>NC_138231.1:28824792-29342292 GCF_964197995.2 Scardinius erythrophthalmus
ACTTAATATATAATATATAAATATATAAATGAGCAAAACTTGGCCACTAAATATTTAATATTCAATTATTTTAATGATCACAAATTTTATTAAATTGAACAAGCGCAACATTCAGCATTCAATCAAATATTCTAAAAGATGCATTATTGATAATAATGTTATTTTAACATAATATCCCATTATTTCGACATAATATGTGTGCGTGCAACAAGCAAGATGTGCATTTGTAAATCCGGTGCATTGATTTTTATTAATAAACTGTTTTCTGGCAGTGTCGACTGCAAAGATGAAGTTGACGATCGCCATATCCGTAGTGAACGCGTCTATAGAGAGAAATGCACATAATGTAGCCTTTTTCTTTTCATTTTGAATTATTTCGTTTAAAGACATTTCAAGCTTTGTGTATTTGATGTATTTCTCATGTCTGTGTGAGGCATACGCTGAGTTTCGGTTAAGTTAGGATGAGATGTGCTCCAGTTCACGTGCAATGCAAGTGACCGCGTGGGCGCCTCTTGTCTGCTTTTTCTTATTTGCTTCTTATTTATTAAATCCAGGCAATTGGTTGATGATTGGCTTAATTTATTAAAATTAAGATACAATTTATACAAAACGAAATTCACTTTAAAGAAAGGTTTTCTACAAAACAAAACTTAATGAAGTGGTCAAAATCATGTCTGACCCGCTTCATGTCTCTCGATATATTGCGCATCCTATCTTACTCGTGCTGTTCACTTTTCATTAATCAACATAAATGGAAAAAAATAACATTGGTGCACATTCATTATTCTGAATTTTGCACACACAAGTTGAAAGGCATTTGTTCAAATCAAGTTCACGGATAATTGTGTGCATTAATTAATCATTATGATACTAAAATCATAACAAAGTAGGCTATGCTATGTACAAAAAATCAGATGAGCCCAGAATATGAATGCAACGTTCAATTTTATTTCATTTTAATTTAATTTTTATATTATTGTATTTATTTATGAAATACAATAAACATACAAATAAATATCAGAAATGTCGTCCAGTTATCTAATGCTATTATTTGATGACAACAATACATTTGGAAAACAAAATACAGCCATTTCTGCTTTTTTTCTTTTAAACAAAAAAACAAGCTGCACCCTTTTTTAAATTTCATCTTTCATTCCGAAATAGAATAATGAATGAACGGAAATGTACACGGGCCAATACACGGGGCCTATTGGTAAACCGTTATTGTAAAATAAAAATAGGCAGATATAAAAAAAAAAAAAGAAAAAAAGAAAATGCACTTCCAAAATAATCCGGCGGGCCAGAAAATATTGCTAAATATCGCCTATTGCCGATCCCTGCCCTGTAGTAATTGCATGTAGTTAATAAATATTACTCAGTACTTAAATATACTTGTGCAAAATGCCTGTGCAAAGCAATGGTGAACTCAGAGAAAACGCTACATAAGCTTGGCTGCTTTCTTCGACCCTCTCTGTCTCTGGTCCTGGGCTGTGCTCACTCAGTGTGCAGTGTGAGAGGGGGAGTGGCAAGTGCTGTGCTCACTCTGTGTGCAGTGTGAGAGGGGGAGTGGCCAGCGGCTACAGCAGCAAAAGCCAGTGTGTACTTCTTTTACCAATATATATTTAATGATATATTTTGCATTTCTAATCCAAACAACATCAAACTTAGCACTGCACTTACTCATGCCGTAGCAAGACGCCTGTCAAGTATGAAATCTATCGGACTAACGGTTCGAGAGACATGCGAATAACGCACGCGCACACACACACACAGAGACAGAAAGACGTTCCCGCAATTTATAGATAGATATAATATACAGAAGTAAACAGCGTAGGTGACTTACAGATTCTGTTAACATCCACAAATGAATAAGCGCGACGATTCAGGAAGCAGGCTACACAGTGAACTTGACGATTCAGGAAGCAGGCTACACAGTGAACTCGACGATTCAGGGAGCGGGCAACACAGTGAACTCGACAATTCAGGGAGCAGGTAACACAGCAAACTCCGAAAAAATGCTACGCTTGAGCAAACATTTTGTGAATAGGTTACTACATATGATGGCGTGAATAAAATGAAGAGTTTGGTTCCAAAACGCGGTTTACGCCATTTTTCAAAATAAATTGAGTTCCCGCAAAAATCAGTATTGTATAGGGTCGGTATTGAAAAGTCAATTTTTAATCTTACTTAAAATGCTATATCCGCCATGTTATTCTGTCATGTTTTCTCCCTTTCTTTCCAAACCGCTACAAACGTCAGTCTCCTTTCTCTGCAGAATGCAATAAATCCACTCAACCATTCACAGCGCACCATTCCACGCATTGTAAACAGTAACGGCGGCGCTTTGAATACACCAGGCATCCTAGTTTTTCTTATCTACTTTGTACTTTTTGATCAACAAACAAACAAAAAAAATTATACATTTGACGTCATTGATGAACCTGTGGTGGTTTTTCTGCCGTAGGGAAGAAACGTAAGCTATCGAAATCGAATCATTTACGTGAGGAGATTAAGAAGATGAGGCACGCGGGAGGAGGAAAAATGCCGACTATTGCTTGTTCTCACACGACAGCATCAAACTTGTCACGCTGACACGTTGATCCCAGGGGATCTTTTAAAAACGTTCAATTCTTGTACTCAAAGTCAACGAAAACCGAGCAGGACCAAGCCATTTTACAGCTGATCGTCGTCAAAAAAGTTCAGGAGGTATTTCTTAGCGATGGCTGATTGAATGTATTTTAGTCCAGTGCCTGAATAGCCTATAAGATTAGTAGTGACGGAGGCTGTCATCAACTTAGTGGATCAACTTACTTTGTTGTGTATTTTCAAAAGTTTCAATATGAAAAATAACTTTTATATTGATTCAATGGATTAACTGCACTTTGAAAAAAAAGTGTCATGAATTTATTGCATTTTTGGGAAAAAATAATCAGTTTTTATAATAAATCTTTGAAAATCAAAATCTGGATTTGAATTTTTTATGTTATTATAACCTAAAGATGCTATGTGAAAGTTTGAAACAGTAACTTTAGTAACCTCGGTTCCCTGAGATGAGGGAACGAGTGTTGCGTAAGCCTTAGCTTACGCTGGGGGAAAGCCCATTTTCTCGAGAAGATTGAAGCCAAAATTATCCTATAATTTGTAATAATTTAAAACGCACTTGCTGCAGCAGCAGACCTAAGCGAGGCGGCTTAGCACGCTTATTGGCTGCTCTGCGGCAACTACTGCAACCTATGGAGAGGCAGCGGTGACGTACTGACCAATGAGGGCGCTTCGCGTTCTTTGTACATCACGGCCCACCAAAACGGGTGTGGCCGAGGCTATATAAACCGCGCTCTACCATTGGTGCTTTGTTTTCATCGACTGAAGCGATAACGTATCAGAGCACAAGCACGGCAAGGTTACGCAACACTCGTTCCCACATCTCAGGGAACCGAGGTTACGTTAGTAACCGAGACGCTCCCTTTCGAGAGTACTCTCGTGTTGCGTAAGCCTTAGCTTACGCTACGGGAACTCTATGTAAAACGCTGTGCGTGCTCAAAAAACTTCCTCAGTCAGCGTCCCAGGGCAAGTGCCTGGGGCTCATTAGACGAGTAAGCTAATGTGAATGAATGATGCTTAATACATAATAGTACAGACATGCCAGATGTAATTTGGGCAGGTTACTGTAGCAACATGGTTAAACCGATAAAAGTCTAGCCTGTAAGGCGGGGACTTCTAGGTTGTAAAACCTAATAAATGTAGATTGGGCCATCTTCCGCCATACAAATATCATGAAGTGAAATCCCACTGGATCAAGCCCAAGACGAGGCCATGCCTCTAGTAGAATGAACTCTGACGCTCAGGGGGCAAGAGAGGCCTTTGGACGCGTAAGCCAATGAAATAGTATCGACTATCCAACGTGAAAGGCTCTGTTTAGTGGTAACCAAACCTTTAGTGCGGCCACCAAAGGATACAAAGAGCTGTTCTGATTGTCTGAAACCAGCAGAACGCTCCATATAAATCCTAAGAGCCCAAACGGGGCAGAGAACGTTTGCATCCCTTTCATCATCAGATGAAGGGAGAGCAGACAGGGAAATAACTTGCGCTCTGAAGGGAGTGGCAAGTATTTTAGGAACATAACCATGTCTCGGTTTAGTCATTAGGTCCAAATTCAAGACAGGTAGGAGGGGGATCTACCCGTGTCCAAAAGCTCTTGGAGGAAGGAGAGCACCTCCGATACTCCACAGCTTTGTGGTTGTATGTTCCTCGCTGAGCACCAGTTAGAGAACACTGACCACTTTAAAGTGTAAAGCCGTTTTGTAGAGGGAGCTCTGGTCTCTGTGATAGTGTTTAAAACTCCTTCTGGGAGGATAACGGGTACCCGTTGAGGGCCCATACATGCAAGGCCCACAGCTCGGGATGCCAAAGCTTCCTTTTGGCCTGAGAGAGAAGGTCTCTCCTCACTAGAATCAGCCACAGAGCTGTTCCCGGTAGCTGCATCAGCTCCGGGAACCACATCTGGTTCCTCCAGATCGGGGCTACTAGGAGCATTGCACATTTGGTTTCCCTGATCCGTTTGATCACCTGTGGTAACAACGAGATCGGTGGAAACGCATAAAGCGGACGCCTGGGCTAGCCGTGGGCTAACGCGTCGTTGTTCTTCGTAAAGTAAATTGGGCAATGAGCGTTGTCTTCTGAGGCGAAGAGGTCGACCTCTGCCCTGCCAAAGATGCTCCATAACAACTGGATCACCTTGGGGTGAAGGGACCATTCCCCTGGGGGAACGTTGCCCCTGGATAGCATGTCTGGACCCAGGTTTAGGATGCCTGGAACGTGCGCCGCTCTCAGCGAGCACAGATTGTGCTGAGCCCACACAAGGAGGCGCACAAGGAGGCGTCTGAGATCTGATGCAGGACACCACCGCCATGTTGTCCATACGGACTAAGACCTGGTGATCTCGCAAGTATGGGAGAATAACCTCCAGAGCTAACTGGACAGCTCTCATCTCTAGACAGTTTATGTGTAGGCATTTCTCCTGCCCTCGAACAGGGTGCCCCAACCGAGGTTGGAAGCATCTGTTGAGACTACTTTTAGCTTCGAACTCATCCCTATGTCGACGCCTGACTGGTACCAGCTGGCTGTCCTCCAAGGTTCCAGAGCTTTTATACAGCCCTGGGTCACCCTGAGGCAAAAACGACCCGCTGCCCAAGCGTGAGATGGGACTCTGGGTTTTAGCCAGTACTGGAGGGGTCGCATATGTAGCAGACCCAGCTGAAGTACTGCTGAAGCCGATGCCATGTGACCCAGGATCCTCTGCAACATTTTGAGAGGAGTGATGTCGCCAATTTTGAATGACGCTGCTAGGCGTTGGATGGAGAGCGCGCGCTGTGTTGTAAGCCACGCTTTCATCGACACAGAGTCTATTTCTGTTCCCAGAAAGGAAATTCTCTGGCTGGGTGACAGCGAGCTCTTGGTCAGATTGATTTTGAGACCCAAATTCTGCAAATGACTGAAAATACGCATCTTTCAGGTCTACCAGTATAAACCAGTCTCCTGGGCAAATTTGCGCGAGAATTTGTCTGGTCGTCAGCATTTTGAACGAACGCCTCATAAACGCTTTGTTCAATTGTCTGAGATCTAAGATGGGTCGGAGACCGCCATCCTTCTTTGGAACGAGAAAATAGCGGCTGTAGAAACCTGACTCGCTCTGTGAGAGAGGAACGGTTTCTATCGCACCTTTTCTCAGCAGTTTCGCTATCTCAGTGCGAAGTAGGTGTGCTACTTCGTCTTTTACCGTAGTTTCGACCATGGCTCAAAAGTGCGGGGGTCTGCAAGCGAACTGCAGCGAATAGCCTCGTTTGATTATGTTTAACACCCATTCTGACATGCCCGGAATGATTTCCCATGCTTTTGCAGACAAGGCTAGGGGCAGAATGATATCTGGGCTCGGATCGCTGTGTGATAGGGATCCGGTGGCCTGATTGACTCGTGCTTGTGACACTGTACATACAGCGCTTATGTAAGGCGCATGTTGAGATTTATTTAGGTCGCTGTAAAAACGGCGTTTGTGTGCAGGCATGCATGTTGTGTAACAGGCTCGTGTACTGCAATATAGACATCTCCAGTTGCCTCTGGTGAGGGAACTGTGAGAAGCATGCACGGGTTCTTCGACGTTGGTCAGGCCGCGGCGGGACTTAACCGTCGTCGTTTGCCCCTCGTGGCTAGGTGGGTTTCGGAGGCTCAGGGTCTAGCACAATCTTGGGCCTCAGGCCCCGTGGGGGAGGCGGTCTGCGGCGGCTAGACGAGCGCGAGCGCTGGTGAGGCTTAGCGGTTGGACGGTGCTGAAAAGCTGGCGGCTGAGACGGAAGCCTTGAAGTCTGAGCAGACGGCTGTTTCTTTGAGCGGCCTGAAGCAGAGCTCGAGCGCTTAGGCAGGAAATGTTGCAAGGTTTGTGATGCTTTCTGTGCCTCGGCGAAGCATTCCGCGAAGCCCTTGACAGATGGGCCAAACAGACCGGATGGCGAGATGGGTGAGTACAGAAATTAAGCCCTGTCCGAGTCCTTCATATCTGTTTGCGTCAGCCACAGATGTCACTCCAAAACAGTCAGGACCGCCATATTCCTACCGATAGCCTGAGCGGTGGTCTTTGTAGCTTGCAGGGCTAAGTCAGTAGCGCTTCTCAGGTCTCTGAACGCCTCTTGGTTCGGGCTAACCTCGTCCAGTGTGCGGAGAAGGTTGGCCTGAAACACTTGAAGCACCGCCATCGTGTGGAGTGCTGATGCAGCCTGACCGGCGGCGGCGTAGGCTTTAGAGGGGTGAGCGGCCTTATACTGCCATCCGGTGGAGGGTGGGCAAAGGTGCGTGGAGACAGCCTCTTCGATGGGGGGAAGATGCTGGTAGCCCTTTTCCTGAGCGTCGTCGACAACGGAGAGCGCTGAGGAAACAGTGGTTTTCAGCCTGGTGGAATACGGAGCCTTCCATGATTTAGTGAGTTGCAGAAACCACTCGTCGAGCCTGTTGCGCGTTGGTTCAGCGGGTGTAGACCACTCGAGACCGAGGTCCTCCACGGCCTTAGTCAACACGCAGATCAGTTCAGCATCCGTACTTGCTGTTACCCCGCTGGTACTGGCCTGGGTTGAGGGGGCGGGGTCCGGAATGGAGCCCGACCAGTCTCCACTATCCGAGGCGGCGAGAGAGCAGCTGTCGTCGTCGGCCTCATCACCATCTGGTCCACCGAAAGTGATGGGAGTGGCCGCGGAAACCGCCGGGCGCTGGCCATCCATAAACGAGACCGGTGAGGGAGAATCAGTGAGCGAGGCACGCGGGGATCCAACCGGCGTGAGCTCGCGAGTCACTGAGGCTTCTGGTGCTCTCTGGGAGCGGCGCTTTTTACGGCGCGGCCCGTGAGAGAGTGAAGGAAGTATATCGTCGCCGAAGATGGCTAACCGAGCCTGCAGGGTCGGTAAGTCCATCAAATCACACTCCAGGCAGTCGCCTTTAGAGAGTGCAATGTCGGCGTGGTCCTTTCCCAGGCAGGAGACGCAAAGGATGTGGCGGGCTCCGGCCATGAGGGGGGCTCGGCACGAGCCGCAGTTGAGGCGGGGCATTTGAAACAACGCCAGCAAATTTGCTCTTTTAGGAGAAAAGCTTTAACCCCCTGGGGTCGGCTATCGCGCCGGCGCGATAGGCTCGTTTTTTTCCGTATGAGTGCAAAAAAATAATAATAAAAAAATATTAATTTTTAGCTTATATGCTTGTGTTATACATCAATCGATCCTGTTTAGTGTGTATTTTTTTGTGTGTGTGCTCATAATAAAAACAAAGTGTTGTGCTTTTCGCTAAATAAAGAAAAATAAACATGATGCGAGTTCTGCCTACTCTCCGTCAGTGAAGTCAATTCTGAAACGCGTCCGAAAATAAACTGTAACTCAGCGAATACTCAGTCAAACAGGCATACAAACACACAGGCATGAAGCTTGAATTCTCTTCTTTTAAATGAAGTAATTTTTATAAAAAACAAATATTCACAGTTTATATAATATGTATGTAAAGAGAGAGATGTCAGTCGTTCTCATCTCAGCTAATTAAGTTTTAATTTGACTCCGCCTACGGAGACCGCGCTATTCAAACGCAAATGTGAGGCGATCCATACAAACCTGTGAAACACCCACATCTGCTGGATAAGGCCGGTGAAACACTGGATGCGTGGCGTAAGCCTCTCAGCTGCGTGGCGTGTCCATTTTTATTTCGGCTCCCATGTTAACAGTTTAGAGTTTGCACACTGCCTGTGTGAGACGCGCGTCTCAGGCGCAGCACGAGCCGCGTGGAAAACGCGTGCATTCTAGAAATAGAACCAACGCCTATTTTTCACGCGACACGCAAGCGTCTTGGAAGCGTTTCCATGCGAAACTGAATAGGAAAATCTGTTTATTTGTCATTTTGACACGAATACATATTAAAGGGGGGGTGAAATGCTATTTCATGCATACTGAGTTTTTTACACTGGTAAAGAGTTGGATTCCCATGCTAAACATGGACAAAGTTTCAAAAACTAAGTTGTACGTTTGAAGGAGTATTTTTGTTCCAAAAATACTCCTTCCGGTTTGTCAAAAGTTTCGGAAAGTTTTTTTCGAGTATGGCTCTGTCTTACGTAAGATAGAGCGGAATTTCCTTATATGGGTCCTAAGGGCACTTCTCCGGTAAGATCGCGGGCGCGCGCGCACTCGTAGACTAGAGCAAAAGAGTGAAAGCAGTTCGCCATCAAAGCGCCCTGCCCGGCTTTTGGGAAGTCAATGTCAAGTCAAG
This sequence comes from Scardinius erythrophthalmus, assembly GCF_964197995.2. NCBI lineage: Eukaryota > Metazoa > Chordata > Actinopteri > Cypriniformes > Leuciscidae > Scardinius > Scardinius erythrophthalmus. The sequence continues at coordinate 28,833,580 of NC_138231.1, forward strand.
TCAAGTCAAGTCATCTTCATTTATATAGCGCTTTTAACAATGTAGATTGTCTCAAAGCAGCTTTACAGAGATAAGCGTATAATTTAAGGTAACAGAGATTGTTTCGGCTTTACAGCAGAGTTAAGTTATTTCCATCTAAAGTTAGTTTTAATTGATTTGCTTCCGTCGCAATGATCATTTGTTATTAAATTAGGGGCCGCTAAGACGACACCATTCTCTCTACACAGACTTTAAACGCGAACCTGTGAGAAACGCTGATGGCGTTCACATGAGCATTTAGAATGGGTTCTATAGTTATGTGCGTTTGAATATACGCAGGTTTGGAATTCCCTACAAGCCAAGCCTAAATAAAATACTTGTCTTTCCTTATAAATTTTGATAAGGAATTTTATTTTATTTGTTGCTTTGGGGTAGGACCGCGAGACGAATTTTCCCGACAACGCCTTATCTGTAGAGTGGTAGTGGGATCCTCCATAGGGAGAGACTAGTTGGCACTTCAGCACTGCGTTGTCATCGGTCCAGGCGAAGGTCCTTCGTCAGATCTGGATACGGCCTGGATCCGGCAGGCTGCAGGAAAACCTCGGGATAAACACAGACACTAAAATTAGCGTAGATGCCATTCTTCTCATGATGTAACGAGTACATCAGGATTTTTGGGAAGTGTTCCCGGTTCCGGCTGACCTACTATATGCAGCCTAACATTAAATTATAGAAGTCTATAATGTATTATGTGAAAGCTAGGTCAAAGAGATGTGTCTTTAATCTGGCTTTGAACTGACAGAGTGTGTCTGCTTCCCGGACAATGGTAGGAAGACTGTTCCAGAGTTTTGGTGCTAAATAGGAAAAGGATCTACCGCCAGCAGTCGATTTTGATATTCTAGGTATTATCAACTGGCCGGAATTTTGAGATCGCAATAGACGTGACGGACTATAATGCGTTAAGAGCTCGCTCAAGTACTGCGGAGCTAAACCATTCAGTGCTTTGTAAGTAATCAGCAATATTTTAAAATTGATGCGATGTTTAATAGGGAGCCAGTGCAGTGTTGACAGAACCGGGCTAATATGGTCATACTTCCTGGTTCTGGTAAGAACTCGAGCTGCTGCGTTTTGAACCAGCTGTAGTTTGTTTATTAAGCGTGCAGGGCAACCACCCAGTAGAGCATTACAATAATCTAGCCTTGAGGTCTTGAACGCATGAACTAATTGTTCCGCATTTGTCAATGAGAGCATATGGCGTAATTTAGATATATTTTTAAGATGGAAAAATGCAGTTTTACAGATACTAGACACGTGACTTTCAAATGAAAGATTGGTATCAAAGAGCACACCCAGGTTCATAACCGACGACGAAGACTTAACAGAGCAGCCATCAAGTGTTAGACAGTATTCTAGATTATTACGTGAGGAAGTTTTTTGTCCAATAATTAGAAACTCTGTTTTTTCAGAATTTAGAAGTAGGAAATTACAAGTCATCCAATTTTTTATATCCGCTATGCATTCCGTTAATTTTGTGAATTGATAAGTTTCGTTAGGTTTTGAAGAAATATAGAGCTGAGTATCATCAGCATAACAGTGAAAGCTAATGCCATGTTTCCTAATGATATCTCCTAAGGGTAGCATGTACAGAGTGAACAGCAGCGGTCCTAGTACTGAGCCTTGTGGTACGCCATACTGAACTTGTGATCGATGAGACATCTCATCATTTACTGCTACAAACTGATAACGGTCAGATAAGTATGATTTAAACCATGCTAGTGCATTTCCCGTAATGCCAACATAATGTTCTAATCTATTTAAAAGAACGTTGTGGTCGATGGTGTCAAATGCAGCACTAAGATCGAGTAACACTAATAGAGAGATACAACCACGATCGGATGATAAGAGCAAATCATTTGTGAATCTAACGAGAGCTGTTTCGGTACTATGGTACGGTCTAAATCCTGACTGGAAATCCTCACAGATATCATTTCTTTCAAGAAAGGAACACAGTTGTGAGGACACTGCCTTTTCTAATATCTTTGACAGAAAAGGTAGATTCGAGATCGGCCTGTAATTGACTAATTCTGAAGGATCAAGTTGCGTTTTTTTAACAAGCGGTTTAATCATAGCCAGCTTAAAGTTTTTTGGTACGTATCCTAGAGACAAAGACGAATTAATGATATTAAGAAGAGGATCTATGACCTCTGGAAATATTTCTTTCAGTAGCTTAGTCGGTATAGGGTCTAACATACATGTTGTAGATTTAGATGATTTAAATGAATAGGAAAATCTGTTTATTTGTCACCAAAGAAGTGTGTTTTTGGTTGCCAGGGCAAGACAACCCTGCACAGATTCCCAAAGAACCCAGCGTTAAGGAACCCGTGGATGGAGTTTGTTTTCCTGAGCATAAACGGAGTTGTGTAGACTGTTGTTCCCTGCATTTCGACGATGATTGTTTTATAAACAAAGCCCAGATCGACGGATTTGCAGATCGTCTAATGCTTAAGGATCGAGCAGTCACAATGATAAAGGTTCACGATCGTGCGTTGGAACCGGACGGTGAGTAAAACTGTTGAACAAATGTCTCTGTGTGTTGTCACTAGCTCGGCGCGTTAGCACAGCTAAGCTTCGCCCACACGGCCCGCCCCCAGCCGCTCGTTTTTTTCCGGAAAGACTCGGTACAGCCTATCTTTCTCTCAAAAATATAATAAAACAAAAGACTTTTTGGAGATATGAAGGATGCAATATTACTCTATAGGTACTCAAGATTAACAGGAGATTGAGTGAAAATGAGCATTTCACCCCGCCTTTAATAAATGTCCTTTTGATGTTTAAAAGTGTCTAGGTTTTGACATAAATGCAAATATAAATGTAATTTTACAAAATATGATCAATTTTCAAATACTGCTGTATTGAATGAACAGCTTTTAGCAAACTCTATTGCTATACTGAGATGAGGAATATATACTGTATGTGTTTTGTCAAAAATAAAGTCATCAACTAACTAATGAATCCTTTACTTTGAAATACGTATGATAAAATGTATACTTTAGTTCTGAAAGACGTTGACTAGTTTTGAAAAGATTATAAAGTATGTATGTGCATGCATATATATATATATATATGTGTGTGTATATATGAAGAGTTCAGATGCAAAAACCTCTAAATGCCATCTTAAATTTTCTCCTAGAATGATCATTTTTATGAAGCTTGTATATTTAAGTTAGCTATAGATGACACACCTGAATGAATGGCTCATTAAGTATGCAGGGACGTAGTCTCATCAGGTGTGAACTACTAAATATGCATGATGCTGTTGGAGCGTTTACGCCCCATCTGCATATTGGCTTTCCAAACTAAAAGTGTTTCACAAAACTAAGATCAATGTATCGTTTTATGTGAATGATTAGGCAGGATGATTTTCACATCATTTTGAAGAAAAAAATCTAGGCGATGACATCCATTAGTCAAAAGTCTTATTGACACATATTTAGTATGTGTTTTGTGGCCTTATTTCAGAAACTTTAATTTTTAGTTTTTTTCGATAACCATGCATAAACATTATTCTCTCAAAAATGAAAACATGTACATACATGTGGCTCACATATTATGGAAGTCCTGTTTGTGCTATATAGAGTGAATTTACACCTTTGCCATTGATATGTTTATAAGCAACTGAAAAAAAGCACAAATGTCAGGGCATGTCAGAACATCTCAAGGACCCCAAAAACACCCCAGACCCCAGAGGGTTAAAAGATATGTGCATGCCGGATAGCGCAGCTGAGACGTAGAGGTATCTAAGCCGGCTTCTTCAGTCCTGCAGTGCAGTGGCTTGTCCCGCTGAATTGCTGTGTCGACGGCGCGAGGCTTCTTCCAGAGTCAGCGAAGAATCCTACGCTGAAAGGAGATGAAATCAAAGCACCAATGGTAGGGCGTGGTTTATATAGCCTCGGCCACACCCGTTTTGGCGGGCCGTGACGTGCAAAGAGCTTGAAGCGCCCTCATTGGTCAGTACGTCACCGCTGCCTCTCCATAGGTTGCAGCAGTTGCCGCAGGGCAGCCAATAAGCGCGCTAAGCTGCCTCGCTTAGGTCTGCTGCTGCAGCAAGTGCGTTTTGAATTATTACAAATTATAGGATAATTTTGGCTTCAATCTTCTCGAGAAAATGGGCTTTCCCGTAGCGTAAGCTAAGGCTTACGCAACCCGAGAGTACTCTCGAAAGGGAACACATTTTTACTCAAATTAATCAAAATGTATTTATCACGTTTTGGAACCAAACTATAATATTCAGAAGTAAACAGTGTAGCTGACAGAGTGTTTATGTCAGAATGTTTATTTTTAAACCACAACCTTCTTGGGGCTTCTTTGACCGATACAATTCTCTAATGTCTGAATGTTTATTTTTAAACCACAACCTTCTAAGTGCTTCTTTTACCGATATATTTAACGATATATTTTGCATTTCTCATCCAAACAGTGTCAAACTTGGCACTGCACTTACTCATGCCCGTAGCAAGACACCTGTCAAGTTTGAAATCCACCGGACTAATGGTTCGAGAGATATGCAAATAACAGACATACAGACAGACATACTGACAGACAGACAGACAGGCGTTTGTGTAATTTATAGATAGATAATTACACTGTAACACTGACACCTTAAAATAAAGTGTAACCTAATTTTGTCCCATACAATATCAGCTAACTGCTAACTCTAGTGTTTATTTGTGTGAAATGTAATAGATTGCTTGTAATAGATTAATTTAAAATGCCTTGATAGCTTTTTTATAGGGAATCATTGGCAGAACTTTAAAGCTTTGAGTTGCTGTCTCTGTGCCACACTTCATCATTGTCACAGTGACACAGACAGCACTTTTCACAGATCCCATTAAACTCAATCCTATTTCTGTAGACGTCCAGCGAATAGGAGAATAAAAGTCAGCAGGATCGGTCCTTTTGACTCAGGTTCAGTTTTTCATTTAAGGGCATATATATTCTTCAGTGTGAGTGTGTGTAGGGGGGAGTCAAAAAAGGTCAAATACATTACCCTGAAATGGTTATATTTTTCCGCTTTCAGAACAGTTCATCATAAAATTCAAATACTTATCATAAAATTTAAATAAGAAATTTTCTTTTCTTCTTTGCATTATGAACTTCCAGCTCAGTAGTGCAGATAAACAATACATCATATAGGCTATTTCGGTTTGATGACCTGATTTACAGTTACATATTGGTTTGGTTTTGCTGGGTCTCAGTATGCATGCATTATGGCTCTGAGACCCTTGATAAATCATATTGCTGACAACAAGCAGTTAATTAAGAAGTTGCTAAATATAAAGCACATTTTAGGTTACCTGAGAAAACATTATTTTACAGTGTTGTGTTAACTGTGCCATTCTTTACTAAGAAAATCTATTACAAAACTATAATGTAGTCTAATAATACAGTATAATTTGAAAGTGAATTGATGCATTTAAACTTGGATCATTGCATATACCCACTTCTAAATCCCCTCTGATATGCATCATTTAGTAGCTAATCCAATTTCATGTGAATAAAAAACACCCAGTAAAGACAGTGATCCCTTGATTATTGGAAGAGACAACTCAATAATTATGAATTTTGAGTGACTAGTCCATCCACACATGAAAATTGGACAACTATTCTCTCACCTTGCAAGTAGTCTGCGCCAGTAGTTTCTTTTGCGAACTATCTCTTAGAACAGCTGATTTGCAACAGATAGTGTAGGCCAGAGTGTGCTACCAATTATAAGTTTACACTGTCTGTTGCAGATCAGCTGTTCTAAGAGATAGTTCACAAAAGAAACTACCTGCACGGTGAGAGAATAGTTGTCCAATTTTCATGTGTGGATGGAATTAGGAATAGTCACTCAAAATTCAAAATTATTTAGTTGTCTCTTCCTATTGTCTGTTGGCCAATATTAATTGCAAAAACTGCACCTCTTCTGTGGCTAATGTTAATTTCATAATGATCCTTTCTCCGTGAAGTCAATCAGCAAAAGTTAAGTGATAATGTGCAAATACTGGCCCATTTTGGGGTGAACTAATATGCAAGACTAGCCTTGCATGTCACTGTTCACAGAGCATTCATCCTTTGCTGGGATGCTTAAAAGAAATATTGGGGGCATACATAAAGAGAATACCCACTTCTCCAGGCACAACTACATCACTGGTTATAGTGGAATATTACCTGGTAGAACAGTTCACACAATCACACTGTGCTTGGGGCTTAAAGAGTGACCTACACACTTTTCTATTATCAAAACATCAACCTCCTGTCCTCCTACCCGAACACTAGTCCCAGAGGTCAGCTTTGTCCCAGTGCACTTTCCCGTGTCCATTTAAAGCAGGGAACTATGTGTCGGAGGTGGGAGATTGTCACAGGAACCCGCTATAATACATATAGTGTGTTGTTATGACAACAGATGTTGAAAAGGTCAGCCATCTATTCACATCCTGACCTTTACAGTTGACCGTTACAGACAAGGGACCCTCCTCCTCCTCCTCCTCCTCCTCCTCCCCTCCTCCTCCTGAGACGTGTTTCTTTGGAAGTGCTCCAGCAGCACATGTTGTATCATTTCCACCATGATGAACTAGACACACTGTCTGGAGACAACATGATTACTGTATGTTGGCCTTGAACGAACTAACTAAATAACTATTTGTCTGTCTGTCTGTCTGTCTGTCTGTCTGTCTGTCTCCAAAATATAAAAAAACATAGAAAGAGGACTCATACTTCACTTCATAAAAATGTGACTTTTAAATTATGAAGGCTTATTAGAACAGCGTTTTAGCCTACAGTTCCTGTACCAGACAGACACTCAAATCATGTTGGTAATAATGAAGGGAAGATGTTGCCCTGCATGGAGGCACAGGATCAGCTGGATTGTGTCTGTTAATTACCAGACTTCCTTTCAAGTCACCATGTCTTTGTGTTTGTCCTATTCAGCAATTCAGATGACTAAAAATATAAAAGTCAGTCTTAATGAGCTTCCTGCCTTTTTGTATTTTTTTTTTTATTCCAACTCAGCTAAGCAGACCCAGTTCACCAGAACTTTTAAAAGTCTGCAGTTTTGTTGTATAATTTAATTATGTGTATACACACTGAGATGGGAGCTAGCACTTCCTGCTCTCAGTAAAATGAAAAGTGGTGACAGATCCATGGGATTAGATTTGGTTCATTTGATGTCATCCTGTTCAGATTTGAGATGTTTAATTCTGAATTGCTTTTAATTACTGATATTCTTGTGCTTGAGTGGCTCAGACAGGAACATCTAATCAGTCTTCAGTTCAGCATATATTTCATTTACATACAGTATTCATTTTGAACAATGAAAGTTGCATGACACCATTCTATTACTGTGTTAAAAAAAAGTAATCACCCTCTGACTAAATCATGCAGTTCAAGGCAAAATTAGAGTTGAACTGATTAAACTGCCAGATCGCTCTATATCAGTCTCATCAAGTGAGAGAAATACATTAAAGTAAGTCATTCATTAGGAACTCACACTGGTTACAGACTTCACCATCTCATGATTTAAAGAGCAGCAGGGATGCCTCATTACAGCACTGCCTTAGTTAGCTTGGGAATAGTCAAGTGTATTTCTGTACCTAAAACAGGCACGCAACGAAGCATGAGTTTTATGTAAGAACTTTATTACATTTTCATTTCTATTTTATTACAACTTTAGTATAACTTTTTTAAACCAAACGTTAAAAAGCTTGTAAAAAGAGGTAACTTGAGTTCCACACAAGAGTACTCAGTTATCCTCTCGCATAATGTGTGTATATTTTAAAGTACCATGGTATGGTTTTGTTGCAGAATTGACTTACTTTCCAGTGCAAAATGTCTATATATACAGTACCTGTCAAAAGTTTGGAAATTAAAAAGGAGTAATGATGCTTTTATCACAGGAATAAATTACATTTTAAAATACATTCAAATAGATAACAGTTATTTCCGTGTGTAATATTTCGCAATATTACTGTTTTTACAGTATTTTTTGATAAAAAAATAAATGCATTTTTGGTAAGCATTTATTTATTTATTTATTTTTACATAAAAATATGTAATGTTTCCACACACAGTACCTGTCAAGAGTTTGGAAACATTTATATATATATATATATATATATATATATATATATATATATATATATATATATATATATATATATATATATGTATATGTTTTTGAAAAAAAGTATCTTATGCTCATTGAGGCTACAGTTACTTGTTCAAACACAGTAATATTGTGAAATATTGTTACATTTTAAAATAGCTGTTTTCTATTTTAATATTTAAAAATGTAAACAATTCCTGTGATAGAAAAGCTGAACTACATGTTTTACACATTAATAATCAACATACATATACTACACGGACGCAAGTGTTTTATGCTAGTTTCAGCCCAACGCTGTTATCATTTTCACATCCTGCACCACGTTGACCATTTGTCTGAAAACGAGGTGTGTTCAGGCGCATTGTAATTTTTTTAATTTATTTTTTTTTCATACTACACATTAGTAATATGTGCCTATAGGTGGGTCCACAACGCGCGTACACTTTGTCCCGTAGATGTTCTGCTTGCGTGCTTTAACTTTGCGCATGAGCAAATCTGTTTCCTCTCAGGAGTAGCATTCAGTTTTTCTGCTTGCAATTCCGCCATGTACTACATTTTTGACCATTTTTCCCGTCGTGAAACTAGCAAAAGTGGATTTGGACACTCCCTAAGTGCACTTGCGCCGTGCCGTGCGCTTTAGACCATGCGCTTAGATCGTTAAAATAGGGCCCTATGTGTTTATGCATTGTATGAATTGACTGATGAATTGTGGATTTGATGATAACACAGGTGCTTTGCATGGATCCTCAGTTTCCTTTATTCCCAGGATGGATGGCACATATAGCAGTAGCTGACAAGCACCTTCATTGCTATGCAAAACCATGCTGTGAGGCCGGCTGGTCAGATTGTCTCTGTTTGTTATTTAGGAAAGCTGCTGACTGTCTATGCAAACCCATGAGTCAGTACAAGTCAGACGCTGCCTACATTGTCCCTGCCTTTCATCAATTTGGTCCACTACCTCATAGAGCACCCTATGTGTGCACTCTCAGGTTCTCATATACTGTATGTTACCGGCAAAGTGTGTAATCCGGCATTCTATAGAATGCCTAGGTAATGTATAGAATTAGGTAATGTATTTTTGCCAAAAACCATCAGGCATTCTATACATTGCCTAGGCATTCTATACAATACCGGGATTTCACACTTTGCCGGTAACATATACACTTAATCTTGCAATACAGTACTCGCCTGCACCTTAGTCCTCAAGCACTTGAGTAGACACAATATGCAAAATTCACCTGTCTACATCTTTGATTTCTTCAAAAAAATTAAAAAAAGAAAAGAGAAAATAATTGTAGCGTCTGGACCAATCAGACACACACAAATTATTAATTTATTTAATGAATAATCGAGCAAACTCACTCTCCCAACCAAGGCCTGTGAAACTTCCCCCAAAAACTAACATCCCAAATGAAGCTAACACACTAGCAGGACGCGGTGTCTTGTTACAGGACACACTGAGACTGATAAGAGTTTTATGATCCAAAGGAATGTCCAGAAAGCTGTGAATCTCACTTAAATTCTTGCAGAGGAGGAGAAATAAACCCTGTTGATCCTATATATTCTATATATAACCACTTGATAAATGTGTAAACATGTATCTAATTTTCCCACCTCATGATTTTCCTTTTATGTGGTTGTTTTTTGTATTAAACTCTATTGGGTTAATATTTCAGACTTTGCATACTATGGTCAACTAAAATCATATGTGTGGCATGTTTGGTCTCTATAAACTCCAATCTTCGTCCCCGTTCTGTTAATTTACATTATATTCTGCTAACTTTGTGACACCTTAGTATTATAAGCATCTTAAAGATTCTTGTGTTAAACATCCAATCAGATTACATGTTCAAAGACAATGGTCGTAAAATGGTCTCATTGACTCTTGCACCTCTAAAGTATGTGGCATCTTCATTCTTAAAGTCACTGATCACCAGATCAGCTTTCCCTTGGCCCCAGCAGGCCTGAGCACCGCTCCCAAAGGGGAGTCAGACTGCCTTTTCTTCAACTAGAAAACTGCAACCTTACCATTACTGAAGGGCAACGATCAACTCTTGGCCTTCTCTGCACTTCAAGATGCCGTGCTGTCCAGCGTGGCCTCAGCAGGCCCCCGGGCTGCAGGCTCCGACTCACAACAGCGTCGAAACCACCATGCAAGTTCATCATCATCTTCTCCATCCAGCAGAGGAGAAAACAATGGCAACTTGCACCATGACATTTGACACTCACGGACCCATCGACGAACTCAATTTTCAAACACTTCACAAATTAGCCACCGCACAGACCATGCAAGTATCAATTTAATGAGGTGCTCTGAAAATGATAAACTGATGGTTCTTTTCATCGTTAAATAGATCTCTTCCATAGTTCTATTTACTGCTTCCGGTTCCACACTCACCATTTTACCTATGCATGTATGTATGTATGAATGTATGTATGTTCATTTAGTTTAGTCCCTTTTACGATCTTGTTCTTGTTACATGCTCTAAACGCTGTGCATGCTAAGAAATAATTATTTTTCGGTGACCATGGAAGATACACTTTTCTTAGAATAAATGAATAATCAAAGAGTTCGTTGGAACTGATTAATTGATTGTAATATTAATTTAGCTTACCTCAAAGTTAATCTAATTAACTGACCCAAATATTAATAATTAATCATAATTAATTAATTAATTATGGATTATTATTAATATTTCCCCTTTGAGCTAATTTGTTACATAATTAAGTAATCGATTCGATAGGACACAAGAATTGATAATTTTTCAGGGCTTATTTATGAAGTAAAATCATAAATAAAATGAATTATTATGATTAACATTATCTTTAGGAAGGTTATGTGTCATGCAAGTCAAAAAAACAAGACTTGGAACTCCCACTGAAGACGGTTCCTTTAATTAAACATGTTTAAAATCTGCCAGTAAATGAGCCACACTCTAAACCGGTTAAAAAGCACCCTGCCAAAATTATTTGGCCTCGCTCATGAAACATTGACCTCTCCTCCCTCTTATATTCCAGCACGGTCATTTGTGAATTTTGTTTACTAACCCTTCATGCTGCATGTGTCTGTGCACAAATTGTGGCCGTCACAGTTAATTAAAGTGAAATGTGTAATGGTGGCAAGACTGCAAAGTCAGGGTTACCTACAACTGAGTTCTGCCAAGCGGCCTTTACGGCTCTCAGTGAGCTCAGTTACGGCAGTAAACAGTCTTTTACATGGCACAATTCTTCACAGCCTTTCATAAACTGCAAATGAGGATTTCAGAGGGTCAATAGATCAGCCCGTTCTCATCCCAAGGCGTCATATACTGACTCTTTTGACATTTCGTCTACATCGAACGCACATGGCACCCTTTAGCGTCATTATGAGACGCAGATAGATATGGGCCAGAAGGCGCCTCCTAGCGGTCTAACCCTAACCCTACCCCAGACCTAAGCCTACCCATAACCAAACAAAGCTCTGTGCGTCTCATATTGACGCTAAAGGGTGCCATGTGCATTTGATGTAGACGAAATGTCAAAAGCTTCAGTATCTGACGCCCTAGGATGAGAATGGGTTGCAATAGATATTTAGTGTGGAAAAGTTTTGTGCACTGCTTTTCTCAGACAGCAACAGCACAATGTTAATTGCACTTTATAAGCAGACACTATTGACTTCATGCCGAATATTCTATTTGGATAGAAAGAAGGTGTGAGATTTATCTGAACAATAGGAATATTGTTATTATTTATTTAGCTGTCCTTAAAGAGATAGTTCAAACAAAAATGTACGCATTCACATTATATATTATTTGTATTACTTTTTAGTACTCTGTGTCATTCTAGCTCTCTGCTAGAAGACTGTCATTCTCATTTGCAGGACTTTCAACTTTGAGTTGAAAATGTTTTTTTTTTTTTTTTTTCTAACAATTTCAAACATTCTTTCTTACCCTTAATGTGAACATTTTTTCATTTCAATATGTAAAAATATTTATTTAAAAAAAAGATTAGAGCTGAACAAAGGATTGAAATGTGAAATGTGCCTTTTATCGCAAGACATTTCCATTCCACTTTTTCCTGCAAAATGCTTTGATGTCTCATTCAAGTCGTACACTTTCACTTTGTGTGATATGAATTTTCCTCATTACTGTTGCTGCACAGGAATCATTATGGCATTATGCTGTTCATAATTTTCTTTCAGATCTGTAGAGATCAGAATGAGGCATATTCTCTTTGAGAGGAAACAGAGCTTTGCCATCACCTTTTTGCATCTCTTTTTTTTTGTGTGTGTGTCAGATGTTGTGGTGTTTCATTCAGCTAAAATTTCACTTGCAGGGAAACTCTAGCCTTAAAGAATTATAGTCTGGTCTGAGTCTTCAGCAACTATTTTACTTAGCTGTATTGAATATTCATCTATTACCTCTTTTCTATAAGCCTTAAATTATATTTTTTTCATTTATTGTTAAGAATGATGATATACTACATACATAAAAAGTCTGTTTTTAGTGGATGCTGACCTTTTTTTCTTTTATTATTAGGGCCCAAGCCCTGAAAGGGCGAAGGCCCTATTGTTTTCGGTAGGATTATTTGTTATTATTATTATTATTATTTTTTCCTACTTCTCGGGCACTTTTGGGGCCCTTAACATGCTCAAAAACTCTTGAAACTTTGCACACAGGTCAGAACCCGCGGCCATCAGGGCCGGGCTGAAGCTGGTACCCGGGCGTGGCAGGGGGGCTCAACAGCGCCCCCTGGAACGGGGTCCGAAAACTTGGTCCATATATCAAACACGCTTATATGAAATAATATGAAACTCGGTACACATATAGATCTCATCGGGCTGAACAACTTCCACACTCTATGTTATTAGCTCCGCCCAACAGGAAGTCAGCTATTATGGGTTGTTTGAAAAATGCATCCTCTGGAATTTGAAATACTCCTCCTAGAGAATTCACCCGATAACCACCAAACTCGGTGTGCATGAAGTCAAGACATTGAGGATGAAAAATTGCCAGGGGATTTTTTATATCTCGAACGGTTTGGCCGTGGCGAGGAAACAAATTTATGGCGAGAAAAGAGAAACAGGAAGTGTGTTATAACTTCTGCATACATTGACTGATCTTGTTGAAACTTCTGCAGTGTGTTCGATGTAAGATGCCGATCACATGGATGTGACTATTGTGAGTGAAAGTTATAGCGCCACCAACTGGCAGCAGGAAGTGTGTCACTTTCAAAATGCTTTGAAATCACCCTCTTATTTTTACCCGATTTGCTTCAAACGTTATGTGTATAATGTAGACACACGGCAGATGTAGACCTGTGAAAGGTTTATTGATATCTTAAATACTGTTGCCGTGGCAACGCATCAAACTTTAATATTCTTTTCAGATGCTTTTGAGACTCTTAACATACTTGAAATTGGATGAAACTCGACAGACACATCACATTTATTAGCCGGTAGACATGTGCAAAATTTCAGAAACGGGCGTGGTGAGGGGCTCAGTAGCGCCACCTTTAGTCAAAAATGGGGGCTTAGTTTTAAGTAGAGTCACAAAAATCGTTATGTATATTGTTCTCATCAAGCCGGACAACTTTCTAATTTATAGTCATAAGCTGTGACCAACAGGAAGTGAGATATTTTGGTTTGAATGTGATTTTTTGTAGAATTCTCTCCCTCTCTCTCTCTGCCTCTGCGTCTCTGTGTGTGTGAGGGGTGGGGGGATTTGTCTTTTGAGTGAGATTTGTTTAAAATTCCTGTTTTTCAAGGTTTCAGGGGCTTTTGGGGCCTTTAATGTGCTCGAAAACTCTTGAAACTTTGCACACAGGTCAGAACCCGCGGCCATCAGGGCCGGGCTGAATCTGGTACCCGGGCGTGGCAGGGGGGCTCAACAGCGCCCCCTGGAACGGGATCCGAACACTTGTCCATAAATCAAACACACTTGCATGTAATGATATGAAACTCGGTACACATATAGATCACATCGGGCTGAACAACTTTCGTGCTCGAAGTTTTACGCCAGCCCAACAGGAAGTCGGCAATTATGGGTTGTTTGGAGAACGCTTGCTGTGGAATGCGAAGTACTCCTCCTAGAGAATTCATCCAATCCCCACCAAACTCGGTGTGCATGAAATCAAGACATTGAGGATTCTAAATTGCGGACGGATTTTTGATATCTCGAACGGTTTGGCCGTGGCGAGGAAACGAATTTATGGCGAGAAAAGAGAAACACGAAGTGGTATAACTTCTGCATACATTAACGGATCTTGATGAAACTTCACCAGTGTGTTCGTGGTAAGAGGCCGATCAGATGGATGTAACTATTGTGAGTCAAAGTTATAGCGCCACCAACTGGCAGCAGGAAGTGTGTCACTTTCAAAATGCTTTTGACAAAAGTGGGGGGGTTAGTTTTACCCACAGTTTTAAAAATCAGTATGTACATTGGTCTCATCGAGCCGGACAACTTTCTAATATACAGTTATTAGCTTCGACCAATAGGAAGTCAGATATTTTGGTTTGAATGTGGATTTATTTGCAAATTCAGCCTCTGCTTTTTACCCACTCCTGCTAAGTGTTTTTTTTTTTATTCACACCAAACTTTTTCAACATGATGAAAATACATTAAAGATGCTAAATTGTGAACGGATATTGAATATCTCAAACGGTTTTGATATGGCGAGGGATTAAAATAATGTCAAAAAAGGAATCAGAAAACATCTCATATCTTTAAAAAAATTAATTATACACCATTTATTTTTATATAAAATTATACAAATATTAGAACTAAACCTATTTTATTCTGTTTTTGCAATTCAAGAAGTATGAAAAAGTAAAAAAACAGGCTATTTAGTGCTATTTGGTTCAACAAAAAAGCAAACATAGGGCTATACTGCCCTCTTGTGTCCAAAAGGATATCAAAATAGTATATAAAACGTTTTACTAGGTAGGCCTATTGTATTTAAATATAAATTTATTAGGTATATGACTGTGAGGATATTTTCCCATCGGTTAAGCGACGTGTGACACAAGCGGGTGCTTTTAAATCGCTAATATAAAAGTGAAAGTAAAAAAACGGACGTCCGCACGGACATTGATAATGGTGCACGTTGGAAAAAATGATACTTTTAAACATAACACTAAACCGCCATTAGGTGTCGCCAGGCGACCATCTTAATGAGCGAGTCATTGATTCATTCGTTCAAACGATTCGTTCCAATGACTGAGTCATTCATGATTGAGACAGATGTTTATGGATTGACCCTTGAATCTTTGAGTCAAGCGATTCGTTTCAAAATGCTGAATCATTCAGTAATGAGAAAACAAGTTGCGGTGAGATGCGCGTAGGGATGCGCGGTATACCGGTACTGCAAAAATACCGGTATATATTATATTTCAAACGGTACAATATCATAATTTTGCTCACTTCGGTATTTGATGCGCTGCTGTTTCGAAGTTCACCGCTCGGCGGCAGTGCGCTACCCAAACTGACGCGGGTCACGCAAAACCGGCAAACGGTGACAACGGAGGAACACGATGGATCAAACAGATGAAGCTCATTCTACACGCCCGAAATTAATAAATAAAGAGAGCAATAGGAGTGAAATATGGCATTACTTTGCCTACAAAAGTAATGAGAAAGGTGAAGCAACAGACCTCAATGCACCACTGTACAAACGCTGCTTTAAATTTGCCACGGGAGGCAACACATCAAATCTGGCTAACGTTGACCACTTGTCACTTGATCATCCTGACTTGTTCAAAGAGTTCAGAGATCGACACGTGAGTCCATCATTCAACTGATTTAATTTAGACTTTTATTCACAGCGCACATAGAGCTTATCAATTAAATATGACATGGTAAACACGAAAGCTCAAATGTGCTTTCATGACACGCTAGAACCAATGAAGTTTAGTTCTCATAATTTTTTTGCCCTTTCAAACAATCATATATTAATTGAATTTGAATGAATAAAGAGATAAGTGATATTAATTTTAGTATTGGTGATAGTAAAATGAAAGGCATATCTATCACTGCTGCTGTGGCGACCGACTGAGGAATCAGCTGAGAGAGAGTAATAGTAGTAATATGGATACTAATATGAATGTTAGAGTAACACTTTACATTTAAGCTACATTTGTCAACATTCATTAGGTAACCTGACCTGACAGTATTATAGCATTTATTAATCTAGAATAGATCAATCCGTAATTATTATTTAAATATACTAATACATGTTTAGCATGTTAACATTACTTTATGCATTAAACTAATATGAACCCAAACCAAACAGTAATCAAACCAAGATGAATAAATGCTATAAATGTTGATAATTCTGTTGATGCATGACAGCTAATGGTTTACATTTCATTTCATTATTCTATTATTATTCTATATTAATCAATTATTATAGATAATAGATATTAACCTATTTTAATTGTATCATTTCAGGTGTCCTTTTCTTTTTTTTCTTTTTTTTTTTAAATCAAAATTTAACCTACTGTAAGTTCCCTGACTGTTTTTTATTTATTACATTTTTTTTTTTTACATTTTGATAACTTTTTGTTTGCACATTCGGTGCAGCAGAGTTTCAAGCAGTGTTTTTTAATAAAACTGTTTCAATTCACTTAAATTTTGAGGCTGGTTATTTGTCACCTGTGGTATCGATTTAGTATCGATACCGAGGTATTAGGTTCTGGTACCGTACCGAAACCAAAATTGTGGTATCGAGCCATCCCTAGATGCGCGATGGTTCTGCTGTGATCTTTGTTTAACTATTTTTGCTGCTGAAACAGAACAAAAACAGTCAATATTGCATCTAAAATGTAAGTGACTTAATTGTAACTGTTTATTAACCTGTTGTATGAAATCAATGTCACAGTTTCAATCGTGATTGTATTCAGGAAATAGTTGCCTACTCGTCAAGTGAGGTTGCTTAACTCTATCATATGTTATAAAATATATAAAAACTCCATATTTGTAATTTTTATAGTCAGTATGTTGTTAACTGTGTTGCTTTTTTGTGTGCTGCGCTCATTTGTTTACAATTCTCCTGGAGAAGCAGCATGAGCCTCAGCAGTGCAACCTTGTTACCATTGATCAGTAATACATTTATTATTAACTGCTGATTGCAACTTAAAATGAATGTAATAAAATTAGAATAATCTCTCGTTTTAGTGATTCCCAAGTTATTTTTTTGTTATTGACGTTCTAAACAGGCTATGCTCTGGTCGGGCAAGTAAAATTCTCTTTCAGGTAGGCCTATTGTATTTATATATAAATATATTAGGGATGTGACTGTGATAAAATTTTTCCACCGGTTAATCGACATGTGACACCGCTGAGGGCTTTTAAATCGCTAACTATAGTATACTATATACTAGTAAAATACAGACGTCCGCACAGACATTGATAATGGTGCGGAGTAGAGCGAGCATTTTCAATGTATTCCTATGGATGTAGGAATTAACTAAAACATTTTATTTATGTTTTGTGTCCACTGTTCAACCGCAACCGCGTCACACACACACACACACACATTCCAGAATTGCAATCTTAACATCGCAGCCTGTTCATTATAGCCCTAATACAATATAATAATAAAAATAGTCAACCTAACATAAACGAATTACACTGCTCTGTTTAAATAGTCAGTAGTACAATCTGTACCATTCACAGTAAGCAGAGCTCCACTGTGATGTTTCCAAGCACATTTTTGCGCGTGTGAAGAGGATGATTTTTTCCATCGATATTGGAACACGAGTGAAGTACAAAGCCTATAATAAAGAATAGTTTAGCATCCAAATACATCTCAAATATTGAAACATTTTGATTCTAATGAGAGGGTTACGTGAGACCAACACTGCTTACTTTCGTTTTTATTTTTACATTAAATTTAAAGGATTTGTTGTGGAATATTTTGAGTGTATCATAAAATCAGAATAAGGTAAGACAAGTAATATTTTCTGTCTTATAAATAAATAAATATATATATATATATATATATATATATGTGTGTGTGTGTGTGTGTGTGTGTATATATATATATATATATATATATATAGATAGATATAGATAGATATATATATATATATCAGTGGCGGCTGCTGGTCTTTCAAAGAGGGGAAGCTCATTTTCGGCCTACATCATAAAAATTATTCATTTATTTATACGTAAATTCTACGTTCCTTTTCAAGAAAATGCTCTGTGAAAAATGAATGTAATAATATAATAAAGGTATAAATAATAATTTAATAAAGTATAATAATAATGCTACTAATAATAAGATTTGTTTTTAATTATTTTACTAATTATTTTTGAATTATTACTAATAATAATAATATAAAAATATATAATAAGTGATAATATAATAAAGGTATAAATGTATAATTGTGTGAAATGTATTATAAAAATTGGCTAGCAATTTCGACAAGCAAATACCAATAGGTTATAGGAAATAGGTTGCAGCAGTTTGTCTTTGAAAAATCCGCGATGGGACTGAGCTCGAACAGCTTCAACATCAGCGACTTTTTATTGTATGAAATCGCTGTCAATCAAAAGGAGATGCAGTCTTTCGACAGACCCTCCAATCATCACGGGGAAGCCCGGAGTCCAGGCCAGCCCACTCCCCGTTCACCCCCAGAGAAGCTGAGCTTCCATGGGCGGGACATAATCGCAGCATTTATCCAATGACCGTCTAGTTTCGAAGCGCTGAAAAAAACTGTTCGAAGCAGCCCCATTGAAGTCAATGGAAGCTGGGCTTCAACAGGGAAATGCACTGACGCTACGGGAGTGTATGAGAAGGAAATCGAGTCAGCCGACCTGCTGTATGTAACTGATTCTGAACGAACTCGTCTTTGAGATGAACGTTTTCTAACGCATTTTTAGTCAATAAAATGTTAATACAATAGTACATATTTGACCATTCATTTTTTGACATTATAGGGGAAGCCGAGCTTCCCTTGCAGTCTTAAAGAAATCGCCACTGATATATATATATATATATATATATATATATATATATATAAATATAGCTGCGAGCAGCGATGGAGGGCCAAAGCCGGTGGCACCGCCATCCCCGGTGCCTTTAGGTAACTAAAGGCACCGGGGTTGCGGTGCCACCGGCTTGGGCCCGTAATCGCTGCTCGCAGCTATATTTATTTTTTTTTTTTTAAGTGGCGTGAAGCACAGCAGCTTAAAATTTCTCTAATGATCACAAGCCTAAACCACAAATCCAAACAAACTCTTGCTGAATGATTCAGACCCAACCAAGTATTAGGCCCATTATTTCATATTAGCACAGAAATTATGTCACAGTTTCCAGCCTTTCATTACATCCCCCTGTGGCCTTTAAATTGTGCAACTGGAAACATTACAATGTATTTAAGAGGAACTGTTTGTTGTCTACACCTTCTATAGTTAGCTGCCAGTGGTGGCACACTCTAAGAAACATCTGTAAAAGAAGGGCCTAATGTACTTTTTATTATGAAGGAATTTTCCATATAGATTTTTCCACAGGAGTTACCTGTGTTTTGAATTACACATTGCAATGTGTTGTGTTTTAGGTTTAAACGAAATGTCCATAAATGTAACGGAGAATGAAACGGAGACCAATTTTTCCCAACTGATGAATAACACTGACAGCAATCAGTCTTTCTCACATTAAAGCATGTTTAAGAAACACAATGGCAGCATGCACTTTGTCACCATCACCATTATGTTCAGTTTAGTTCAGTTCAAGGACTTTTAGTTTGTATTTCTTCAGTTCATGCCTTCCTTTGTTTGAATTCCCGCCACTCTTTAGGAGCTGTTTACATGACACGTTTTCAACTAAAAACGTAAAACTTTTTATGCGTTTTGGCCGTTCGTTTAGACGACAACAGCATTTGGGTGGCTAAAAACACAAATTTTTGATTTTTGAAATTCTCCGTGTAAACGATGACGTCATTCACATGCGTATTACATGTTCAGTCTATAGTGTTTCATCGCCATCTAATGACCTGGCAGCAGAATACAGCGTTTTTAGTCTTTTTCGCAGATCCGTGTGAATGGGGATCGTTTTGAGAATGGTGTCGTCTGTACGCAGAAAACTCAAAGGAAAAACTTCTCCGTTTTAGGCATATCGTTGTCTTGTAATCATACCCTTAGTTACTATGGTCACCATCATTATGAGTTCTGTGTTTCAGCTGTGTTTGATCAATCATCTTGCTTTTTAAGTTGTACCTTCACAGTCACTCTTCGTCCGGTCACCGTTATGTAAAGTGTTTGCTACTGCCTGTCTGGACTTATTATTAAACTTGAGTCGTTTGGAACTTTATTCATCTACCTTTGTCTGCCTTCCAGCAAACACATGTGATACACTTAAAATAAACAGAACATTATCATCTATTGGTGTGGATGCTAACATAGTTATCAATTATTAGTTATTAGCTGTGTCATTGAGGCAGCTTCATTTCAGTTAACTGACCACTACATTCCAAATGTATTAAATTACAAAAATGTATGCTTCACTAGCAGAGCATGTGAGCGGAGTGGAGCGGGAGCGAGCGGGGAGCGCGAGCGGGCGGATCTTGGACAGAGCGCAGAGCGGCATTTTTAAAAGGACGGAGCGTCGCCCTATTTCCCGCTCCAATTTCTCTCCGCTCACACCACTAGTCTGAAGCATGCTCTGTTAAGCCTGACCCAGAATCCATCTGTCTTGCACAGTCATCAACAGTAGACTATTTTCAGTCAAAACTCGGCTCAATAATGCAGTTCAAAAAGTACTTCAAAAAGGAAAATGAAAAGTCATACAGGTGTACTATTAATATAAAACTAACTAACAATGATAATTTGGTACAAGAAAACGAATGTGGAGACATCGTTTCAGTCAGTAAAGATTCATTTTGGAATCTAAAAAGACCCTTCTCTCGAAAACATGAAAGTGTGCTACGTGATTACGCTGGGAAGAAAGCAAAAGGTTAGCAAATTGAATACGGCAACTTGTAAAAGTGTTAAATATAGCGTAGCCTAATATTCAAACAAATTCGTTTTGTCATTCAAGTAGGCCTAATGGTTCGTTTTATTTAATTTGTGTCGTCCGTAATAATATTTATATTATTTGGCCCATTTATTTGTTTAATTTTACAGCAGTTTATGAGTCCAATTGATATAAGCCAATTTAAATTTGAATCGTGTGTGTTGCGCAAAAAGTCACTTATCAAAATTCTGGCCTAATAGTTCATTTACTTTTAAAACTTTTATGTATATTTTTGTTTATATAATTTTTATTTATATTATTAGGCCCATTTATTCGTTTAATTAGGCCCATTTATTTGTTTAATTTTACAGGACTTTTTGTGTAGGCTATATTCCTTCATACATAAGCCTAATTTGTAATAAAACATTTCTATTTGAAAAATGTTGTTGTTGCTCATTAGCTCATTAGGAGGGGTGAACAGTTCCGTGAGCGACGAGCTGAGATTCTCACCGCTCCACTCCGCTCATATGCTCTGTTCACTAGAAATAATGGTCAATTTTATAATGGATACTGTTCTGAAATAAGACATCCTTTATGATGTATGCGACTGACAAATGCAACCTCTGGAGGACGCAACCTTTGAAATAAGACACAGCTATTATCGTTCTTTTTTGTGACTGAGTCTTTAGGATGCTAGTTCCCTATATGGGCAGTATAGGCAACCAGGCAGCTCACTAGATTTTGGCTAACTAGGTTATCTCCTCTCTGCCCCCTCACGCTGCTCTCAGATCAAGGTTGAGAGCTCATCTGCAATCAAAATGTATAATACTTTTTGCAATGTTGAACTTGAATAATTTTAGTATAATTTTAGCCATGTTAGCATGTGAACATCTGTTTTATGGAGCAGGAAACTCTGAACCATGAAAAGCTTGTGCCCAGCTGCTTCAGTTCACCTTCCACTCGACAGGAGAGCAAACAGAATTAGTCAAATCATGGCTGGCACTAATGAAGAAAAACACCGATCCCTTTCCTTTCCAGAGGGCCAATCACTGTTAGCCAAGGCTTTCTGGGAACAAAGAGGCAACTTTGGTGTCACATTTCATTGAACCTCGACGACAGCAGAGAAAATCTTCACTTGATGGTTCCTGGTCATTTCTGTGCATGAGGACCTTATATTTAGCTAGTCCAGATTCCCCTTTCCATCCGCAAGATACAATGCAACAACAAACAAAGCATGATTGGCTACGTCCATGGGTGAAAACACAAGCTAATCCCAGGAAAACATGGCTTCTTTGGGGACCCATCATGGCAGGCTTCAGCCTGTTCAATTTGGCCAGCCTGCAATGCTGTTAAACTCTAAACAAAATATTGAAGTAGGGGGTTTCCAGGATTCATCAGTCTGATTTCGAACTTAATTCCTTACCAGTCTCAAGCACAGCACTTTCATCAAAGTTATGTCAGGCAATCACCATGGAACATTTCAAGGAGTATTGTCCCGGGCCCTGGGATGAGGGGGGCTACTCAGAGTTTTGTTTTACATACACTCTTTGACTGGACTTCAATCATGGACTATGATTCCACACAATGAAAACATGTTATCTCTACTCAAATACTTCATATATAATGAACTTAACTGAATTGAGTAAACTAGACTGAATGTACAACTTATTTGGACATGTTTCCATACTAGCAAGCTAAATTTAACTTTTCTTCTCTCACCATTCCCTCAACCAAAGCACATGCTCTACACTGTATTTTTAACAATACACTCCCTATCCAGGCCTGTGCAAAGCATGTTGGGAACTGAAAATTATTTCCCAGTGTATGCTACTTGAACTGATCGAGTAAACTGGATGAACAATTAATTTGTTGGATTAATTTGTTTTCTTTAAGTAAATTGAACAAGCGGCAAATGTTTTTGAGTGTACAATGATGCCATTTGCTGCTTAACTACCCACGATGCATCACTGGAGAATTAGTTAGTTGCTACTGTTTCCTGAAACCATAGTAACATGGTTGATTCAACAACTGTCATCATGACATCACACGCAGGTGGTGTAAGTAATAACTTCTGCTAATTAATCAAATCAAGATTGCCATTAATGTCAGCTTATTATGGTTAATTTACACACACAACAGAAAGCTGTTATTTATCTATTTATTTATTTTTCTATCACATTAAAGGTGCAGTAAGATGCAGTAAGATATTTTCTGAGAAATGCTGTTGAATATCAGACTGAGCAGCATAATACACCTGTGTTGAAATCAGCAAGTGAGCAAGAGGGAGATTTGAAGAATGTATAAAGAGAGATGGCTGAGAAACATTAAAAAAGAGAAAAGGTCAGATGAATATCACTGGAAAAAGAATGGTTATGACCAGGCAAGAGCTTTTTCTCCTGTGTGATTCTCTGTGTGGATTAAATACTTATATAAAGATATTATAGTACCTGCATCGAGCATTTTGGATCATACACATGTGACTATATATACTGTATATGTTTTTTTTTTTTTTTTTCAGAGTCATATCGTAGCACCTGGGGGCATTCCACATACTTCACAAAAAATAAATAAAATATCCTGGTCTCTTGAATATATTACTGTGGTAGTGCTACTTAAACATGACTTTAATACTTTGTATAAACACATTTGCAGTCTGCTATCAACAGCTCCAAGCCTGTAGACTTTAGATAAAGCTTGAAAATGATATCTTAAGAGCTCAGTGTTTTTAAAGAGCATGTAGCCTTTGTGGTCTCATCACAATCACTTGATACAAAGAGGTACACAGGGCAGCATTCACAGGCTCTCCGGTTAAAGAATGAGTGATACTTCAATCAGAGAGTCTTCCCAACAATGCTCTTACACACCAATGAAGGTGAGTAGCTATTAGTGCTGTTAATGCACATGTTCCTGATTAATGACATGATTTACTGTCTTTAAAATCAGTCAAGTTTACTCGTTTACTTCAGGCAGGTTAGACTATAGATGAACCAAGGCCACTTGTGTGCATACTTATCTTTTGTGTGCATGTGTGTGCACGCCAACGGACTTAAGGTCCTATGGTCTCTGTTATGTGTAGCATCATGTTTTGATTTGAAACTAAATAAGGATCAAACTGCAGGAGTGTTCTGTTTCTCTGTTCTGTTCTCATGACTGTGGTTGTAACCCAGACATCCATCCGTCCATCTTCTTCCGCTTATCTGGGGCCTGGTCGCGGGGGCAGCAGTCTAAGCAGAGACGCCCAGACTTCCCTCTCCCTAGACACTTCCTCCAGCTCTTCCGGGGGAATACCGAGGCGTTCCCAGGCCAGCCGGGAGACATAATCCCTCCAGCGTGTCCTAGGTCTTCCCTGGGCTCTCCTCCCGGTGGGACGCACCCGGAACACCTTCCCAGGAAGGCATCCAGGAGGCATCCGGAACAGGTGCCCGAGCCACCTCAGCTGGCTCCTCTCGATGTGGAGGAGCAGCGGCTCTTCTCTGAGCTCCTCCCGAGTGACCGAGCTCCTCACCCTATCTCTAAGGGAGTGCCCAGCCACCCTGCAGAGAAAGCTAATTTCAGCCACCTGTATCCGGGATCTTGTCCTTTCGGGCCTGACCCACAGCTCATGACCAAGAGTAGAAACGTAGATCGATCGGTAAATCGAGAGCTTCGCCTTGCAGCTCAGCTCCTTCTTCACCACGACAGACCGGTATTCGTCATCGACATCGACCGCATTACTGCAGAAGCTGCACCGATCCGCCTGTCAATCTCCCGTTCCATCCTTCCCTCACTCGTGAACAAGACCCCAAGATACTTGAACTCCTCCACTTGAGGCAGGAACTCTCCACCAACCTGAAGCGGGTAAGCCACCCTTTTCCGACTGAGAACCATGGCATCGGATTTGGAGGTGCTGGTTCTTATCCCAGCCGCTTCACACTCCGCTGCAAACCACCAGTGCCCAGACAGATAATGTAAAATGATATGTTCTGTTTTTCCCAGAATTTAATGGTTTTATTCTACTTAAAATTGGAGAGAGACTAAGTGGGGTGTTTTTGTTTGTTTTGTTTTTTTTATTAAAACTAAAGACACGTCTTTCTTTTTGTTATAGAGATAACACAAAACTGTTTTCTTGGAAGACCTTTTACTATATCTTAATATTTGTAGCCTACTGCTTTTCAAATGCCACTTATGTATAGATTTTATTATTTTTCCCATGGTGCAAAGCCAGACTCATTCCTAAAATATGACTTTTATGTAATATGATAATCTAAACGGAAACCTTTTCAAAATGTATCACATGAAAATAATTTCCATCACAATACATAACTTATTATTATTAGTTAGAGAGCCATTCAGAGCAGTGTCATTTTAGAATCGATATACTATAGTTAAAAAAATATTTAATATTCTAGTAAAACAGCTTATTGAACATAAGATGCTGAAAAAAAGACGCTGCAAGAGGGATGGAGACGTTATTTTGAAGTTCCCACTCAAACCTAGAGTACGAGAGCACATTATAAATGAGTGAATGAATGAATGAATAAATAAATACATTAATACATATATACATACATACATACATACATACATAAACAATGGATGGATGGATAAATCATTTAAAATGAACAGCAATATTCCATAAAAAAATCAGAATAGTGCATTTTATAATTTCACTTTATATATAATATATAAGTTGGAACAGAATGTCTGTATTTCAAGTTAGAAATAATTCAAACCTCTGAAGTCTCATGAATGTGCTACAGGGAATACAACTGTGTATTTACTCTGGTACACAGTCACCTGTGAACCATTCTGTCTACGTTGGCAATAACACATATTGTAGATTTTTAAGTCCATCCTGTAAAAGGATGCTGGGAATGGGATTCTGAAAGCAAATACAGTCCTTGGAGGAGAAGGAATGGAAGCAATTACCTCTGTGGGAGTTCTTGGATGGCGCCCGTCAGAGCCCCTGGGCATTAAAAAAGCATCATCCCTCATGTGGGAAGCAGGTCATGAAAAACTGCCCCCTTGTGGATCTCTCATAAGAAAAGATGTTACAAAATTGTGTGCATGTTAAAATTGTCAATCTGTTTTCTTTGAGACTCATTGACCTTATCGACCCAACATCAGTGCTGCATAATCAGTGTTTCGGTGATCTGCAGACAAAATCAATAGAGAAACATATTTCTGTAAGCACCAGCAGAGATGCCACCAGCAACACTGTTTCAAGAAACCGACATCCTCACCTTCTCTTATAACATAGAGGAGCCACTTTCAAAAATGCAGAGTTACCTTTCTAACTGGTGGCTAGATTATCCATTATTTAAAAGTGAACATCAAGAACAGTAGACAGTACAGTAACAGATTTTGTCTGGGTAAGAGGCAAAGCTGTTACAAAAGGCACAAAAGACACTTTCTACAAACTGGGAATAAATTAGCCCTACATTAACCCATTTAATCCCAAATTTTTCCCAGACACAAAAATATCCAAATCATGTGTCATTAGTATCCCTTTGAAAAAAACATGTCAAAAAGCATCGTCCTTCGGATGAGACGTTAAACTGAGGTCGTGACTCTCTGTGGTCATTAAAAATCCCAGAATGTCCTTCGAAAAAGGAGTAGGGGTTTAACCCCGGCATCCTGGCCTAATTTGCCATTGGCCTCTGTCCATCATCATGGTCTCCTAATCATCCCTATATACACTGATTGGCTTCATCACTTTGTCTCCTCTCCACCAATAAGCTGGTGTGTGATGGGTGATCTGGTGCAATATGACTGTCTTTGCATCATCCAGGTGAATGCTGCACATTGGTGGTGGTTTAGGAGATTCCCCCTTCCATGTAAAGTTATCTGAGTGCATAAAATAGCTATATATATGTAACAAATTATCTATCTATCTAGTCAACCAATCTGCCAGACTTGCCGACTGCAGCTTTAATGACGACACTAGAAACACGAACATTCTTCAGTTTCTCCGGCAGCCATCATTCCTTTACCAAACTGCAAGAAGTTAAGGACTGTGTAATGAAAGCTATCATAAAACTGCACACACACACACACACACACAAGCAATGTGTAAACTACATGTAGATTAGTAGCCTGCATCTCTGGTCAAGAGGAAACAGAAACAGATGGTGGGAACTTCCTTTAGTATTCTACGGTTTCTACCTTAAATTTTCCAGTACATTCCAAGGCGGCAGATCCGTGCAGGCATTTCTTCGACACCAGTGGACACGTACCATTAGGGCTTCCTCAATTACTTAGTGACTAAAATGTTAATGTACTAATTTATCCTGCATTAGTTCATTAATGGTTTATTAATTAAAATCTATTAATTATGAAACAGTATTATAACATGCTTCTCGAAGGTGTCTATTAATGTAATAATTGGTGGCTAAACTTAAAGTTGTCCAAAAGAAGCAAACAACTATTCACATGATGATCAATGATCCATAAAATTGTGCAACTGGTACTGGCGAGGTGTTGAAGTACATCTTTATTGTGTTTATGCTGTGCATCCAGCCAGCATTAAGCTTTCAAAGTGACAGTAACCTAAACTGCCATACACAAACTGTCATATAGCCAACTTATGGTCATATTGCACAAAAAAACAAAAACAAAAAAAAAATCATTTTTTTACATATGCTGCTATTTATTGGCAACCATTAACCACAAAGGCTGTTGGCAGCCTACACAGCAAAACACAACAAATGTGAAAGGCAGTCATCATTAAGAAGAAATCTTGGATGCAAGGTGCATTTTACATGTTTTATCCTTGTAGACAAGGGCTTTCCTCCAGCTGGTATGGTAGGAGAAGCATCATTTGTCATAACAGCGCCTCTGTATTCCGTTTCTCCATATGCTGCTTGGGTCCCTCCAGTACACAGCAGACAGCAGTGTAAATATAATTACCCACAGGCACTCTGAAACAAGCTGTTATCCATTACATGCCAAATACTCATGTGCACATTTTGGTGTGAGGATGACCACAGGATTTTGCAAGCACCCATTTGTTTTAGAGGTACAGATCACACTGACTGTCAAAAACTTGTCTCATTTTAATTAAGTACCCACAATCCAGTAATAGTAATATATGATACGCTGTATATTTACAGGTATGTATGTGTGGTTCAGGTATAGCCTATAATGGGGACAAAATGTCCCCACAAAGATGACACTATCCAAAATAATTTTTGGTCCCCATGAGGAAAACAGCTTATAAATACTAAGTGATGTTTTTGAAAATGTAAAAGTGCAGAAAGGTTTGTGTGATGGGTAGGTTTATGGGTGGGGTTAGTGTAAGGGGAGAGAATATACTGTACAGTTTGTACAGTATAATAACCATTACGTCTGAGGAGAGTCCCCACAAAGATTGTGACCCAGATCTTTTGTATCCTAATCTTTTGTATCCTCCACAACCTACAGTAGCACGCAAAACTCACCCTCAATATTGCAAGCCATACAAGTTGGGTTCAGCTCAAAATTTGTGGGCATGTCTGTGGTTTTACTTGATTTGCATAAATGCAAGACAGCATATGCAAATAAACAGTGCTTAGTGAATTGCCCCAGGGTACTTTTCAGTTTTATAGTGCAATTCTCAAAATATTGTTTATATCTCATCTGACATATTATAAGGACCAATAAGAAGTCAGATTAAAGTCTTTTGGTATTCCTGAAAGAGATGTCATATGGCTCACAGTGACTCATACCAATGGCCCATGCTGTTGGTCTTCACTTATGTGGTGAATATATTTTTTGCATGAAGTTCCTGCAATGTTGCACTGTCTGGCAGCTTTAATTCTAGTCGGCATCTTTATTCAACATCTGTCTTACTGGATGGCTTGTGGCCCAGAGGACATACGTGTGCTATAGCAGTTGTTTTCCTTCGGGAGAAACATGTTACACTCTATGACATGTCAATCCAAAAGGGATGTCTACTGCTAAGTGAGCAATCCATTTAACATCCCTGTTGTACTTAGCCTTGAGAAGACATTTGAAGATTTTCACTCATTGGACCAGTGTTGCATTTAACTTACAGTTATTTAATACCTTTCCCCTGAAAAAGTAAAGTAAGGGATTACTCTTAATTTCTCTGTTACTTCTGATGTAATAAATTCTGTATATAGAACAATTCCATATAAAACAATAGTGGATTTAATATAAAAATGTAAAGTCTAATGTTAAAATTTATGTTTTTTAACATTTAAACATGCACTTTCGTCAGTTCAAGAATAATTTATGCAATTTTATATTATTTATTTGAAATAATTAAAATAGCTTGTTTTGTGTCTATTCTTGTATTGTTCGGCTGGTCTAGGTTCATATGGGATTTAGAAAGTAATTACTAATAAATAATGCAATTTTTTTAAAGAAAGTAACTAGTAATTAATCTAATTACAGTTGAAGAAGTAATTAGTAGCTATATCAATAACCTTTTTTTTAGAGTAACTTACCCAGCCCTGCATTAGACAAACATTACATGATTAAACATAAGAATTCAAAAAGATTAACCAATTCACCATTATTGAACATCATAAAATTTAAACTGATTACCACAACATCCTACATATACTGTAGCATATCATCAAAAATACGTTTTCTGTAAGGCATACTAGATACCATACATTGTTTATTTGCATTACGGAGGGATTACATCTCATAGAAAACTGATCCAAGAATAAAATAATACTTTTGAAATGCATTTTAATGTTTCATAAGCTAAAATCTGCAATATAGGGTCAAATTAGCTATAGCTATCAGTACGTAATACATTTATGATCTGTTATGCAAATGTACTGTATATCCTTTTAGTTAATAACTATACTTCAATTATTATAAATTAAATATAATACTTCTTAGTATTTTTCATAACAAATAATGATATAATATATTGTGATATAATATAATAATATATTGTGATATAGCTACAGACAGCAAAGTGTGAGGGGGAAAATAGATGTAGAAAACATTTTAAAGAAACAGCAAGTAACACTTTGAATGAAGCGTAAAATTTTGCAGTACAAAACCTGGGGGAAAAAATAGTGTGGGAACAATTTACACAGAAATTTCTAGTAAATTTCACAAACAATTGCAAAGAAACGGAAAATAACATTCAAATAAATGTGAAATTTTGAAGTAGAAAAACTGTAATAGTATTTGAATGTAAAATGTACTCCAATAATCTGTTTTATTTACAACTTTGAAAAATCGTTTAACCCTTTACAAAAAGGTTCAATTTGATAACATTAGTTAACTACACTAATGACAATGAATAAACACATTTATTAATCTTATTTAATGTGTATTTCAGCATTTACTAATACACTAATAATATCAAAGGTTATTTTTTAATGGACCTGAGCTAACATCAACTACATTGAACTGTTGTATTTTTATTAACTAACAATAATTAACAAAACATCAATTAATACCGTAATCAAATGTATTAATCATTAATGTTAGTTAATGCATTAATGTTAATGGGACATTTTTGTAAAGTGTAACCATCATCCTTTCCAGTGTATGGACATTGATGCTTCATTGAGTACAACATCGAAACATTGAATATTGAAGATCAGGGGGTTTCAGGGGATTTGCAGATTATTGGCCAGTGCCTGTGAAATAGTTAATTTGGTTGGCCTCTACTTATCGATTAGTATTTTGCAGTCAGGTTGGAGGAGATGAGATGCCCCAGGATACTTTGGCAGATAGGTCTCAGATGAGTGCTCCGGGTCTCGACTGCACTCAATGCAGTCAATAAGTTACATGCCTACTCTTACACGTCTGATCCGGGGCCTACTGACTGCAGCTTCAGCTGATCCTATACTGATGTGAGATCTTCTACAAGAATGTATAACTCAGAGGAAGGCAATTTTCCATATTCAGTGTTAGGCATTATAAATTAGGCTCTGTAATTAGCATTTATTGTCTTGTCTATTATACTACATGCAAAGTATCTGATTAGTTGATAAGTTATTCGATATTACATTTACAGTTAATGTATTTTAAATGTACTAAATAGTAGCTTCATGATTACAAATACATGACATTAATCATATTAAACGTTTTTAATCATATTTAATCATATTCCATGTTGGACAACAGGAAAAATAGAAGTTGGAAGTTTAAAAGAAATCCAGTTTTCATCCTTAATTATTTATAAGGCAATAACAATTCAATCCTCATCCAAAATAGATTTGCAACTAGTTTCAGCCAACTTGTTTCAAGGTGATTTTAGTGGATGTAAGAAGTCAGCTCTCCTCAAGTTCACACAGGCGTCAGTAACACAGGTGTAGTACATCACATTAACTGTGAACATGGTCCACTAATGTTTGACAACCTTAAAGTTTCCCACGTAATTTGGTCTTAATTATGAACAATATATCTATTGAGAGAGTAAAGGAGAATGTGAGGTACTGCAATTAGGCTTTCAGTTTAAAAAAAAAAACACATCAAGTCACTCCCTAAGCAGCTGCAGAGGGGGAAAAGTGTGTTTTCCTTCTTATTGATGTGGCTCTAAGCAGATTGTAATTACAATAAGCCTAGTAAAATTGTCTTATTGATTTGGATGAGGATTATCTCTAATAGTCACAGTTTTTCCCTTGCTATTTATATTATTTTGGTGAGGACATAAGTAACAAAATTATGATGTGTTAAGGTTTTATTTATTTATTTATTTATTTTAAGATATGCCCACTTAAAGGGGTCATATTATGCCATTTTATGAAGTCTGGATTTTCTGTTTGGTGTGTACTAGAAAATGCTTTCAAACTTGATTGTAAAAAAAAAAAAAAAAAAAAAAAACATTATATTTGACATATTTTACATTATTAAACCAACTCTCTCCCCAGTCTGGCTCGAACTCGCCATATAGTTCCGGTTTCGATGAAAACCATGGTTAATTGCCCTAAGCAGCGGTGAACAGCCTAACAAAAGCGAGAGCTTACAAAAGCTACAGTAAACCCTATATCAACACTAATGTTGGTTAGCAGGCGAGTGGAGGCAATTTTATTTTATTTTATTTATTTATTTATTTATTTATTTATTTATTTATTTTAATATTTTTGTATATATTAATAAAATACTGTACACAGGGTCTTTCAATAAATATTTGAGCTGTAAACGCTTCCATCAATCTATTGCATTACAAATAACCTGATTTAAAAAAAAAAAAAAAAAACGGGAAAGTACATGTATCTTATTCATATTTATATTTATATCTGAAACCATTATTTCCCTACTTATAGAGTAAAAGTTATTTTCCTTTTAGGTGCTGAATGGAATTTAGGCAACTGCATAGTCCAGTTAAAGGTGCAGTAAGCGATTTCTGATCAACCCTAAAACAAACACATCCCACCCTTCATGCACAGGCATGCAATGCAAGAGTCAATGTCTCTTTATCATAGCTGAAGCAAAGCAAAAAATTGCTTTGTGAAAAATAAAGAGAAGATGAAGAACAAAGCACACGGAAGAATAAAATATGACCATACTGTACACAAGAGTACACAAGCAAGAGTTGGTTGGTCGCCAGCAGCTCACCAGCTCCAGACCAACAATAACACTCAAAACTGTTCTGTTACTATAGCTAACATTACAACAACATCACATATTGGTTCTGTGAAACAGCAAAACGTCTCAAATTACAATTGTAACCCTAGTTCCGCTGTGTCGATGACACTTTGGGAACACCCCTGCGTGATTGCGTCTGAAGCACGTGTCAACTAGTCCAATGGCGAGAGTGAACATCACGGGCGGGTGACGTCACGACCAGGAAAGGATAAAAGCACATCCGGTTTGACCGCCGTTAGCCTCGATAAGGCCGAAGTAAGTCGATCACAGGGATGTAGGCAGTATGGCAAAGTGACGCAGCGTCTCGTTCCCTACTCAGGGAACTAGGGTTCCCTTTCGTTGTCACTCCGAGTTACGTCGGATGACAACGAATGGGGTTTCGCTTAGAAATTCTATCATCTTCGAGTATATAAAACGAGCCAATGGCAATGAAATGCCATGGGTCTGCGGAATTTGCATAGCGTAACTCCGCCCCACCCTGGGGGTATATAAGGAAGTCGCTGGCAACATGCAGATATGTTTTCGCTTCGGAGCTAAGTTGATGTACTTCACTCCACAGCCAATCCTGAGATTCATCTCTTCATTTCTCTTCGAGACGAGTATGGCGTTATTTTTTAGTCAAATGTTATGAGCGTGTAAGACATGCTCACGAGCACATTATGTTATTTCACACGCGCAAAAATGAACCTTCAGCTGGCATGATAAAAGTACTCGCGCACAAATTCAACAACCGAGAGGTGTACAGGTAGCTGCGAGCGAGCGCCTGGCATACTCTCATAGGTTAACTCTGCTTGTACAGTGGAATCCTGCTCGCGCGCAGCGGGCTTCTGCTCGCGGAGTGCTGTTTTGCTCGCGCAGTGGATTTCTGCTCGCTCAGCTGATTTCTGCTCCCTCGAGTCTACATGACTTTTGACAATTTGGGGGCGGAAACCAAGGAGGGCACTGACCCTCTTATGATTGGTCACTTTCATCATGGAAAATCTTGGGAAATCCTAACCCCGCCCACCTTCTGACGCAGCGCGCGTCACTCTCTGCTACTCCGGTTATCTCTTTATATATGTGTATATTTTAGGCAACGAAATATGTGATAAAACACCATACTAACTATTTTCGTTTTCATTTAAAGAAATCTTAAACATGATAGCCACACAAATGTGGTTCAGGCAACGCGTATTGATTATATTCACTGCACATAACGTTTGCCTATTTATAAAAAAAATATATATATATATAAAACACAAACCTGACTCTTTTCGTTTTAAATATAATATAAAAACATTAAACATTTTAATATGGTCCAGGCAATATGTGCATTTGTACTAAACAACAGATTTTGCAGTAAACAACATTACAGTTTTTAAATTTTTAAAAACAATTATTACAATTTAAAATGACAAAACTCAACCCAGTCTCTCTTTGTTAAATTTCAGTTTTATCAATATTAGCCATTATAAAAGTATAAGTAAAAGGTATAAGAAGCTATACAAATAAAGCAAACAATTCAGTCAAACATACAAACTCAGCGCTCTAGGCTAACCATTCAACCATGACCGGGAGCTCGGCGCTCATGTACCCCGCCTGGAACAGCCTTTCCTCGGCTATAGTCGTTCTGACGTTCGCCGCTTTCTCTGGCGTCTCTGTAGTGGTTAAACATGAGATATAATTCGACTTGTGTATATCTAACGGGTGATTTTTGGTCTCGTGAATCTATAATTTATTCCCTGGCCAATCGTTTTGGCTGAGGGGAAGTTTCATAACTTTATAAGCTATTTAACTTTACTGTTGTATGGTTAGACTAGAGCGCTGACTTTGTATGTTTCGTTTGACTGAATTGTTTGCTTTATTTGTATAGCTTCTTATACCTTTTACTTATACTTTTATAATGGCTAATATTGATAAAACTGAAATTTAACAAAGAGAGACTGGGTTGAGTTTTGTCATTTTAAATTGTAATAATTGTTTT
This sequence comes from Scardinius erythrophthalmus, assembly GCF_964197995.2. Lineage (NCBI taxonomy): Eukaryota > Metazoa > Chordata > Actinopteri > Cypriniformes > Leuciscidae > Scardinius > Scardinius erythrophthalmus. Next base: position 28,868,142 of record NC_138231.1, read on the forward strand.
TAAAAATTAAAACTGTAATGTTGTTTACTGCAAAATCTGTTGTTTAGTACAAATGCACATATTGCCTGGACCATATTAAAATGTTTAATGTTTTTATATTATATTTAAAACGAAAAGAGTCAGGTTTGTGTTTTATATATATATATTTTTTTTTTATAAATAGGCAAACGTTATGTGCAGTGAATATAATCAATACACGTTGCCTGAACCACATTTGTGTGGCTATCATGTTTAAGATTTCTTTAAATGAAAACGAAAATAGTTAGTATGGTGTTTTATCACATATTTCGTTGCCTAAAATATACACATATATAAAGAGATAACCGGAGTAGCAGAGAGTGACGCGCGCTGCGTCAGAAGGTGGGCGGGGTTAGGATTTCCCAAGATTTTCCATGATGAAAGTGACCAATCATAAGATGGTCAGTGCCCTCCTTGGTTTCCGCCCCCAAATTGTCAAAAGTCATGTAGACTCGAGGGAGCAGAAATCAGCTGAGCGAGCAGAAATCCACTGCGCGAGCAAAACAGCACTCCGCGAGCAGAAGCCCGCTGCGCGCGAGCAGGATTCCACTGTACAAGCAGAGTTAACCTATGAGAGTATGCCAGGCGCTCGCTCGCAGCTACCTGTACACCTCTCGGTTGTTGAATTTGTGCGCGAGTACTTTTATCATGCCAGCTGAAGGTTCATTTTTGCGCGTGTGAAATAACATAATGTGCTCGTGAGCATGTCTTACACGCTCATAACATTTGACTAAAAAATAACGCCATAGACGAGCCTCTCTCCAAGTGTTGGTGTGACAGCGAGTTCCAGCGAGTGCACATTCCCTGCTTATCTGTGCAGTGATTTGCCAGTGTTTGTGTGTTCTCTCCCTGGTCGCTTCAACATTTGTGGAGAAATCTCCTTTCTAAAAGAGCTTGCACGCGGCACGTCTTTTTAAAGATGCCTCGCCTGTGCACTTCTGGTTGCGGTCTATTTGTTTCTGACTCTGATGGGCACAATCGCTGTCTTGTGTGTCTGGGCTTAGAGCACGCTAAGGCAGCGTTTGTGGATGAGTCATGTTCCCATTGCGGGAACATGCCCATCGCACGGTTACGGTCGAGACTCAATGACCTTCATGGTAGAGTCCCCTCATCCGCACCCCAATCTACGGGCTCCGCGAGAGCTAGTACTTCGGCTGGCGGCCGGGTGACCTGAGGGTTACGGTGTGGGACAAAGCGCCGACTATTCCACGCTCCACACCGTCCTCTAGTGCCGTGCAACCCGCGAGTGGTCCAAATGAGCCCGCAGTACAGTCCTCTGACTTGCCGCGGATCTCATTTGGCGCTCCAGAGGAAGATTCAATGCCGATCGCTGCATCACAGGGTGGGCAAGAGTCCTCGGGAAGTGAGGATTCGGCTGTGCTGCCACCTTCGGGTGTGCCAGCATTGCCCGAGTCTGATCCCGAGATGACTGCCATGCTTTCCCGGGCAGCCGCAGCCATTGGGCTTGAGTGGTCCCCGCCACCTGGTCCGGTGCGCTCGCGGCTGGACGATTGGTTTTTGGGTGCCGCCGCTGATCCCCGTCAGCGCGCGTCCCCAATGCCTTTCTTCCCGGATGTGCATGAGGAGGTCACAAGGTCCTGGAAGGCACCATTGTCTTCTCGTGATCGCTCGGCGACCTCCTCCGCCCTGCCTCCTCTCGATCAGGCGGCCGCCAAAGGGTACACTGGGGTTCCCCAGGTTGAATGCTCTGTTGCGATGCAGCTGTGTCCTCAGAGTGCTTCTTCCCGTGGTGACCCAAAGCACCCCTCCAAAGCCTGTAGGTTCTCTTCCACGCTTGTGGTGAAGGCCTATAGAGCTGCGGGGCTGGCGGCCTCCTCACTGCATGCCATGGCGACACTCCAGGTCTACTAGGCCCAGATGTTGCGTGACATGCACGAGGGGAGGACTGACTCAGCGCTCTTTGATGAGCTGCGTCCCGCCACCGACCTTGCTCTCCGAGCGACGAAGGTGACCGCACGCTCCCTGGGTCAGGTGATGTCCACTTGCGTGGTCCAGGAGAGACATCTGTGGCTCAACCTGGCCGATATGCATGAGGCCGAGCGGACCCGGTTCCTCGACACTCCCATATCCCAGGCTGGCCTCTTCGGCGGTGCGGTTGAGGACTTTGCCCAGCAGTTCTCGACCGCCCAGAAGCAGACTGAGGCTCTCAGACATGTCCTGCCCCGACGGCCAGCTGCTGCCTCCACCCAGCCGTCGGCACATGTGCCTCAGTCTGCTCGCCGCCGAGGGCGCCCTTCTACGGCTCCCGCCCCTCCCGCACGGCCCCAGCAGCAGCCTCCATCCGGGTCGCGTCGTGGAGGACGCCGTAGGAAGGCGCCACAGCCCTCTCCCGCCCCGTGCCCCGCTAAACGCCAGGCCAAGCAGCGCTCCTGAGACGGGCTGCTCAGAGATGGCGTTGAGTTCTTCCCAGGAGCCGGTAGCAGGGCCGCTCCTTTCCCCGGTGGAGGGCGGGGGAGAATCCTTGGTTTTTCCCAGCCCGCTGCTCGTCCCACGACGGGCAGCACCCTTTTGTGGTCAAAGAAAGAACTCACTCCCCCATCTCTGAGCACACAGAGTGTTCGGATGAAAGTGCGCGCCGCTCACGAGCCTCGCCACTCTCGTCCCCCTCTGTCGCCAGCTCCCTGCCAGAGCACGCCCCAGTGGGACGCTGGTCCTCCCCTGGCCTCCTCTGGCAGGACACGGCTAATGACCGTGCCCCCGCACCGGGCCGCTATGCCACCAACGCCTGAGCCGGTCATTCCGCCTCGCTGCACCACCGAGGGTACGTCTGTGGTCCGTATGACCCCGCTGGTACAGTTCCTGGAAGCCTGGTTAGAGCTTCCCAGGCTGTCCCGCTGGGTCGCGAGGACCATCAGGCTCGGCTACGCGATTCAGTTCGCGCGGTCTCCTCCCCACTTCAGGGGAGTCCGCTTCACTATGGTCGGTGGCAATGCCCCGGTTATGAGAGCGGAGGTCGCTACCTTACTGGCGAAGGGTGCGATCGAGACTGTCCCTCCAGCCGAAATGAGGTCCGGCTTTTACAGCCCTTACTTTATTGTACCGAAGAAATCCGGTGGGTTACGGCCAATCCTCGACTTACGCGTCTTGAACCGCTCCCTTCACAGGATGCCGTTCAAGATGCTCATGGCCAAGCGCATTTTCGAGTGCATACGGCCGCAGGATTGGTTTGCAGCGATCGACCTGAAGGACGCCTACTTTCATGTCTCCATTCTTCCTCGACACAGACCGTTTCTACGGTTTGCTTTCGAGGGGCAGGCATACCAGTACGCGGTTCTCCCTTTCGGGCTAGCCCTGTCTCCTCGCGTCTTTACGAAGGTCGTCGAGGCAGCCCTTGTTCCCCTTCGGGAACACGGGGTTCGCATCCTGAACTATCTCGACGACTGGCTAATCCTAGCTCACTCTCGAGACCAGGTTTGCGAACACAGGGACCTTGTGCTCCGGCACCTAGCTCGTCTGGGCCTTCGGGTCAACTGGGAGAAGAGCAAACTCTGCCCCGTGCAGAGGATCTCTTTTGTCGGTATGGAGATCGACTCGGTCGCCCATGTGCGCGCAGCTTACGAGCGAGCGCGCGCAATCACTGCTGACTTGCCTTCGTCAGTTCGAGGGCAAGAGTGTGGTCCCACTGAAACTATTTCAGAGGCTCCTGGGGCATATGGCATCCGCAGCGGCTGTCACGCCGCTCGGGTTGCTTCATATGAGACCACTTCAGCTTTGGCTTCGCGATCGAGTCCCGAGGTGGGCATGGCACCACGGCACGCTCCGAGTTCCAGTGACTCCGACCTGCCGTCAGACCTTCACTCCGTGGTCGAACCTCAGTTTTCTTCGGGCCGGAGTGCCCTTGGAACGAGTGTCCAGGCATGTTGTTGTGACAACAGATGCCTCCACCACGGGCTGGGGCGCCATGTGCAATGGACATGCTGCCGCGGGCTCCTGGACAGGACCCCAGCGCCTTTGGCATGTCAATTGCCTCGAGTTGTTGGCTGTACGTCTTGCCCTGCACCGCTTCCATGCGTTGCTCAGGGGTCAACACGTACTGGTCCGATCGGACAATACCGCGACTGTAGCGTACATCAACCGTCAAGGTGGTCTGCGCTCCCACCGTATGTCACAACTCGCCCGCCACCTCCTCATATGGAGTCAGAAGCATCAGAGGTCACTTCGTGCCATTTATATCCCGGGAGACCTGAACCAGGCGGCCGACGAGCTGTCTCGGCTTCGGCCTCTCGCTGAAGATTGGCGACTCCATCCCCAGACGGTTCAGCTGATTTGGGATCAGTTCGGGGGCGCACAGGTAGACCTGTTTGCCTCCCACGACTCGTCCCACTGCGACCTGTATTATTCCCTGACCGAGGGCACCCTCGGCACGGATGCACTGGCGCACAGCTGGCCGCGGGGCCTCCGCAAGTATGCGTTTCCCACAGTGAGCCTTCTTGCGCAGACCTTGCGCAAGATCAGGGAGGACGAGGAGCAGGTAATTTTGGTTGCCCCGTATCGGCCCAACCGCACCTGGTTCTCAGAACTAGTACTCCTCTCGACAGCACCTCCCTGGCCTATTCCCCTGAGGAAGGACCTGCTTTCACGCAGACACGTTCACAAAGCGTCATCGACACAGCTCGAATTCCCTCGAAAGGGAACCAAAGTTATTTGCGTGTGGAGCAGAAACAACTCAACATTTGCATGTGTTTTCAGGCCTTCCCACTTAGTTCTCTTCAACACTGGAAAGCTTTTCTAATATTAACCATTTAAAATTGTGACCGTAAAGAATGTTTTCATTTATAAAGCTCTAAAAATTGTACTGACTGGTGTTTTAGTGCATTTCTGGCAAATATGGGAAAAAAAAACGGGTCTCAATTAAATATGTGCAGTGTCACATGGTTAGTGCATGGTAAGTGTTGCATAACCAGAGCAGTTTACCTCTTGTTTGCACCATGAGAAGATGATGGCTGCATCGAAGCTCCAAAACAAAAGGTTAGTAAAGTATGTTAATATAAATATATGACAAATTTGAAATACGTTGATTTTTTTTTTTTTTTTTTTTATCTCAGTATTCCTATCTGTGATGTATATGTGATTTTATACATAATAGTAATAGAATGTGATGAAACAGAGTTTAAAATAACTAGGCTGAGACAACAAATTCAAATTTGATGAATGCAGAAATATGTTATTTCAGTATACACATTATCCCACCTGTCACAGTTGTGACCGACCGTATGACACAATTTTTTCACACACTTTTCCATAAAAATTAAAAAAAAAAAATTACTGATCATTTCAAGGGGTTACTAATGACACATCATTTGGATATTTTCATGTCTGATGCTCTTGTGATATTCCTCTGATCTTTTCTCTTTTGTAATGTCTCTCAGCCATCTCTCTGTCACGGTTTTGACTTTGTGTTTCACCACCTTCTACCTGAGTTAATCATTTGTTGTCTTGGTCACTCATTATGTTCAGTTGTTCACTCATTACAGTATATACCTTATCACGAGTACTTAAAGGGCACCTATTATGCCCCTTTTTAGAAGATGTAATATTGGTCTTGGGTGTTCCCATAATGCATTTGTGAAGTTTCAGCACAAAATACCCCACAGTTAATTTATTATAACCATTTGAAAATGTCATTTTTGGGGCCTGTTTTAAAAAGAGCTGTTTTGGCGTCTACCACTTTAAATGTAAATGAGCTGCATATCCCCGCCCTGCTGCTGGACCCAGATGATGAAGAGACTCCGGCACAGAATAAACACGAATGAGAATGGACTAAACGTCTCGGAATGGTTATTTGATACATTTATGTACTTACAAAGTTTTAATCGCGTCCCCTTTGCCATTATGGATGTGCAACACACACACACACACACACACACACGAACTGTGATAACGTTCGCGCAATTTTTTGAAACTACACACACACACACACACACACACACACACACACACACACACACACACACACACACACACACTACTGTGATAACGTTTGCTAAGTACAAACGATTTATTTATTTTTTTCTTAAGGGGAGGGAGATAGACGTTTATATAGCCTACTGTAATTAATAATTGTAAATATATCTATTAAAATACTAATATTGTGGTCTATAACTCCTCCCCGAACTCCCCGCTGCTCTGTATCTGGCTCTCTCATTGGCTGTCGGTCATCGCCGATGTAGTTTTCAGTCAGAACACTTTCACACAGCAGGATTTTGAATCGCCGACAGGTCCAGATATTTAGCATGCCAAATATCTCACGGGCGTCGGCGACTCGTCTGTGATTCTCTCAGATCGCGTCTTTGCTCATTCACACTGCGTGATTGTCACTCGCGTGAACGAGCACCGATTTGCCTGTGATTTCGGGCATTTGTCGGCGATTTCTCAAAACCTGTCGGCGAGCCAAAATCGGGGCTAAAATCATGCAGTCTGAACTCGGCATAACAGTCAGTCAGAAAATGAATCTCGTATTTAGGAAGTTTAAGTGGTGTCTTTTCTTTATAAATAAAATCCATCCGCTGCGTTTTCAGTGGCTCTGATGTCAGTGAAGACTATTATGTCCATTCTTACATCCCACAACAGAACATCTACACTTCTTATGAGACATTACCGGCTGTCGTTGAAACAATGGAGGATGCAGATCACCGAGGGCGGGGTCTATGCCAAAACCAGATGTCAATCAAATCACGTCGGTGGGGCTTAGCTCATTTCTACGTCACAGTGAGGGAAATCTAGAACAGGGCGTTCTGAGACAGTACTTATGATTTATTGAGATAGTAAAAAAACTACTGGGTGGATTTTTATCATTCTAGGGTGGTTTTGCTCACACACTGCCAACACACATTTATGTTCAAACACCATGTAAAAGTGAATTTTGCATAATAGGTGCCCTTTAAGTTCAGTTCTGTTTGTGTTCATTGTTGGGTATTGTCTACGTTATGTGTGTGTGTGTGCGTGTGTGTGTGTTTGTTTGTGTGTGTGTGTGTGTGTGTGTGTGTGTGTGTGTGTGTGTGTGTGTGTGTGTGTGTGTGTGTGTGTGTGTGTGTGAGTAGCTCTCTCTCTCTGTTTTGGATTTTTTTTTTTTTTTTTTTTTTTTTTTATATGCCTTGAGCAGGGAAATCGCTCCCTCGAGAGACATTTAGAGAACTATATATTTCTAGCCAATCTGTCAAACCTCCCGTATAACTGCCTCTGCACATTCCTGTATGCAGGCCTAAACACCACCACTAAGGGGCAATTGTCTGGGGAGGGACCTTTGAAGGGGAGCTTTGAGGGGAGCTTTGAGGATTTCGTGGAGTGGGTTCTGGCGTCATGTGGATCACCAATCACCGCCGGACCCATTGACGATGACACCAGCCCCACTCGCAAACCCAGTGCAAGCCATCAGCAAGAGCCCACCACAGACGTGGGAGACTCCACCGTGACGTTTGAGCCAGTGCCCACGGGAGCGATGACTGCACCATCCATGGCCAAGGGTGTTCTCGTGGAATTTGAGGGCATGGAAGTGAACCCCGCCACTGAGAGTGAGTTTTTGGTTCCAGCACGGGAAAACTTTCATTATTTTGGAGAATTTGACTTGTTTGCCCCATTATCATCCTCAGCCTGTCAGTGGCATGGTTTCACAGCTGGACTGCTGGGAGCCATCTCATCCTGGGCGTGGGGAGCCAATGGCTCCGTCTCCAGCTCGACCCGACGCCCTGACTCCCACGGCTTGCTTCACCCTCCCTCCGGCTCCACCTCCACCCTCGGTCGCTCCTGCTCAACCTCAGCCCTCCAGATTCCTGCTTCCACCTGGGGGGGGTCATCGCTGCGGCACCGTCGCGGTCGCCTAGGTCATCAGTGTCCTGTCACTCCATTGGCTCTCCGGCTACGTGGTGGGCTCCACCTCCTACGTTGTCATCGCCTCCTGTCGTCACCATGATACCATTCGGCTGTCTTCCCCCATGGCTCCTCCCTCCAGCTATGCCGCTGTGGAGTGCAGCCCTGGTTGTGCACTGGGGTATCATCTACCTGCCCCTGCTCAAGGCCATCCCATGGATCCTTCCACCGTCATCACCACCCTGGACTCTTCTGTTCTGCCTCCTCCCGGTCAGCCGTCCACCTCCAGAACCGCCTCCTGTATCCTCTGCCTATTTCACCATCTCCTCATCCTCCACGCCTCCTTCTCTCTACGGCGCGAGAACACACCTTCTGGGAGGGGGCGTTCTGTCACAGTTCTGTTAGTTTGGACTTTGTGTTTCACCACCTTCTGCCTGAGTTAGTCGTTTGTTGTCTTGGTCACTCATTATGTTCAGCTGTGCACTCATTATCTACCTCGTTATCACATGTACTTAAGTTCAGTTCTGTTTGTGTTCATTGTCGGATATTATCTATGTTACGTGTGTGTGAGTAGCTCTCTCTCTGTTTTGGATTTATGACTGTGGATTAATTAAAGAGACTTTCCTCTTGTTTGTGTCGATCATCTACACAGCATATGTGACACTCTTTCTACAGTCTTTCTTCAAATATCCCTCTTGCTCACTCTCTCTTCTCCCCCATCATGAGTGGACACGCCCCCTAATGCTGATTGGCTACAAGTGTATTGTGCTGCTCGGCCCGATCCACTTTCAACAGCATTTCTTAGTAAACCTCTTACTGCACTTTTGATGTGTTTTTCCCCATGACAAGATATGAAGTGAGTGAACATGTGTATGTCTGTGGACAGTGTGAGCAAATGTAAGGTGATGAAGAGGTCAGCTCTGAAATATCTATCTGCAGTCCTGACCAATATGTCTTGTATTTCACAGGTGAATTAGCACAGAGCAACAGTGGATTTACGTAAAATACTCTTCAAGTAGAATCACAGCCTGAAGATAGCTACTGCTGGTAAAATCGACCAGAAAATACTAAAGGTAATCACATGCATGTTAAAATGAGCACAGTCGATTGCTGTTCAAAAAGTTGAATCTCTTGCCGAATCCCCATATTGTATAATTTATTTTAATTTATTCACTTTAATCACACTCCTCTGACCTAAATAGCCAATTTAACATCATGATATAAACTTGGATTCTGATGCATTCTTTCAGGCCTGACCAGAAGCATCAATAATCTGCAATTAAACATAAGAGCTTCCTTTGCTTCAGTAACACACTGAACAGTTTAGCTGTCTTTCCGGGCATCTGGCGCAACCTGTTGGGCATAAATTCATATGAAGATGACTGATTTTCAGTTTAGTTTCACATAGAACACCAGTGGCACTAATGCTAATCATATTTTATTGATCTACCAGGCAATCTCATTATCTAATTATTCTAATAGCTGTATAGCCATCAACAGCTGGCCATGCAAAGATGAAAATGACACTTTCTTTCATAGCTTTGGACAAATGAATAAGCCTGTATAATTCTACACTGTAACTGTATATTTCGAAAGTTGTTTCAAGTCAATGACTATATTGTATCTAATGGATGTACAACTTCATGTGCATTGAGCATTAATTATCAATTACAGTATTTTCATTCCCCAGCATCTTGAACATTGCAAAATTATTGTATAATTATTCTCAGTCATTTAGGACACCTTGTATTCTTAGAGCGTCTGCCTTTCCATTTATTGCAGGCGTTTTGCTATTTATCCAAGTGGCTCCATCAGTTCTAGAAAATTCCAGGGCATTTAACATCATCATGCAACTTTTCATCATGAGACTGTGGGAGTCACCTCCCATAGCCTTCTCCAACTCCTCTCAGACACTTGCAGCGGCTCCTATCAACAGTTCTCCCGCAGTTTTGTCTCAATTTACGCAATAATTGCTTCTCACATCATCAGGGAGGCGACTCCCACGGAGATTTGCAACTGCTGACGTTGGGGGTGTGATGAAGTTAAACGATGGTAAATCTCCATCACTCCACAAAGGCTGTAGAAAAATAAGATATTAGAAGATTTAAAAACATAAGCTGTGTTTGAAATCAGTCACTATTCCCTACATTACTCCACTAATATAGTCCACTTGAAGGAGTGAATGAGCAAATTTGGACACTGAGTGCGCCAGAGGGGCTGCCGCTTTTGCATAGTTTGTGCTTGCTGTTTAATAATCATTTGAAACTGAACAAACTGTCAGCTTCAGTAGTAATGATAATGTTTAGCTTGAACTCTGTCATGGAAACTAGCATGTATAAACCTTAATTAAACAATTGAATAATCAATTAAAAGTGAATTTATACCTGTATGATGTTATTCTGTACCCACATTGGACCAGAGGATAATGGATGGAAAGATGATTCAGCTGCAGGAGCCATCTTCTGGCGAGACGCGGGAATTAATTTGACATGACCCTCACGGTGCATTATGGGTATTCTCTAGCTATTGAGTGAGGCTGTGTCCAAAAAAACATAGTTAGCTGTCTTGTTGCCTTGCTGCCCTATCAGGCAATGGCTTTGCAGGCAGCATTTGCACGTGAAGGTATACGAAACTGATTTTGGACAGACTTCTGAGGCAGAGTTGTGCTTTAATGAGCTACAGCAAAACAGAGAGAGCTTTGGCCAGACAGGAAATGATCAGGAGAAAAAAGGGGATAATGTGTTGAGTTATGACTCTCACTGCCCACACAAAGGCAGCGGCTTCAGCATGGTTTCTTTTTTCACTTCTCATTTTTAAGAAGTGCAAATTCTTTGTCCTGTGTATAGTGCTAAGTCAATGTTGACACCATTTTACATTTGAGACAAGCCTCACTGTGAGGGATAGAGGTATAGTTAATAAAAAAAAAAAATAAAAAAAAAACCTGAGTTCTGGAAAATACACAACCTTGGACAATATGACATATTGAACAAACTATCGGTCCCTTGTGGTCTCATTTGTGTTCGCGTCAAATAAAATATGGCATCTACTCTGGCTAATGACAGCCAATTACTTTGCCCCGATCTGATTTGGTTATCTGTGATTCTGTTTACATAAGCAAAAACAGAACAATCAATAGAAAAAAGCTAAATGTGTATGTGGTCATCTAGTTGTTAGCAGCAGCATATTGATTGTTAAGGGAAAAATGTGGTGGTAAGACTTGACAATACAGTTTAATTTGTTAACTAACATGAACTAACAATGTACATTATTTCTACAGCATAATCTCAATATTTACTAATACATTTTGAAAAGAAAGTTAACATTAGTTAAGGCACTGTGAATTAACATGAACATTTTTTATTAACCAAAGTACACAAAGGTCAATACAACTTATTGATTACACTTTATTTTACAGTGTTACAGTGTAGTTATTCATTTAAGTTCTGTGTAATAATAATTAACTACATGTAGCCTTTATAGTAAACCAGGGTTAGGATTATGGTTTCGTTTAGGGTTTGTTGCTTGTAATTATGCATAATTTATAGTCATTTCTAAAGTAGCTACATGTCACATGTGTAACAAACAAGGACACTGTAAAATAAAGTGTTACTAACTTATTTCATGCTAGTTAATGCTTAAACTAGATGCATGAGACTATAGTAAAATGTTACCGTGGTATGCTGTGAATTTCGTATGCAATTTTTGTTTGTTTGTTTGTTTGTTTGTTTGTTTGTTTGTTTGTTTGCCAAAGTTATATGTATTTTAGACAGGTAATAGTATGGAGAGTACATTTATAGCGAGCTGAGCAAAGATTTAATTCCTTTAGCTTACTTGTTTTCCCAGATTAATTAGTGAGCCAACCATTAGGGAAATTAAGGATAAATTTGCTCTTCACTGTAGTCTTGAGTTAATGACATGATTCCTAACTTCATTGCTCTGACGTTGAGAAAATAAACAAGGTCCCTGCGGTTGGAAAATCCATCAGTCTGAGCTCTTGACTGATGTAATCATTTCATAAAGTGCAATTATGTCTGTGATGGAGTGTAGGATTGGAGTCTGGGGAAATAAAGCCTCCTTAACAAACATTTCTATGAGGATGAGAGGCTTATGAGATGAATTCATCACTTTTGCTGAGACCTTGACAGACACACTGAAATATTTATGTCATAGTGAGAGAAACCAGCCCACACGTCCAAAGGTGAATCAAAATAAATAGCCACTTCTTGACTATGAGGACAAAATCAAAACACCAAGGTCCTGTTTGTCTATCATGTGACAATAAGAGGATGATGAATAGAGGTAGAGGGCTGTGATAAACTAACCCACGCAGGCAGAGGTGCAGTTCGGTCCCTGAACACAAGGACAAGACCCCTGGGCCATAATATAATTGGTTTGCATTTATTCATTGTTTGCAACAACTGATGCAGTCTGCATTAGAGCAGGAGTATACAACGATGAGACAAAACATTATGACTACCTGTATAATATGTAGGGCTGCCCCCTATTAGTCGACTAAATGTTAGTTGACGAGAAGAGGCTTAGTCGACCAAAATTGTATTAGTCGGTTAGTCTCAGAAAAAAAAAGAAAAAAAAAACTCCACAGGAAGTGGCAAAATCATGCAGTCCGTGATAGACAGATCCAAATGTTCACCTATCATCCATCGGCCTCAAATATGGCTTATAATTTGAAACGTAATTAGTAGCAACTTTACTTGGCCGCTCACTCTAACATTAACCTATATAAATGTGGGCTATTATTAGGCACATATCCAAGAATTCACTCCATGTATAAGCTAAATTATTAGCATACTTACTGCAGGACTTGAAGACACTGGTGCAATCACTTCCTGATAACAGCAGAAACAACTTAAAATACTCCATCATTTTTGGTCACACAGACAAGAGTAATACACCATTTGAAACAGGGTCTAGGGTTTACAGGGTCTACTTGTATTTATGTAAATGCACAATAACAGCATTGTGCTTTTGTAAAATAAAGAAAACAAACAGGTTGCACGTTCTGCTGTCTCAGCCTCAGTGAACTGGAGCAAGTCACAAAAATGAATCGAAACTCAACGTACAGGCTACTTGCCTCACAGACAAACAAATATATATATATATAAAAGCTTGAAATGTCTACTTTTAAATGAACCAATTTGAAAACAAATACTCGTATTATGTAAATCCGTATGAAAGGTGCATTTCTCTCAAAAGGTGTGTTCACTATACTGAAGATGGTGAGTCAGCATCGTCAACTTCATCTTTGCAGCCAACACTGACTCAGAAAACTCTAAAATTATCTCTTTATATATCTATTATCTATTATAATTTTTTCCAGACACATCCATAATTCATACTTTTCCAGTGCTTAATGGCAAGATTATGCGTGTGCTTGACCACAGAATAGACTATATATTCCACCCCCCAGTATATTTTAAATAATTATATAAACGTGTGGTTATAGGCAGGTGACTATGGCTCAAATGAATCGTCGACTAGAAAAATTTTAGTTGGGGCAGGCCTGTTATATGCTGTTGGTCCTCCGCATGCCGTCAATAATGAGCCGACCTGCCGAGGCATGGACTCTACAAGACCCCTGAAGGTGTCCTGTGGTATCTGTCACCAAGACATTAGTAGTAGATCCTTCAAGTCCTGTAGGTTGTGAGGTGGAGCCGCCATGGATCGAACTTGTTGGACCAGCACATCCCCCAGATGCTCAATTGGATTGAGATCTGGGGAATTTGGAGGTCAGGGCAACACCTTGAAATCTACATCATGTTCCTCAAACCATTCCTAAACAATGTAAACAGTGTGTCTGGTGTATGATCCTGCTGAAAGAGGTCACTTCCAGCAGGGAACACCAGTGTCATGAAGGGGTGTGCCTGGTCTGCAACAATGTTTAGGTATGTGGCACTTATCAAATTCATGTCCACATGAATGGCCAGACCCATGGTTTCCCAGCAGAACATTGCCCAGAGCATCACATCAACGGCTTGTCGTCGTCCCACAGTTTATCCTGGCTCCATCACTTCCCCAGTTAAACAGTGCACATGTATAGGCCTGTCGCGATAGTCGATAAGTCGATTAATCGCACGATAAAAAAAATGAGCTCGATAATTTTTCCGGCCGCGATAATTCCATTTGCATGCTTGTTTGTTTTCCTCGTCTCTCTCTCTCTCTACCAAAGAGACTGGATGACCACTCTCGCTCGGTTCTTTAGCGTATAGGAGGAATGAACCCTCTTGTTGTCAGTTGCATGGTCTTTGTGTGGGGAGGCGGCGCCGCGGCGCTTGTCAGTCACATGGTCTTTGTATGGGAAAGCGCCGGCGGGAGTGTTTGCGGCTACTGCCGGGAGAGAGAGAAGACGCTAGTTGTGAGTTGCGACAGCGAGCCCTATCACATGAAAATGCGTATCTATACCACGAATGTTATTTCTCGTGCCATTTATACGCCAAAACTAGTTTTTGCGTGCATATGATACGCTCTTTATGGCGTGTAATACGCACACACTCCTCACCCCTAATCCTAACCAAGTATTTTCAGTGCGTATCATACACGCAATAAAGTGCGTCTCCGTCTTCCCGACAGTACACAATCACTTGACAAAGTAACAGGAGGACAAAGTAACAGGAGTAACAGTGCAAAATTGTGCGATATGGCTTGTTGAGGCTTTTTTTTTATTTGTTTACAAAGGTCCTAACTGTAAGTTTTGCCTGTTATGGAATGTATCACTATTTAAGCCTAATGTCTAAAGCCTAATGTTTAATATTTTTTGAAGTGCAATTTTGTTTACATCAATTTTATTTATTAACAGACATTTATTTTGTTAACAGACACTAAGAGTCCATTGCTTTCATTGTTTTTGGTTGTTTTGTTCATTTTTTTGGATATTTAAAATGTTTTCCGTTTTCAATGTTTAATATTCTTTAGAAATAAAAGTTTATAGATCGTTGAAAAGGTGTACCTGCATTATTATGCCATTATAATTATATTAAATGAAAATGGTCTCAGAACGGCAATATTATCGTTTATCGCGATAATTTCTTGGACAATTTATCGTCCAGCAAAATTTGTTATCGTGACAGGCCTACACATGTACCCACAGCCCCATACGCAGCAGAGTGTGATGCATTGTGTTTAAAACCATTAAAGTTTTCTGTGACTTGACTTGAATTACGTAAATTTGTCGATTTGCTTGGAATGCGTTGATTCGGCTCCCTGGCATGCTGAAACTCAGCGGTTATTACAAAAAGCCTGATCTAAAGTGTGGACATTTTTACAACAGAGACTGAATGATGTGAATGGTGCTCTGCACACTCGCAAGAACATCTAAAAAGAAGACATCCCGAGGCTTTCCTACCTCAAAACGAAACTATTATAGTGATTTTTTTACACAGCACTATGGTTGTCAGTCCCATATTTTGTGCTTAATACTGCTGCTTTCATACAGCATTCTGCTTTTTACGAGCTGCCGAGGCTGCAAGACACGCGGCTCAAACATACTCTCTGCAACCGGTTACAAAGCAATTAATGCTGTTGTTGGATGTTATCTATCTGTTATAGTTAGTTAGTTAGTTAGTAACTGTTGTTATTGTGCATCGATGAGGCTTGGATGCCCAACACCCTGTTGCCGGTTTGTGGTTTGTCCCTCCTCGGACCACTGTTGGCAAATTCTCACCACTGCTGACTGGGATCAACCCACGAGCCTCGCCATTTCAGAGACACTCTGACCCTTGCCATAACAATTTGGCTCTTGTCAAAGTCACCCAGATTTCTATTCTTGCCCATTTCTCCTGTATCCAACACGTTGATTATGGGAACTAATTGTTTGCTTACCATCTAATCTGCCCAGTTCTTGATATGTGGCCTTTCTATGTTTTGACTCATCAGTGTATTACTCACACCATAAAATTGATTTTGTTCAGTAAATGTTATTTCATAATATTTAAACAACTTGATGTCATTAAAAAGCATTATTTTTTTCATAGCAAGTAATTTAATGCTATTTGTGCCCTGTTTTGTTTTCCGTTAATGTTAGATGTGGTTGTTTCTGTTCTACCTGAACTTAACCAGTAAATTTTGTGTTTTACTCTCGTCGTCATCGTGTGTGCTTTCAACAATGACCAATACGTTACAATTACAGTATAAAATAAAATAAAAAATCCTATTTAAATTATATGTGATATAGTGTATGATGGCAAAGCTGGTTTTTGTTTTTGTTTTTGTTTTGTTTTTTGCTTTTTCGTTGAATTTTTTTTTAGTATTTTTGTGGAGCGTGCTACTTTTTTTCAGGATTCTTTCTTTGGAGAATCGAAGGTTCAAAAGAAAAGCATGTATTTGAAATAGACATTTTTGACTTTACTATCACTTTTGCAGAATGAAAATAGTAAATAAAATAAAAAATACTGACCCCAAACTTTTAAACTGTAGTGTTTAGAGTGCACTTTCAGCATGTCGAAGAGCTGATTCAGAGGTCACCAATATATCGATGCTTTACACTTCAATTAAAGTATGCCAGATTATGGGAGTCTGGTGCATCCTTCACAGCCTGATAATCAGAACCTGCCTGCAAGCTAGGGAATTGCACCAAGCAAATTGCATTCCACACTAATTACCTGATTTACATAATTCCTTTAGTGGATCAGGTGCTAAAACAATGCAGACAGATGTGCATGCAAATAAACAATGATATTAGTGAGCACAATTTATTTGTGGTGAATTTCCTCTTTGGGGTATATGGTGAACCTGGATAAGTCGGATATAAAAGAAATGGTAGACTTCAGGAAGCCCATTGTGATTTGCATTGGATGGTGCTTTGAAATTACCAGAGTTAACCTGAACAAAACCTTTGGCATCAAACACTGATGAGCTATTTTAATTAAGCAGGGATGAAAATACAAACCTGTTCATATGGAAGGTAGATGTAATCCTGTTAGAAGACTGCAAAAACCACAAAGGGAAGAAACAAAATAAGAAAAAGAGCCTCGTAAAATTCCATTCAATCAGTTGTTCAATACATCAAATGTTTTATGAATCATTACGATGTGATTCAGAATGATCCTAGAAGCCACTGCTGTCTGTCTATAATTTAGTGTCTAGATAACATGTGATTATGGCAAGCCCAGAGTTCCTCTGCTTGCATTAGGTTACATAATGCAAGGTTGAAATTTTGAAGGTTGAGTTTCATTGTATTTGGTGTTAATGTCAATAACTATATATATATATATATATATATATATATATATATATATATATATATATATATATATATATATATATATATATTTTTTTTTTTTTTTATTGCTGATTATTGCATTGCATCATATTTTGTGGAGATAAAATTTCTTATAAATGAGATTAGGGATGTTCCCAAAGCTTATTCTGAACTACATAAGGCAAGGAAAATGAATAGCGCATTCTAAGGAGTCCCTAAAGGGACCTGGTTAGGCTTGCCGAGGTAGTCGGCTACATTACAGTATATCCGATTTCACTTATCACATGAAGATAGTAAGGAGAGATGACTGACGGGAGGATGGCGGAGGAATTGCACAACAGATCCCGAGGATCATTGATAAATATCTCATCTTGGACTGTAAAATGTTGGTCAATACCGCCGCTCCCTATACACAGATGTGATCACGAATTTGAAAGCGGAAGTGGGTTATAAAGCGAGCTTGCATTCAAAAGCAGTTTCAATTCCCTCCATATTGATAGCGGCTCCCTGATGTCTGCAAATTAGGCCTATATACAATATAATTACCCAACTATATAATTGCGAGAGAATGCAAGGGCATTGAAATAGGCCAGTATTTTTTTTCCATCACCACGGCTCCGTACGTCATTTCCTTTATGAACATAGTATTCAGCTTCGAGAACATCCCTAAATTGTATCTTAATAATGAACTCTATAATTATACTATGCTCTTCTTCTCTGCCTCAGATGTTGTGTATTTACCATGACGGAAAACAAATGAAAGAAAATGGGCTATGGATATACTTCTGTGCTATATTTTCAAGTGAACTTCAATATGGTTTCCTCAATTCTTTGAAACAGACATATAGATAATCAAGGAGAACTGCAACATGCCACTGATTAGAAACCTTTTTTTTCTTATGGCAATCCAGTTATTTATTAAAAGAGACAATATAGAAGAGTAAGGTATACAGACAAAAAATGTGTTTGTCATATCTGAAGATTATGTACAAGATACAGTATCAGAGGTGTAAATAAATCTTGACATGTTATTCTGTTCATTAGGATGGAATTACCACATCACTTGCTGGCTCTTGTTGAGGAGGACCGAGTATGTTAACAACCTAGGTGGATAAAAGAAATGGAATGCAGGAAGTTGAATTTTAATTCCTCCTTCACACTATTCTGAACACTATTTCAAGCCTGTCATGCTGAATTGTCTGTGTGGATGTGATGAAAATAAGGCTATAACTTGACTAGCTGCTGTGGAAGCGTAAAGTAGGAGTACAAAGGTGCTAAAAGTCTCCCTCAAGGAAAAATTGGATTTGATAAAAAAAATCATGAAAATTTAAAATAAGTTAGAGAAGCATTATATCCCAAAATGTGTGATATTCTAAAATGATGATCAATTTTATTTTAGATTTAAAATTTTAGTTATATGATGCAAGCGTGGAAATTATTAGTTTACAAATCATGCACTATGGTAATTTTGGTATAATCTATGATAGTTTTCTTTTTTTTTATAAAGAGAACTATATATGAGCTATGAACTATATATGAAATGTTTAATATTATATATATCAAAGTTAGACATCAACCTTATTGGTTTCCTCAATCAATTCATTATAAACAATATAATTAAAAATTATAAAATAATGCCTGTTTTCCTATTATTATTATTATAATTATTTATTTATTTATTTATTTATTTATTTATTTATTTATTTATTTATTTATTTATTTATTTATTTATTTATTTATTTATTTTTTGTAAAAAAAATTGTATGGGTCGCTAATGACCCAATGACCCAAGGTGTGTAACAGTAACAGTTTTTTTTTTTTTTTTTCTGCACATCAATAATTGAATCTTCAATGACTTCAATCTTTATTCCACAAGGCGTCAATGTCTAATACACAATGATGTAGTGACGTTTCACTCATAGTTACTGCAGGCAGAAAACAAAAGAATAGGAACGATCATCAGCAAAACTTGAAATGGCTCATTGATTTACTGAAGAGCAAGTACTGAACACAATCAAATATTACTGTCACTGTCACTTGATGGTGGATCTGGTGAAGAAACTGACAGCAATCCAAATATTGATTTTGAAGATGTTGAAAACGATAGTTTTGAGAATATGTTTGAGATTGCGAAAATGAGCCAGATGCTAAATGCACTGGGAAATGAGCTCTGACGAGGACAGTAATGATGGTATAAAACATCTACTCAAACTGAACTATTCCAAGCTCCAAAAGTTAACAAAATATGCTTTATTTTATTATTCTGTAATTGCTACTCTAATATCAGGAGAGTTTGATATTATTGCGACAAGTAGAGATCCATCCTTGTTAGATATAGATATGGGTCGTTAAAGACCCGAAAAATTTGTAATAATGATTGGCAAACAATTAATGCATTTGAGGGTTGAAATTAAATCCATAAAATTATCCCATGATGGGAACCCCTGAGAGGTTCTATATATAAAGTGTCTGACCGGGTCTATAAAGGTTTAGGTTTCTTTTAAGAGTGTAGGTTGTAACAAATGCAAATTGTAGGGATCTTCAATAGATGATACACCTTATAACATTTTAAAACCAATTAAATATTAGATCAAATTACCTTTTTATTCTTACTCTGATAAATTGTCCAAACAATGGCTCCACTCTCAATTAGAGTTAAACTTTTGAACTGGTCTGAGAGCAGTTTCTCAGTCCCACATTAAACTAGAACAATAAACCAAAAGCAGACATGACACATAATACTTGCTCTGGATGCTAGAGAAAAGAAACTCGCTATTATTTATTATTATCTTCTCATTGGGATGTATTACGACATATCTATCTCCCTACCACATTCAGCAGAGCTGTTTTTAAAATGACTTCTGCAGGACACCAGTTGATCCAGCATAAAAGAAGAGAATGTCTGAACTCATACTGAGGTTGAGCCAGCAGATTCTGTATTGAATGAAGTAACTACAGTACATTCAGACTCCATGAGCTAGAGCATTTAGACATCATTTTGAGGAAAAAGTTGTAGCCTGCAACATTATCATATTTTTGCAAAATATAAAAGGAGACTCAATGACAGTCTAAGGGCAACACATTGTACTAAAATAAATCATGTTTCACTTGTAATCAAAGCTGTAATCACTTATTCCTATTGTATTGAACTGTATTTAGTGGGGCCTGAAAGTTTGAGACCTTAATAAAAATCTAATTTAAACCTGGAAATAAACAAATAAAAATATATAAAACAAAGAAACACTGATATAAAATGTATAAATATCATATAATTGATAAGCCTCGTATGCCTGCTACAGACTGTGTGATTTCAGCTATCCTATAAGATCATTGCAAATCACACTGTACGACATGGATCTAATAAACTTGGGCACGTATGTAGACGGTACGGTACGATGATGACAACTATTGAATTGTAGGCTATGATGCAAGTTAGTATAAAGAATTAAACGTCATCAGCATGTGCTAGTGGTAAACAAATATATGAATCACACTCTGGCAATTGTGTTTTTTATGTGTGCTGAAAAAAGAGGAGAAGTGAAAAAGAAGAGAATATGGACAATGTCATGGCTAAGGAAAAGAGGCCATCTTGGCATACCAATTTTGTAAATGGAGCTCAAGGAAAGTAGTTTTAAGTTTTAGCATCATCTCGTGTTGATCAATACGCCTTTTAATGTTTTATTTTTATTGGCTAGTCAGTAGACGTTGGTCGTAGCAGTAAACAAACACACTGAGAGATGATCATGATACATTTCTGACACTGTCAGAAAATTATTGCAGGCTATCTTTGGTCGCAAGACCATGACAACAGCCGTCTCTGAACCACTCTCAGTGTACGACGTAGGACCACCGAGCCTCGACCACAGAAATCACCACGATTGGTCATATTTCATCTGGGACAGCTCAAAAACATAAAATGTGTAACCAGGCATTAACGAAGTATAAAATAGACAAAGCTACAGAGCAAAAAGATACACTTTTTTTTTTTTCATTGATTCCTTGTTTGTTGCATTCTGAAGACTTGAATTACTGAAGGCATCATGTAAAACACAATTTGCTTTTAGAGAGACTTTCACAATTTCCATTTTACAATTGCTACAAACAAATTCAAAGGGGCACAAATAAATGATAATGGCTGCCATCCATCTCTACAAAGGAGGCATTCACATTTTAAGCTAATGTGAATGCTTCTGGAACATTGAATTCATCATGACTGAAGTCAATCGAATGCCTTAGTGCTAGCATAAATTTTGATTCTAAAAGTCCTTAGAGCTGATGTGCTTATTTTGTCTCTGTTGTATTGACATTCTCGTATCTGAGACTTAATGTGAAGAGACAATTATAAGTAAGCTATTCTTAGGCTGATATCTGAATAAGAATTGGTTAATTATGTGGATTTTTATGTGAAGAAGTGGGCACAGTTATTAGGGGCCGTTTACACGACTCTGTTTTCAACTAAAAACAGACAGCCTTTAAGGCATTTCTGCCGTACATATACACAACAACAGCATTTTAGGGGCCTGAAAATGAAAACTGGTTTCAAAGTGCAAGTTTTTGAAAATGATACGGTTGTTATCCCTGTTTATATTTATGTTTATATAAATTCAAGTGATAAAAATATATTAAATGTAAGCAATTAATTTCTTACAGCCACAGAATTTTTAAGTACAAAAAAAAAACTGTTAAGACAGATTTTTCCAGAGTATTAAGTAAGTGCATTAAATATTTGAATACAAAAATAACAGATAAGACTTTACTTTAAGATTCAAATTTTTACTGTAGTTGTACACTAAACTGTGTAAATCTCTGGGAAGATCACAGTCCAAAACATGGAATCATAAAGAGAAAAGCTTACATTTTCTAACCAAAAACACAACCCCCACCAAGTTAAACAAGGGGGACAAAGAACACAAATTCAATCATACAACTAGACAGCACACAAGTCAAATCTAACAAGACATGTGGAAAACAACACAATAGAAAAAGAAAACACCCCAAAATTGTTTCATACGGAGTTTCAAACATTGCCATTTTACGGTGATGTTTCAGGCTGAAGAGAGACCTAAGAGTGTAACAGACAAAGATGTTTGGTTTAAAAATGGCGTGGAATGGAACACGTGCAGAGCTGTGAGTAGTAGAAAGACAATAAGATCATTTATTTCAGAATCAGATGAAATGCTGTAAGTTTAAAGTCCTGATTTATTGGTATAATGCATTAGGTTCAATCAGCTAACAAGGAACGTTCATAATTTTCACTAGTGTTCTTTAAAAGTTATGTAAATGTTAGTGTTACGGTATGGAGACACATGAGAGGAAGAATGATGGTGAATGGTGATATTTATTGAATACAAAGGATGTGATGAGGTGAGCAGGGTAGTGGAGTCCAAAGGGTAGTGATGTTACATTTGACACTGAAGCTTCAAAGTGTGTGTCGGGAAAAAAAAAAAAAAGATTTTAAAAGCAGGTTTGAACATGCTAAATTGGTATAGAAGGTTTTTTTTTTTTTTTTTTTTTTTTTTATTAGTTTATTAATGTAGTTTTCATTAGAAATATTTCAGACGGCCTGAGCAGTTCATATTACGACAGACCCCATATTATGACATAAATTGTCCATGATGTCATTAATTGTAGTGAGCACTTAGAAATGTCATTTCCTGACCTTTCACAAATAGTCCACTTACCTTTTCAAGAAAACCTCCAAGATCAATTTAAAAGCTTTTACCAACCATGTCATGCTTTCCTCCTCGGCCTCTCTTTTTATCCTCTGTATTCCAGATATCCTTCAGTTTTTTTGTTTTTGTTTTTGTTTTTTTCAACGGTCTGAGCATTTGATTGACATTATAAATAAAAAAAAAAACAGTTCCACTTGGGCAACAACAGACAAGTCCCAGTCAATAGAACGTTAATGAAACCTCCCATTTGTAGAAGAATGTGCTGAAGCAGTGTAAGAAAATTGACGTTTTAAAAGGGCCAGTCCAAGTGGAGTGATGCTGTACAATCGTGAAGTTTGTAATAAAATTCATTGACAGTGAAATCTCCCCTGGGATACTGTTTTTGACACAAGAGAGGGCAGACATTCAAGCTTTATAGCTCTATGACAAGCAACTGACAAACAATAGATGAGATTCCTAGAATGAACACGATAATCTAAATATTGCTGGACAGCTGAATGACTGAAGACATCACTCTAGGAATGAAACATGGTGACTATTGAATGAACAACAGATGACATGACACCAGTTGATTAGTTGACATGAAACGATTGGAGTGGATGAATCATGATATGCCAGTGACTGATTACATTTTTTTAGACAAGACTTATGAAACACGACTGACATTTGTTTGATTTATAGGCATTATCGGCTTACTGGTTGACTTAATGTGTGCACTTAACATTATCTCACAAATTTAGCAACATTAAAAAGAAGGGTGTTAGAAAAACTGCTTCTGCATCATAGCACTACTTTTTAACTCTGTACTTACTGTGAAGTATAATGAAGCAACAGTACAAAGCCTCTTCTATCTACGCATGATCACAGATCTGCTGTGTTAGTTCTCACATATACACACATGAAGATGAATCATCTTTCTATTCGCATCCCCATTTCTTTTATATGCAAAGCGGGTCACTGAAGATCTAAGACTTTCATCTTGCCTTTGCTCTCTCTACTTTTCTGCCTGCTTTTTTTTCTTTCATTCTCTTTATTTTTTTGTATTTTTATTTTTTTTTTGTAGCCCACTTATATTTTCCACAACTGTGTTTGTGGTTTCATTTTATTGTCCAAGTGTAAGGATTTACAGAGAAACAATGCATTTAGTTGCCATAACACATTCCAAGAAAGTTGACTTTATATACAGACACCTGAAATTTTACTCTTAGTAAAACAAACAAATCACTGTATTTTCTTTCAATTAAACGTAAAATTTTCTTTGTGTCTTTGTTTAACTTGTAATTATTATTTTTATTTTATTTTATTTATTTTTTATTTAGCCTAGTTTAAGCTCAATGTTCTTTAAAACTAAGCCAATTTAAAGTGGAAAAGAAGTGAACTTACCACTGCAACTTTTCCAAAGTATCTACTTTGATTTCACATACAACATAAAGGGATAGTTCACCCAAAAATGAATATTCGGTCCTCATTTTCTCACCTTCATACTGTTCCAAACATGTCTTACTTTGTTTTTTCTGCCAACACAAAATTATGTATACATTTTGAGAATGTTTCAATTGTTTTTGTCCATACAGTGAAAGTCAGTGGGGTCCAAAACCACATTGGACCCCATTTACTTTCATGGTATGGAAAGAAAGAAAGAAAGAAAGAAAGAAAGAAAGAAAGAAAGAAAGAAAGAAAGAAAGAAAGAAAGAAAGAAAGAAAGAAAGAAAGAAAGAAAGAAAGAAAGAAAGAAAGAAAGAAAGAAAGAAAGAAAGAAAGAAAGAAAGAAAGAAAGAAAGAAAGAAAGAAAGAAAGAAAGAAAGAAAGAAAGAAAGAAAGATGGCAAGACTGAGTAAATTATAACACAATTAACAAAATTTTCAGTTTTTGAACTATCACTTTTAGGGCCAGATTTACTAAACAGGGCAAATTAGCATGAGAGCGCAATTAAAAGAAAGCGCTGATGGGAGTGTAAAGTTCTGTGCGTGATCTACTGACAACACCCAAATTAAAGAACACAGAACCAGCCGGATCATTTCCGACCAACACAATCTACCAAGAGCAGCGTAGATTAACGTCTGGTTTAAGACATGCTTCTTCTTTTTTTGGGAAAGTGACTTCTTTTTACCAGTAAGTGACTACCGCAAACCATAGTAAATCACCTTGAGAGATTAATTTAAATACTCTCCTCCCATACATTTTGTGTCTGAAAGGGAAACTCCTACAAATGCATGTAATAAGGTCAGCCACAAACATAACTATATACACGCCTTTTCAGCACTCATTTTTCACTGCGTGTCTTTAGTAAATCCTTTTTAACGCTAAAAGAGGGTTTGCGCTGGCGCAAGTTGTTAGTAAATCTGGCCCTTAATTTTCAATTTTAGTGAGTTTGTTTTTGTTTTGTTTTGTTTTTTAAGATAAAGTATCAGAATGACAGATATAAAATGTACCTGTCATAAGCAGCCACTGTGGGTAGACTATTTGAATATTAATGGAAAAACTACAACCAAAAAATTATTCTCAAAACTACGTTTTTTTTTTTTTTTTTTTTGTGCTCAGATATAGCATGGAAATTACATTAGCCTCATGAGCTGCACCACATGTTGCTGGAGACCTATAAATCAAGGCACATTGACCATTGAATCCTTCACCACCCCATCAATGCCCCGCTCTTGTTAGCTTCAATTTGAGCTCAGAACCCGCTCTACCACTGATTACAGAAGAACACATGTAATGGATAAAACAGCAGGTGGAGGCATCCCATCTGAGCAAAGAGACCCAGGACACAAACCTTCCCACCTTCAATCTCCCTCCATCAGCACAGATGAGAGAAAGAGCCTTTCATGGCTGAAGAACACAATGACATCACAAGCTTCTCTGCTAGTGAAAAAAACACCAGGCAGTCAAGGTCATATTCAGAGACATTCTGTCCTTTTCAAGGCTGAGATGTCCATATGTAACAGAAAAACACAATCCTGATGTCCAATTGCTCTGCATATGGGTTTTAGAAAATTATTTTTAAAATGTGCTTTTTTTTATGAAACTTTCAAGCGTTGGTAAATAAGTAATGCATGAAGCTTTTTTAGGTCTGTTCTTTCTTTTGATATATTGCATGTTCAGATATTCATACAACAAAATATTCTGGGGGCCATGCCATTTTAGTGAAAACGGTCAAAAACACTGGCGGTGGCTGGCAACTTTTTTTTCTTTCTTTTTTTTTTTACGCTGATGGGGAAAGAGTTCAGTTCAAAAATACATTGAAATGCAATTGCCACAATGACTTTAACACAAATACTTATGAGGATGTTTAGCGTGAGGAATGAGAATAATTATGAGCATGTTTTTAATTTCTGTATTAAAATCAATTTAGATATTTTTAATTTTGAATAATTTTGTCCACCACAGTAAAGTTGTATGCAGGGAATAATATAGAAAGGATAATATAGCAAAAATCACTTAAAATAACTAATCATTTTTATGACAATACAATAGGCTAGTATTTGGGTTGTAAAATGTTGTGTGGTGATATTTATGAATTAATCATTCAAATAAAAAAATAAAAAAACTTTTTACCTTATTTTTTTATTTTTATTTTTATTTTATTTTTTATGTAAACCATTACACATAAGTGGATTTAATGATGCTCATTTTTTTTTTTTTTTTTTTTTTTTTTTACTTAATGGTTACACCATGACATTTTAGAGTCATTCATTTTAGTTTTTAGTTTTTTTAGGTTTTTTTTTTTTTTTTTTTTCAATACCACATGAAACCAACATGAACTAAAAATGGTATTTTAGACATTTTATTTATTGTATGCTGTTGACCCAAATATTGTTTACATGACTTTTACGTGTTTTATTTTTTGCATACTGTTTGTTCAAGTGTAAATTTACAATGCTATGCACTGATGCACTGGACTAGTGCATATTATGCAACACTTCATTCTCACCCATAAGCCTTCTGTTTAACCTCCTACATTGATGTCAATAAGAAACAGTTGGCGGTGTGAAAACAGTAGTCAGGGAGCATCTTTCTATACAATGGGTGTTAATGAAACTGCACAATTTGAAACAAAAGTGCCACTGTTTGTTCCCATTTGTTTCCCCTGCCCTGTAATGAGGGGGCAAAGTTTGCCCCCAATGGAGAAATCAATTAAAACACGATTTGTTGTTTGTCTTACAAAATGTTCAATATCGAGTCTGACAACAGGCCGCAGCTAATTGAATTTACATCCACACATTTTTGTTTTGCTCATAAGTAGATTATAGCCTCATTCCTGGTTTCAGTGATTGCAATTAAAGTTTATTGTGCCGGTTTGGAGGCTGGAAACCCATTCTTTTGACCAGCATTTCTAATCAAAGCAGAACAAGTTAAGCCTGCACAGACTTCCCTCATTAAGACAGTGTGTTACGTGGATTGATTTAATGTTGACTCACATTAATGGAATAGAATAATTCATATTTACATTGGACTTTTCACCATAGTCTGAGTTCTTAAGATGTGGACTCTTGCTTTAGATATGCAAAACACGCTGACTTGGAGGCATATTTACACCGGTGTCAGGGGATAGGAATGACAGCTCATCTGCTCAAATAAGCCTCAAACTGTTCCTTGAATTCAATATGTAATCTAATAGATCTAATAGACATTCACCCCATGTGCAGTTTCAGTCTAATTACTGTATCTTGGCAACATGTATTTCCAGCAGAGACCCATCTAAGCTTGTCGTCTTTATTTTAATCATATAAAGTAGGTTAGAAATGTGCTAAAAACATAAATAATAAAAATAAAAACGTAAGGACTACATTTAATTGCATTCGCTTTGAATATTGATGGAGCAACATCATTTATATATAGTGTATTTTTATTGAAAATTGATGGAGCAACATAATTTGTGTAAAACTAAATGGTAAAAGATGTTTGTTTTGATTAAAAATCATGTAAACAAAATTGTGGGGTAAAGGGTCCCCGAGGCTGGAGAAGTGATATAGAGTTAATATACAAGCAATAGTGATATGGCTAAATTTGTCACCATATACAAATACTTTTGGATATAGCAACATATTTTAAGTAGCATTTAATTACTTCACTTGAGCAAATGGTGCTTCAATCACTTTTTATTCTTCATTTATTAAATTATATTATATTATTTAAAAAAAATATTACATTAAATATTGACAAAATGTATTCTACTTTTAGGAAATGGACAATGTAAATTTGATCTATTGCAGCAGTCATTGGCTTTTTGCCATTATTGCTTGTTTCACCTTTTAATTACTTAGAAACTTGATTTAATCAACCTCATAAAAACACCTTTTGTCATTGCATTCAATGAACTCATGGATCAAGAAAAAGGTGTATAGTTAGAAACAGGTGAGTGTTGCGTTTGTTTGCTATTAGTGTTCTGAGGACAAAACATCACATCAAAAGGACCTTTTTACCTCAGGTTGTATTTGACCCTCTTACACCCTATAATTCATGTGTCCTGTATGTCTCATATCCTGAACATTCGCCTATATGCTCTCAAAATAAGGCATTGCCTAGTAACAAGGAAATATTATACCCTTTGCACGAGTTCACAAAGTTGACCTTTGCTGAACCTTGTAATGACACTTTTGGTGTTATTAATTCTTTTAATTAATAAAAAATCTCAAAATACTTGTTCCACCCATTTATGATATCAGACAGCATATTTAGAGCTGAAATACCATCCTCAAAGATCTCAGCAAACTACTTGAAAATGAATCCTTCTAAGGCCACATTGCGTCACAACAGCGTGACGAAGGCAGTCTCTATCATCTGATGAATTATTAAAGCAACAACATGGAACTTTTCCTCTGCAGTCGCCCTACAGGTTGGAAGCGGAATTGTCCATTACCGCTGTCGTAAAATGATTTACGGTTACTGTATATGAAGCATGCAGGTTTTTTTTCATATGGGCAATGATAATATTATTAATCTTCCCCCTTTCATAATTTATACATGTTTAGTAGACTAAACATTTTAACTCAAACATTTGCGATTTGCATGTCGATTGCAATGCTCAAATCTGAACGAGAATGATAGCGATAGCATCCTAACCATCTAAAACTACCATGTTAGTGTTTACTAGCTACCAGATTGATAATTCGCTCATCTACTAGCTGATTCATGAAGATAAATAAATGGAGGACCAGATAGTTTCCATAACGTAGCCAGGCAGACAACAGATTAGAAAAACTAAAGATAGTATGCAAGCAATTTACAGTTACTTACTAGTTCAACAGCATGACGGCCAAGTCAGCATCGGTCTGGTAACTCTCCTCCTCCATAAGCTAACGCCAGCGAGCAAACGCTCGACCCATATTGATCCTCGTCCTGCCTTTCAGTTTATCACTCTCCCTTTTCCTCTTTCGACTCTACTCCGACAAAACCTTGGACTTCTTACGTTTCGCTGCTGCTTCAGCCATGACGAAAACAGACGTACGAAAACAAACGCGCTGGTTGGCCACATTTGAGGAAGTGGTGGGCAAAGTGACGTATGCCGTAAAGCAGTCGAATTTTGTAGTTCTTTTTGAGCGCTGGTTACTACCCGCACCCTGAAGTTACATAGTGCCAGTAAAAGCGATACAGACCCCGTCAGGCTCTGGCAGACGTCTCATTCAACCTATTGTAAGTCGATGTACTATCACAAGGGTCTTGGAAATATATTATGAAGGTTGAAAAGTTACATGTTGTTGCTTTAAATTATCAATTTCAGTATCGCCCATTATTTACCTTTAAGAGATCATGATAAAATGTAATCAAATTGTATGCCCAGTGGGAAAAAAATTAAATCTTGTATCTGTACTAATCTGTACTACTCGCAATGTGATCTAAATGCTAAAGTATCCTTGCCAATATATGGAAAATCATCACGACAATTGAAATGAATTAACATAATGAACTTAAATCAAGTATTAGACATCAAGACATAACCTCTCGTGTAGCTAGACATTTAAATGAGCTGGGACATGATATTAAAAAATTGGAATTTACAGGGATAGAGGAAGTCTTATGATCACATGGTGATATAAATAAATAGTCCTTGAAACAATAATCATTTTGAATTTATAAATTGAAATCACTGGCTCCTTTAATAGAGTTTTCTTTTTCTACAATGAAATGTAGAGAAAATTGGATTAATGATTTTTACAAGTGCAATAAATAAATTAAATACTCTAACTGTGAAGATCAGTGTGTATTAATGACGATGTATTTCATTCATTCATTAATTCATTCATTAATTCGTTCAATTCATTCATTTATTCAATTCCAAATAATTGATTAATTTATTCATTCATTTCAGTTCAGTTCAGTTCATTTATTTAAGTTCATTCATTCATTCCATTTCAGTTAATCACTGACCTCTGTTACTGGCCAATATAAGTCCTTCTGTATCCATTTTGAACAGTCATTAATAGAGAGATTGATACCCATCCAATGGATTTTCTTTTCACACCCAGAAATTCAAAGCATTGACATTTACACGTTTGCTTATGGTGTTTGAATGGTGGTGTTATAGTAGTGGGAATCTATGACTACATTTGTTGCAATCCAAGCCACATAAATAATGCCAAGTCCAATAAGAGTAAGGAAGAGAGAGGTAAAGAGAGCAATATATCCGCTGTGACAAAGATGTAGCCTACCCATGTCCCCTTTGCTTGAGTGATGAATACAGTGATCTTTCACATTTATCATCCCTATGGTGATAGCAGGAAGGCACTTTTCACAATTACCAAATGATCATTAAACCATTAAATAATTCTTGCCCTGTGGTGCATCTCAGCAGCCACAGCAGTGAACCTCGGTGCAAATTGGCTAAATTGAACAAGATTACAGTCTGAAATATAGTAATTTGAGAGTTTTTATGTCATTAATCAAATATGGACTGATGGCTGGTTCCAGTGGCTGATTTATAAGATCCAGATGGGGAAGGTCAGACTGCGGGGTTTATTAATACACTTTGGTTAATAGAAAATGCCAAAGTACTGTGAAAATATCTGTCACTCACTGATGTGTATTTTCACTGATATTATACAACACCGGCCAGAAACTTAACTGACCAAATAAAAAACAAATATACACATTTAGTATTTAATATCATTAGTTTATAATAATTATAAAATATACTCTAAGGCTGTAACTCACACTCTCAGAGATTTATGGATGAAAGATTATCTTGTAAAATTCTAAAAAAAAAAAAAAAAAAAAAAAAGTTAAGAGTCACAGTAGGGATCAGCCAAATATATGTATTATCAAATCTCTTTAACCTTTATGTTCAATAGTTTATAAATGTCTCCTTTTAGTTTGTATGAAAAATAATTTGTCTTGTACTCAATTTCTTTACTGTTTAGACTGAAATTAGTATGCAAACAATTGTGCCATCTGTAGATATGTGATTATGTGTTTAATATTGTAAAGAGTGCAATATAACAGAGTGTATTACATTACAGGGTGTAAATATATTTCATTCTGCTATGTAATCAGTTTTGGTTTTCATTAGGGCTTCATTTCAAAAACGTCACAAAGGAAAGCAATCTCACGAGTGTATAGTATTACACCTACCATTGTTTCTCTGTAATGATTTCATTTGAGTGTTGCACAGATTTCTTTAATCATTTTTTTTACCATATTTTTAGATGAGGCCAAATAAATATGGCATATAAAAGCATTTTTATTAATAATAATAATAATAGTTTTAGTGTGTATAAAGTTAGCACATCTGTTCACCCAGGCCTTTTCATCCTGTAGCTGCATGTGACTGATAGAAGATTCTTGTATTAGGCTCTGTGGGAACTACATTAAAAAGCCTCTCACAAGATCTAGGATCATTACATCACATCTCACTCATACTTGTACTTCAAAGAATGAGACCATGTGATGATTGTCATCCATCACCCTCACTCAGCCATACGAAACCTCTAACATATAGGGGAGGCAAGACACGCGCTGCGTCCCGCTGTAATTTTACCGGCTGGTGTGGCTGATAGTAACGTGCTGGAGAAAGCAGGCAAAGGCGAGGATCTATCTGCAGGGTTTTAATGAAATAACACATAGAACAAATGGTCCCACTTTATATTAAGTGGCTTTAAGTACTATGTACTTACATGTACTTACATTGAAATTAATAATTTGATACAATGTACTTATTGTATAACTACATGTTTTTACATTGTACTTACATTTTAAAAAATCCTGCATGTAATTACAGCTGTAATTTATTTATGTAATTACATTTGTAATTACACAGTTGACCCTTCCCTTACACCTTAAACCTACCCAATCCACCACACCTGTCCCTAACCTTACCCGTATCACACCTCAATAGCAGCAAAAGTGTTTTACAATACAACATGAACACAATAAGTACATTGTACTTATTTTTTTATGTAAGTACGTTAAGTACTTAACGCCACTTAATATAAAGTGGGACCGAACAAATAATAAAGAACTCCAGGGATAAAGAAACAGAACCACGAGAATGACTGAACTAGAAGCAACCATACATGTACAACAACTGACCAAGTAACACAAGTGAAACACAAGGGCTATAAATACACAGGGGCAAACAAGCTTAACTAGGAAATGAGGAAACAAGATACACCTGGGGAGACTAATCAACATGACAAACTACATAGGACTACAAGACTCAGCACAAGACAGGAAATGACAAAAGTACACACAAAACAAGTGGAACGCAAGACAGGAATCATGACACTGATGTTATTTTAGAGGAAAAAAAAAGAAAAAAAAGTGATTTATAAATTTTTATACATGATCATTACATTTAAATGTCACAATTTGTAATATTTGTGTTATTTTTTGGATTATTATCATTCCATCCATTATGTAATATGGATTATATTCTCATCCTTTTTTTTTTTTTTTTTTTTTTTGAGGAGGCACTGCCTCCCTTGCCTCCTGTATTGGTTATTAGCATGCATATTAGGGTATTGGCTGTTTATGAGTACTTATAAATTGCATATTAATGCCTTATTCTGCATGACCATATTCCACATCCCTTAATCCTACCCAATACCTAAACTTAACAACCATAATAAGCAGTAATTAGGAGTTTATTGAGGCAAAATTCATAGTTAACAGTGAGAGTTTGACCCAGTAATTTTTACTGCAATCTAATGCATACTTGCTCAATCCTTGTGCAACCTTTCTCTTTGTCAGGTTTTTTTATTTTATTTATTTTTTTATTTTTTTTATCATTTTCCCTGTGTGAATCAGCTGCATACATTTTGGCGCAACTGTGTTTTTATTGAACTTTTACAATTTCACCCCCATTTCCTTTAATAAATCTATTTTACACTAACACAAAATAGTTACACTTAGGACCATAAGGACAAAAAAATATGTTCCCATTGAAACCCATTTAAACTGCATTTTCTTTTATCCCAGGGCCATTTAACAATAAAAGGATACAGTCTTTGTTAATAGGCATTCACTCTCTTGGCAAGGCCAAGATTTATTTTTATTTTTTTTTAATTACCAAATGGTGCCATTTTCTCAGGTTTGCCCTATAAAGCAAAAACTCGCTTTATTCCTGTTTTCTGCTGCTGCATATTATAGGGCTGTGAATTTCTGAGAACATTTCATTTGACACTTCACCGGAATAGTCTCACATATGAAAAACTGGAGAAGAAAAGAAAAAAACACACATTACAATAAGAAGAAAGAAGACACATGATAGATAGAACTCAGACAAGCAGAAAATCAACGCTCTGTAGGGCCTCAGGAACCACACGGTTACAGATTCCCCATTGACGGCTGTGATGAGAGAGCACTGAAAGACTGTGACAGTGATGAAAAGGATTGGGTTTTGTTCTGATGAAGAGCAGAAGGTTCCTCCTGAGTTGTGAGGCGCAGGTCTTTGTCAGTCCGTCTCAGGCTGAGCTGGACTGGAGTTTGGCTCCTGTGTTTGAGCAGGAAAAGGAGAAGATAAATGGGCGTCTCCACTGTGGGTCTCCGTTTCTCTCCTAATGATCCCCAGCTGTATCCGCACACACCGGCATCCACAGACTTGCAGTTGACAAATTGTGAACTGATCAAAAAAAAAAAAAAAAAAAAACACTGGCAGGGATTTAACCCCTTTGTCTTACAGTGACCTCTTGAGTTCTGCAGTGAAATCAGGGGAAACGGTTCTTAGAAAAGACTGAGATTGATTCCTTACTTTCAGACACCTGGAGCCAGCAGTCCTTTTATCCCATGAGATAGTTTAGACTGTGTGTGGAGACCTGATGAGGCATCTAGTGAGTAGTTGTAAAGAAAAGAGAAACGTCGTGCTTTAAACGAATTAACATTCTGTGTTCAGTACAAGTTAACTAAGTAGCAGTGCTACTAACCTAAAGTCGACATGAAAATTAACCATATTAACTTTATTCTCAAACCAAAATGTAATAACTTCTTGTTGATTTAAAATCCCTGTTTGCTCATGTAATTTTGTGCTATTGGATAATTGGATGTTAGCATCATTTTAGCAAACCTATATTGGGTCTGTCTCCATTACTTGAATAAATGTGCCAATTATTAGTGTAATTATCATTTAGTATTATTTATTTAGTATTATATTAATAGTTTGAAAAAGCTTTTATTTGAATATTTATCTGTCTGTATCATATATCTATCTGTCTGTCTGTCTGTATCATCTATCTACAGTATCTGTCTGTCATCTATCTATCTATCTATCTATCTATCTATCTATCTATCTATCTATCTATCTATCTATCTATCTATCTATCTATCTATCTATCTATCTATGTATCTATCTATCTATCTGTCTGTCTGTCTGTCTGTCTGTCTGTCTGTCTGTCTGACATTCGTTTGACAAACTGTCCTTGTCTTCATATTTATTTAGATTATTCTTCCAAAAAATTCAATTTAACTACACTATGGTATGTCTGAATACTCGATTCTGATCTGTGCAATAAAATGCTAATACGAATATGCTTCTGCTTCAAAAATGTTTTGCAGGCAGTTTTCTCTCTGTGAGCATCTGAAGATAAATGAATCGCTTTCCATGCAGTCAACATGGTCCCTGATGGACGTCTACACGACGGCTGTGGAATAAAAGCACTGATGACAGGATCACAATATCAACCATCCCTGCAAGGCTGAGGTCAGCAGGACACGTCCCACTGTCTCACACCATCACACGGCGATGAGCCCTGGATAAAACACACAGCCCAGCATGTCTGCTGAGGATTATGGCGTGCAGAGCACATGTTCAGAGAAAACAAGCTCTTTATCATGGACAGAAAGAATGGACAGGATGCCAGAGCTGACAGCACCCGTGACCAGCAGAAATGTGGAGCTACACAAGTCTGAAATGATTGTGGAATGTTCATTTTAAACCAAGCATCCAGCCATTTCTGTTTCAATCACAAATAGGAGTGTCCACAATAAGAAAACTCATATGTGAAAATTCATTAGAAATATATATATATATATATATATATATGTCCTAATATATATATATTTATATATATATATATATTTGTATTTGTGTTGGTTTCATGTGGTTTTGAACAATAACAACACAAATATATACCATTGTCAAGAAAAGTTTCAATTAAATGACTCATATACCATCAAAATGTCAAAAATGTGATATACCATCAAGTAAAAGCAATAATATACATATAATGTTTCCTAACACCTTGAACATGTGAGTGTGCACATCTCAAATCTTCTTTTCAAGGTAAAAAGTATGATTTGTTGGACAAAATATGCAGTTTTATTAAAATATTATGGGCCAGATTTACTAAACAGTGCAAATTAGCATCAAAGCGCAATTCCAAAAAAGCACTGATGGAAGTGTAAAGTTCAGCGCGTGATCTATTGACGACACTCAAATTAAAGAACACAGACGCAGCCGGATCATTTCCATAATGACCAACGCAATCTACCAGTTAGTGTCTGGTTTAAGACGTGCTTTTTGGGGCGGTAAACAATGTCGAAAAGACCAATAAATTGACGAGCGCAAACCTTCGTAAATCACCTTGCATGATTCATTTAAATTTTGCATCTGAAAGGGAAACTCCAACAAATGAATATGTAATAAGTTGAGCCAAAAAATAACCCTGTCCATGGATTTTCAGCCCTAATTTTTCACTGCATGTATTTAGTCAATCCTGACAGTAATTTTTTAATGCCAAAAGAGGGTTTGTGCTGGTGACAGCTGTTAGTAAATCTGGCCCTATAGATGTTAAAAGTGTTAAATATACTGTGTTAAAATATTAGTTAAAATTAATTTTTGTTCTACTTACAGTTTTTTTCTAGCCTGGCAAGCCAGACCTACATCAAGATGTTAGGTCTGGCAAATCACCATAGACACAGCTCAATCCGAGGGGCGGGATAAATGGCTGTCTTTCAAATTCCCTCTGCACGCAATAGGACAGCACTTCAACCAACCAGAGCGTTTTCCCAACAGCGGAGCTAACATTAGTTTATAGATTCAACTTTTGAATCTGGCCGGCAAAACTACGGACACATCTTCCTATTTTAAGAATGACTTAAGTGCCGTTCTTTGCTCTTTTCTCAAAGAAAAACTTAACTCCAAGTCCTCCAGAGTCGCGGCCAAAGCCGATTCAAAAGACTGTTCGCCAGCAGCAGCAGCCATTCTTTGTTTTCAAGTAGCAGGGAACCGTCGCAACTCTGCCGTCATAATGTTAAGCCCGCCCCGCCTACTCTATACACGATGTGATTGGCCTGACCCAATTTAGGTTTTTACAGCTCCAAAAGTCAATGGAGAGTTGCTAGACTACCCTGGCTGCAAAATAAATTCTGTTGCCGGTAGGGTGTGTCTACATTTCTAGGCTAGTTTTTTTCAATTGCTTAAGCACAATTTTGAAAACAGGGCCCGGTTTTTCAAACCCCTTCACACAATTAGCACAACACTACACCAAAGTAGCACAACACCTTAGATCATTTGCAAAATGGAACACTTTCGTCAAAACTATACAATGTCTTATAAAACCTTATTTTGTTGTCATACCATAAACACAACCATCATATGGTCTAATTCTGTTTGAATCAGTTAAACACTCCTGTGCTGAACCTAAAACACTTTTAGCATTTACACAGACAGAATGTAAACACCACAAGACACCAATTGTGCAGACCAATGAAAATATTTATTTATTTTCATGTACTCAAGTTAGCCAATACTGAACATTTCAGCAAAACATTCATAACAAAACATTTTCCAGTTTTCATACAGTAATACCGAATGTTGCCTTTTTATAGTGCGTTAACCTGATTGGTGTGTCTACAATTAAGCACCAGTGTGTGCACTCCTGGTGGCTGTGCTTAACCAATTGGTTCATGGGTGTGTTAATTTGAAAGCCTTTGCTTTGAAATTGCAAGGAAATTACATCACCAAACATTTCTATGTCAAATGTATACAAGTGTGTTTATTGTTTTGCAAATCACTGTGTGTAATGTTTTGCAAAAAGTGTGAAGCTGACCATGTGCTTACAATCGTGCAAATCTAGGCCAGTGTTTTGCTCCGTGAGTGTAAGGTTTTGCTAATTGTGGGAAAGTTTTAATTTTAGTGTGTAAGCAATTGAAAAAAACTGTAATGCTCGCAAATATATCAAAACAAATTTTAATTCAAAATTTAAATAAAGCTTTTTAATAGATGTGCATTTAAGTCATTTGCAGGTTACTCAACTCATCTGTTGAGTAATCAAAACAACATCTCCTGCTATTACAACCTTATAAATCCCTCAGTTCCATCATCTCCGAAAAGCCAAGTCTATGTTGATTCTTGTTTTATTACGAGCTCTGTCTCGTTTTTCGGATTCCCTGGAGTTTGCAGATTTAGCTTCTCCCTGTCTTTATTGCTAGTTGTGAAACCAAACCTCTGCTACTCCCACACCATACAAGCTTCAAAATAGATGGATAAACTTTTCTCTATATATAGCCTAGATATGACGAGACACGCACAGACAAGTGACGTATGTACACAGTTTTGCACGAAAAGCATCCCACTTGGTCTAACATATAAACACTTATAACGGCCTTACCATAGTGAATCAGGGTAAGACAAAATAACGTTTTGGAATAAGGATTGATGATGTATTGACGCACTATTCAAATGTTCATTTTGAAAAAAAAAAATGAAAAAAAAAATGTTTTTGAACAAATAAGAGGCTTTTCACGCTCTCAATTCATACTTTCTTCACTGAGAAATTATTGCGCA
The DNA here is from genome assembly GCF_964197995.2 of Scardinius erythrophthalmus. NCBI lineage: Eukaryota > Metazoa > Chordata > Actinopteri > Cypriniformes > Leuciscidae > Scardinius > Scardinius erythrophthalmus. Next base: position 28,906,090 of record NC_138231.1, read on the forward strand.
CCAACTTTCAACCAACATAAAGGGAAAAGGAGAGAGAGAAAAAGATTAATTAGTATTAGGCATATATTTACAGTTTTTCTTGATTGCTTAAACACATTTCTTGAAACTATGCCTCGTATTTTCAAAACAGTAAACACAAATCTATAACGTCTCACCCAATTCCCCCAAACATCCTATTTTCAGGTCAAAATGAAGCTCTACACTCAAAACCATTCACTCTTGCTGAAAAACCAAACTTTGCCCTCAGACATCACACACTACAACATAGTCTTACACACTAGTGCAATATATTCAAAACAACATTTCCAAAACTGGTATTGCTTGTGGTTCCCCCTCACAACCTTTTCACATGATGAACACAAAAGACACAACCAATGGATACATTGGCACATTTTCTGTGTACTGTACAATACACCAAACAAACAAACAAACAAACAAACAAACAAACAAACAAAAAATACTCTGCCCCAGCATCCCGTCTGGGTCAGGCCAGAGAATCTCGTCCACATCACAGGCTATATTGGCCCTAGCCAGGCAGCGGGGGTAAAATCCTCTTGCATGCCTGTTCCCCGCTGGCACGCATAAACTGAAATATTTGGCAGACTTCTTCTATTTCATCGTCTCTGTGTCCTAGAAAAATAGAAGTACTGATTACTGTAACTGTAACACATCCTTTTTACAAAATGGAAGCATTTAGAAAACTATCTATATGTGAGGCAATTTGATGCATTTCTTTTTCTTACAATAGTATAGGTCAACAGCTACAGTACATGTATGTGTTGTAACTGCACAGTGTACTGTACTCAAAAGTTACAGTAGAGAGCAGTCTGAAGTAAATCTACTGTACCTGTTTTTCTCCCGGAAGGTTCTTATGATCGAGGCGATGTTAAAGCGACTCAAGTTTGGCTGTACTCGTTGCCTAGCCTCCCTCATTGTCATACCATGGACAAAGACATGGGCAACTAGAGTGGCAATGCTTGTCTCTTTGGCCTTGTGCTTCCCCTTCACCTTCACCTTACTCATCCTCTTCCTTCACCTCTTCCTCAACTCCCTACTGCTCTTCCTCCTCCTCCACCTCCTACTTTTCCTCTTCTTTCACCTCCACTCCAGTGTCCTCAACCTCCTCCTTCATGTCTTCCTGAATCAATTGTTCAAAAACCCACTGAACTGACTCTGGCCCTTTTATTTATCTATTGAAGGTTCTGATTGGTGTGTGATCAATTTTGACTCTTAGTGTTTCCACTTACAATATTGAATGCTAGTGCTTTCTAAATGACAACATGGTGTAGGCAATGAGAAATAAAGGGATTTGTGTGTAGAGTTTTGCAGTGACAGTTCAACAAATCTGACTCATGTGTCAAAACAGGGCAATAGTGTTTATAGTAGGGAAATGGGTGTGCATTTTGATTATGGTTTTGAAATTTTTGTTCAAAAGCCGGGTTATAGTGTTTAAGCAATCAAGAAAAACTGTAAAGTCGGCATGAAACAGAAGTTTAGATAGCCTTTTCTTCCTTATTGTGACGTATATCCAAGTGAAAGAGCTTTTTGAACAAGAAAAAAATGTGATTTTGTTCGTGAGGAATTGATTGGATGGTTGTGGTCTGCTATTGTTGTGATGTCATGTGAGTGACAGGTTGTCCTGCCCTCAGAGAAGAGAAGAGAAGAGAAGAGAAGAGAAGAGAAGAGAAGAGAAGAGAAGAGAAGAGAAGAGAAGAGAAGAGAAGAGAAGAGAAGAGAAGAGAAGAGAAGAGAAGTTATTTTGATTAAAGATTACAAGGGCACATTCATAAAAACAAATAATAATGATGATGATGATGTGCATGGATAAATTATTCATAATAAATTGCAATATTTCATTAAAAAAAAGAAGAATTGTCAATACTTGATATTATGGTGACCTATTGGTAAAGTGCTCAGCTTTTAACTGTAATTATTCTGAACTTGCTCATTCAAATGTCATACTGAATTTCTTTTATTTGCCAAACAGAATTATATTTCTTTAACTTCACTTACTTTTCAAATCCCATCTTCACTAAAAGGAAAGGATGGATCATATAGATATTTAAAGGTCCCATGAAATGCTACTTTTTGTAGGCTTTAATATAGGCCTTAGTGGTCCCTAGTACTGTATCTGAAATCTCTTTCCAAAAATTCAGCCTCGGTGCAGAATTATAGCCACTACAAGCCAGTCCCAGATTGAGCTTCCTTCAGACCTGCCGCTTCGGTGTCTGTAGCTTCAAATGAGGAGGAGAAAGACGGCGCAAGGTGGAGGGTGGGTGTGGCCTTGAGCATCTTGTGGCAACGGTACCATGCATGTTTACGTTGGATATATTGCAATGGCACGAAGACACGCAGTCATCCAGCATTTCAGTTTGACCCAGAATCTGATCCGGATGGAGAAGCAACGGATGAAGAAGTTGCAACTCAGCGGCTTCAGCAGGACGTTTCCGAATGGTTAGTTTAAAATATTATGTCTGGATACGATACTTTATTCGGATGGTTTACAGTTATTATCATGTAGCTAACGCTAACCTACTGTTGCCTTTTCATGAGAGATCTGTAACGTCTGTATTTATCTTATTACAATTACATCAAGCTCTGCGATCTTGAAATGTGGATATCGCACGCGCCATATAACCAACAGGAAAACGGTTATCCAAATAACAAAGAAGTGTACAGTACGTTACAACACAGTGTGTGCATTCACACACATACTTGATGCTGTCTACCTTTACATTAGCGCAAGTAACTGTATAGCTAATGTTACAGACACATTCTACGTGTAACAAGCTAGGTAACCATAAACAGTAAAGCAACACACTTATATATCATTAGTTGACTTACTTGTCTGAGGTGTGTAGCTGAGCCAAAGAGAGTTGGTACTGATCCAGACTTTAGTTTCAGACGTTCAGCAAGCCCAGCTCTGTATTGACCCTTCGGTGTTCATTTGTACATCCAATTATTGAGCAATTATTATGCTTCGCTCGCTCAAAAGACATGATACTGTATCTCTCGTGGAAAAACTAAAATCTAGCTCATTTTCTTATGGGCGGAAAATATTCTCTGGGCGGGCAAAGGAGAGAAAGGGGAGGTAACATTTCTCCTTATAACGTCATAAGGAGGAGATTCAAGATCAGCCCGGTTTAGCTTCCATTTTCTCAAAGGCAGAGAAAGATAGTGTCACCGCTAGGCTGAGAACAACCACCACTCCGGAGGAGCTACACCAAAGAACACCAACGAGGCCAGACAACGATGTGATATAAAAGCTTGATTCTTTTTATTGAATGTAAAAAAACTTTAAGGCAATGTCACTGACACAGGACTCCTTGTAGGGGCCGCTCGTTGAAACAGGTCAAAGGAGTCTTCAATGGAGGAAGACTCAGGCCAGCCGGCAGTTGATCCTCTCCTTTTACAGAACAGCAGTATGGGGGGGACAAAGGGCGTTAGCTTTCAGGTAAATAGCAGTGGAGGACTGGGTATCTCCACTCGTAGGACCACAGTGGGGGTGGATTGGACAGAGGACCAGGACCTTCCAATGAAGAGCAGCAGACAACAGTATGTGGTGGGCAGAGAGCAATGAGCATCAGATAAGGCGCAGCAGCCAACAGTAGGTGGTAGGCGGGACCCAAGGGACTTCAGGTAGGTAGCGGCTGACAGTGGGCTTTCTCTTTTCACAGGTCAGCGTCAAATAACTGAGTGGCACCTTTCTTTCACAGGGCAGCTGCAGATAGCGGGATCTCTCTGTTCACAGAACAGCAATGGTGAGTACAGAATCCAACAGTTAATAACTGAGTCTTCTCTTACCACAGGACAGCGATGGCAGAATGCAGCTGCGGATAATGGGATCTATCTGTTCACTGAACAGGGATGGTGAGTACAGAATCCAACAGTTAATAACGGAGTCTTCTCTTACCACAGGACAGCGATGGCAGAGTGCAGCGGCGGATAACGGGATCTCTCTGTTCACAGAACAGCAATAGCAGAATGCAGATCTTCACAACGACACACTGAGCTGAACTTCTCCTTTCTTTACCACAGCGGTATGAACTGGGATACCTGTACAAAGCTTTACCCACAACAGTTTAAATCATTTCCTGACGAACCCACCGGGCTAAACGATCCCCGACAAAGATTTCAGAGTGCTGGTAACGTCTAATTTTTCCCTTACTCGTGCATGCATCAAACCACTGTAAATCCTCACACGTGCTCACTTCAATCTTCAGACACTGCAATGACACACCACTTCACAGTGAAAAGTACACCTTCACTCCATCTCGTCGGGGCCGGCCAGTCCACCGTCGTGATCTTCAAAAGGAGGACATCAGGTTTGACGAACGATCCGAAGATCGGGTCCACAATTTATCCTTCCCGTCTGTGCTTCTGTCGCTGCCCCACCGCTTTTGCCTCTCTTGCTCTCGTGACTCACACTTTGATCACGACCGCTCTGCTCTGCCTCTGCCTCCTGCCTTGCCCCTGCCTTGCGCTTCGTGCATCTTCGAGCCGCCACTTTTAAATCCCTCGTTGGAGACACGCCCTCCAATGGCTGCTTGATTAGCCGCTGCAGCTGCCACTTGTCAATGCGGTCGGCCATGACAGGCCGCCGGAACCGGCCTAGTGTCGCACCGGAAGTCTCCCCCCAGGGCAACTCGTTCCTCTCCCAAAGTTCCTTCTATGTCACCCGGTGACAATAGCAAAATCTCGATTTACACCGATTAAAATTTCTAGAAAACTTGGGGACCATATACATGCTAGGGGAACTCATATTAATGTTAAAAAACCTCAGAAAGTGAAAATTTCATGTCATGGGACCTTTAATTATAAAGTTGTTGCTGTTTTTTCTGTTCATAAGACATTTTTAGATAACCTCTGTGCAACAAATGTCACAATGACAGCAACACTCACACTTTCCTGCATTTTCAGTCTTCTAAATACTTTATTTACTACATTAATTCAATGCATTCAGTTTTAAAGGCTTTTAGTGTAATTGCACACAGACTAAATTTTGAATAAAAGCAACTTTCCAGCGTTCAAGTCATTCTTTTGTAGATACAAAGCATGGTTTAAAGAATATAAAACTACAAACTTATTCATATAACTTTAACTTCCATGATTTCCATGATTGATTATAGGGTCCATGCCAGTAAAATCTGTCCATTTATAAACCAGTGGCTTCTCAGAACCACAGAGAGCTTCGAAGCTGCCGAGACAACAAAGCACATAAAGCTCCATAAAATCCAAAAATAAAGGATTAGCCTAAGGGGCATATATATATTTATTATTTACATTTTATTTTATTTTTTTATTTTTTTTTCATTGCTGTGCTTTACACTCCAGTCCAGTAGATGGCAGAATCGCAAGCCAACATAGCTAACTAACTACCAATAAAATGGCTGTAGAAGTAGGTGAATAGGAATTAGAATGTAAGGGGCCTGTCCAAATACCCACACTGGCAGTCTTAGCCACTTGACAGCGCATGCATGTCTTAAAAATGCCAAAGCGCAGTGCCCTCAACGCATACTGTAAACACTTATATTTTGCAACACTATAAGTGTGTCCCATCAGGTAATCAAAAGTTCTTCACACCTGCTTGAACACTTGGGGCAAATACAGGAAATACATCATGTAAGTAGACAAGTGGTCAAGTGCAAAGACCATAAGTGTGGGTATTTGGACAGGGCACATAAATGTCAATGGAGGAGAGGAAAGGCTTCAGTGTTTGTGAGGAAACAGCTTATCAGTTAATTCATCGATAAATGAGTGTTGGCTTCAATATTAATTTGTGGATTGATACATTTTTGGAATTTACATTGAAAAACTATTGTTTTATTAGAGAAGTCACACAATTTTGCAACAGGTTGGATTCTGTTTATTGCAAATTTTTACAGAAATTCAGTGATATCAAGGTTCTGTTTCAGCCACCTATTGAGTGGTTCCTGTTTGCTTACTTTTTATTTTTCCATACTATAACGTAGAGAAGTATTGAACTCAGGGTGTGACAGAACCATCTATGCATCCACATCAGATCTGTTTATGTCACATTCAGGCTCTTGAGGGTGGAAAGAGCTGGCAGTGATAAGCAGAGGTGAGCACTGTGTCATTTACTCTCTATACCCCAGTGACTGTGATCTGTGTGTTTGGAGCTCTTCATCCATCAGGATAAAGTCGAACAGATCAAACAAAGCCACAGTGAAGCCACTGAGCTCAACAGAATCCGCAATGATGAATTTATTTACTGATGTGATTAACAGGTTGTTACTAAGGAGGGAAACTATTTGATTTGCACCTATTTATTATCTGCTCGCTTGGAAGCACCAAACTACTCGGAAACAGTTTTGAAGGTCAAGCATTGGCTGGTTACCATGGCAGGCATTTTTATGATGTTTAGATAATTAGATTTAACATTTAGCATTCCTTTAAAAAAAGAGTATTAGGCACACCTGTCTTGACCTAGTTTCTAATCTGTGTCTCGTTCATTTCACCTCTTGTTTGTTAACACATTATTTCCCTCGTTTTGTTCAGTTCTTTGTCCTGTCTTCTCAGTATTAAGAGGTAGTCTGTGTTTTTGCTTTCATTTTTGGATTAAAGAGTATTTCCTGGTAATCTCCTTCATCATGCGCTTCCTTGCAACAGACACAATACCAGTTTTGGAAATGTTGTTTTGAAAAAACACAACACAGTTAAAATCATAATCAAGTGCATGCAGTGTTGGGGTAACACATTACAAGTAGCTAATTTGCGTTAATGGTCATAATCAGATACATTTTTTTGATGTAGCAAGTAAAGTAATGCATTACTTTATACATTTACACATTATTTGAGTTACTTTTTTTTTTTTTGTAATGCATGTTACTTTTCAGTTTAATTCATTTGCTTAAACAATTTATTTATTTATTTATTTGCGTTTTTCGCATACAGACGTCAACATTGTCAAAACGATCCACGTTCCCATAGGATCCGTGAAAATGACTTAAAATGTATTATTACAGTTTTTTACGATTGCTATGACAGATTTTTCAATACTTTTAACAATTTTCCAAAACTCTTAACACAGCTAGCACTACATCCGTCTGTGTAAGCTATACTATTAACACATTTCTTGTTGCTTTAACACTAAATGCATACAATTAACACAAATTTAAAATGCTTGAACTTCTTTTACACACAAGCTCAAACAAGAACAAAACAATGGATTTTTACTGCCAAATTTACCAATGCTTTAACACTGTATGTCAGAACAGATAGCACCATGTTCTAAACCTAACCTTACAGGCTTAAGTCAAGGTAAACAGCTGCTTATATTGTGAATTGAAACACAAATATATCCCCTGTATTTTATTCTATTCTTACTGAGAAACAGCTGATTGAATTATGCAAATACAGTTTTTTACAATCGCTATGACAGTTTTTTCAATACATTTAACAAGTTTCCTAAACTCTTAACGCACCAACACACCTAAAACACACATTTGGCAAAACGGTTAATTTCATGCTCAAAATCACACATTGTAAACTAAACTCCAAAACTAATTTTCAAAATACAATAATACACTAACACAATACACTATGTCTAACAAAACACTGCAAACATGTTTCAAAATCAAATAATTATTCAAAACACTAACACGTTCTCTTCCAACAGGAACATTAGTCAATCATAACACAATGACAAAAAAACACTATCATCAGATGGAATTACAGAAACTGCATTATTATGACCGCCGCTAGCGTAGCTAGCGAAAGCGGTCATATAGGGATTGTCAAAGTTTTTTTTTTTTTTTTTTCCCGTCACCTTACTGAATTTTTCGTCAACGATACCAGGGACACCGAAGCACCGGGGAACATGAAATTTGGTGGGCATGTAGCCCCACTAGACTTCTAAGGAAAAATTTCGTTTGGTCCCCGGGGGCCACTCCCCCCCCGCGCTGGGCCCCCCCAAACCCCAAAAAATGCAGTTTTTCCTAAATAACTACCTGAACCGTGGCACCGAGGATGAAGAAATTTTTATAGTATGTTGGTCTACTAGACTTTTACGGAAAAATTTCGTTTGGTCCCCAGGGGCCACTTCCCCCCCCGCGCTGGGGCCCCCTTAAATTTTTCGTCAACGATACCAGGGACACCGAAACACCGGGGAACATGAAATTTGATGGGCATGTAGCCCCACTAGACTTCTAAGGAAAAATTTCGTTTGGTCCCCGGGGGCCACTCCCCCCCCGCGCTGGGCCCCCCCAAACCCCAAAAAATGCAGTTTTTCCTAAATAACTACCTGAACCGTGGCACCGAGGATGAAGAAATTTTTATGGTATGTTGGTCTACTAGACTTTTATGGAAAATTTCGTTTGGTCCCCAGGGGCCACTTCCCCCCCCCGCGCTGGGGCCCCCTTAAATTTTTCGTCAACGATACCAGGGACACCGAAACACCGGGGAACATGAAATTTGATGGGCATGTAGCCCCACTAGACTTCTAAGGAAAAATTTCGTTTGGTCCCCGGGGGCCACTCCCCCCCCGCGCTGGGCCCCCCCAAACCCCAAAAAATTCAGTTTTTCCTAAATAACTACCTGAACCGTGGCACCGAGGATGAAGAAATTTTTATGGTATGTTGGTCTACTAGACTTTTACGGAAAAATTTCGTTTGGTCCCCGGGGGCCACTTCCCCCCCCGCGCTGGGGCCCCCGTAAATTTTTCGTCAACGATACCAGGGACACCGAAGCACCGAGGAACATGAAATTTGGTGGGCATGTAGCCCCACTAGACTTCTAAGGAAAAATTTCGTTTGGTCCCCGGGGGCCACTCCCCCCCCGCGCTGGGCCCCCCCAAACCCCAAAAAATGCAGTTTTTCCTAAATAACTACCTGAACCGTGGCACCGAGGATGAAGAAATTTTTATGGTATGTTGGTCTACTAGACTTTTACGGAAAAATTTCGTTTGGTCCCCGGGGGCCACTTCCCCCCCCGCGCTGGGGCCCCCGTAAATTTTTCGTCAACGATACCAGGGACACCGAAACACCGGGGAACATGAAATTTGGTGGGCATGTAGCCCCACTAGACTTCTAAGGAAAAATTTCGTTTGGTCCCCGGGGGCCACTCCCCCCCGCGCTGGGCCCCCCCAAACCCCAAAAAATGCAGTTTTTCCTAAATAACTACCTGAACCGTGGCACCGAGGATGAAGAAATTTTTATGGTATGTTGGTCTACTAGACTTTTACGGAAAAATTTCGTTTGGTCCCCGGGGGCCACTCCCCCCCCCCGCGCTGGGGCCCCCTTAAATTTTTCGTCAACGATACCAGGGACACCGAAGCACCGGGGAACATGAAATTTGGTGGGCATGTAGCCCCACTAGACTTCTACGGAAAAATTTCGTTTGGTCCCCGGGGGCCACTCCCCCCCAGCGCTGGGCCCCCCCAAACCCCCAAAAATTCAGTTTTTCCTAAATAACTACCTGAACCGTGGCACCGAGGATGAAGAAATTTTTATGGTATGTTGGTCTACTAGACTTTTACGGAAAAATTTCGTTTGGTCCCCGGGGGCCACTTCCCCCCCCGCGCTGGGGCCCCCGTAAATTTTTCGTCAACGATACCAGGGACACCGAAACACCGGGGAACATGAAATTTGGTGGGCATGTAGCCCCACTAGACTTCTACGGAAAAATTTCATTTGGTCCCCGGGGGCCACTCCCCCCCCCCGCGCTGGGCCCCCCTTAACCCAAAAAAAATGCAGTTTTTCCTAAATAACTACCTGAACCGTGGCACCGAGGATGAAGAAACTTTTATGGTATGTTTGTCTACTAGACTTTTACGGAAAAATTTCGTTTGGTCCCCGGGGGCCACTCCCCCCCCCCCGCGCTGGGGCCCCCGTAAATTTTTCGTCAACGATACCAGGGACACCGAAGCACCGGGGAACATGAAATTTGGTGGGCATGTAGCCCCACTAGACTTCTACGGAAAAATTTCGTTTGGTCCCCGGGGGCCACTCCCCCCCCGCGCTGGCCCCCCCCAAAACCAAAAAATGCAGTTTTTCCTAAATAACTACCTGAACCGTGGCACCGAGGATGAAGAAATTTTTATGGTATGTTGGTCTACTAGACTTTTACGGAAAAATTTCGTTTGGTCCCCGGGGGCCACTTCCCCCCCCGCGCTGGGGCCCCCGTAAATTTTTCGTCAACGATACCAGGGACACCGAAACACCGGGGAACATGAAATTTGGTGGGCATGTAGCCCCACTAGACTTCTACGGAAAAATTTCGTTTGGTCCCCGGGGGCCACTCCCCCCCGCGCTGGGCCCCCCCAAAACCAAAAAAATGCAGTTTTTCCTAAATAACTACCTGAACCGTGGCACCGAGGATGAAGAAATTTTTATGGTATGTTGGTCTACTAGACTTTTACGGAAAATTTTTGTTTGGTCCCCGGGGGCCACTTCCCCCCCCGCGCTGGGGCCCCCGTAAATTTTTCGTCAACGATACCAGGGACACCGAAGCACCGGGGAATATGAAATTTGGTGGGCATGTAGCCCCACTACACTTCTACGGAAAAATTTCGTTTGGTCCCCGGGGGCCACTCCCCCCCCCCTGCGTCCCCCCAAACCCCAAAAAATGCAGTTTTTCCTAAATAACTACCTGAACCGTGGCACCGAGGATGAAGAAATTTTTATGGTATGTTGGTCTACTAGACTTTTATGGAAAAATTTCGTTTGGTCCCCGGGGGCCACTTCCCCCCCCCTGCGCTGGGGCCCCCGTAAATTTTTCGTCAACGATACCAGGGACACCGAAACATCGGGGAACATGAAATTTGGTGAGCATGTAGCCCCACTAGACTTCTACGGAAAAATTTCGTTTGGTCCCCGGGGGCCACTCACCCCCCCCCCCCCCCCCCCCGCGCTGGGCCCCCCCAAACCCAAAAAAATGCATTTGATATTGCTTTGTAATTTGTAATTGTAAACATTTGTAATTGTTATGGTATGTTGCTCTTAAGGGCCCACATCAACCTAGCCCATAATCACTCATTTGTGATTTGCGCCCCTCCCATAAAAAATAAAAAAATGCAATATTATTCTGCTTTGATCGCCCCTATCTTCAGTGGAGATGTTCAGAACTGCACCATATTTCATGTGTATGATTAACTTGACATCCTCTGGGGGTATCCTCTGCTAAGTTTTGTAGAATTTCATCCATGGGGGGGTATAAAATAAATTCATTTATGTGCACATTTAGTGACTGTACACTCATCGGCCTGTAGATGGTGCTGTTGAGCGAAGGGTTGCTGGTTTAGGATGATACTGTCACACACACACATGCAGGAATACAAACAAACGCAAGCATGCACACACACTGACATCCACACGCACAGACACACACCCATACACACACACATACAAATCCACATGCACAGACACACAAACACACACGCGCACACATGTACGCACACATACATACACGCACAGACACACACACACACACACACACACACAGACACACACATACACACACACACACACACACACAGACAGACATGCACATACTATTACTTTTTTTAGGTATATACATAAACACGCAATACAGCCAAATTACTCCACGTCATTTATTTTTGTGGAAAGCCAGTGCAGGCCTGAGCGGCGGTCATATTTTGTACCGCGATGCGGTACATCTAGTTTTATATGTGTCAGGTATGGCCTTATACAACAGACAGTATATTGTATTGATCATAGATTGTGTTTTGCACTGCAGTTTTTTTTTTCTTTTCTTTTTTTGAAGTCTCTACATTTTTGTTTTGTTTGTAATGTAAATGCATGCATTTTGTTGTTGTTTTTTTGCAGCAGAAATTCAATACAACAAAATAAATGACCCTTCTTAGAGTAGCTTTATAGAATGTATGGTTTATGAAAAAAGAAGACAGAGACAGAATTGCAGTAATGGCTTTATTTGCAACAGGACATTTCTGCAAGATAACAAAACTATGCAATATAGCTGCCTTTTACAGTATTACTGTATGTGAAAATACAAAATATACAAACAGAAAAGGCCATCTTCTAATCTGCCCGGTCTTCTGCATTTGTCCACATGTTCTCATCCACATCACACCTGATATCTTCCCTGGCAAGGCATCTTGGGAAGAATCTTTTACAGTAACATACCTTATCCACCCCTGGTAGTGTTCAGCTGTGATGTCTTAGTATACAGCATCTTTTGCATACAGGAGGGACATTTGGTCCGATGGACTATGGTCAAAAACCTTTCATCTCCAGGCTGAGAAAACTCCTCAATGGGGGTTGAGGAAAGGGAAGTAAGGGGCAAGGAAAATGGGCATCATCCTCTGATGGGCGTCAAACCAGGCTGTGACTGCACGGGAATGGTGGAATGCCACATTGTCCCATATTTGCATAACTTCAATCAGCTGTTTCTCACTAGCAATGGAATATTGTGAAAATACAAAATATACGAACAGAAAAAGCACCAGAATAAAAAATAAAAATAAAAAAAAGTAATCTTCTAATTATTTGCATAATTCAATCAGCTGTTTCTCAGTAAGAATAGAATAAAATACAGGGGATATATTTGTTTGCAATTCACAATATAAGCAGCTGTTTACCTTGACTTTAGCCTGTAAGGTTAGGTTTAGAACATGGTGTTATCTGTTCTGACATACAGGGTTAAAGCATTGGCAAATTTGGCAGTAAAAATCCATTGTTTTGTTCTTGTTTGAGCTTGTGTGTAAAAGAAGTTCAAGCATTTTAAATTTTTGTTATTTGTATGCATTTTGTGTTAAAGCAACAAGAAATGTGTTAATAGTATAGCTTACACAGACAGATGTAGTGCTAACTGTGTTAAGAGTTTTGGAAAATTGTTAAAAGTATTGAAAAATCTGTCATAACAATTGTAAAAAACTGTAATTAGAAGATGACTCTTTTTTTTTCTTTTTTTTTTTCTGGTGCTTTTTCTGTTCGTATATTTTGTATTTTCACATTATTCCATTGCTAGTGAGAAACAGCTGATTGAAGTTATGCAAATATGGAACAATGTGGCATTCCACCATTCCCGTCTAGTCACAGCCTGGTTTGACGCCCATCAGAGGATGATGTCCATTTTCCTTGCCCCTTACTTCCCTTTCCTCAACCCCCATTGAGGAGTTTTCTCAGCCTGGAGATGAAAGGTTTTTGACCATAGTCCACAGGACCAAATGTCCCTCCTGTATGCAAAAGATGCTGTATACTAAGACATCACAGCTGAACACTGACAGGGGTGGATAAGGCATGTTACTGTAAAAGATTCTTCCCAAGATGCCTTGCCAGGGAAGATATCAGGTGTGATGTGGATGAGAACATGTGGACAAATGCAGAAGACCGGGCAGATTAGAAGATGGCCTTTTCTGTTTGTATATTTTGTATTTTCACATACAGTAATACTGTAAATGGCAGCTATATTGCATAGTTCTGTTATCTTGCAGAAATGTCCTGTTGCAAATAAAGCCATTACTGCAGCAATTCTGTCTCTGTCTTCTTTTTTCATAAACCATACATTCTATAAAGCTACTCTAAGAAGGGTCATTTATTTTGTTGTATTGAATTTCTGCTGCAAAAAAAACAACAACAACAAAATGCATGCATTTACATTACAAACAAAACAAAAATGTAGAGACTTCAAAAAAAGAAAAGAAAAAAAAACTGCAGTGCAAAACACAATCTATGATCAATACAATATACTGTTTGTTGTACAAGGGCATACCTGACACATATAAAATAATGCAGTTTCTGTAATTCCATCTGATGATAGTGTTTTTTTGTCATTGTGTTATGATTGACTAATGTTCCTGTTGGAAGAGAACGTGTTAGTGTTTTGAATAATTATTTGATTTTGAAACATGTTTGCAGTGTTTTGTTAGACATAGTGTATTGTGTTAGTGTATTATTGTATTTTGAAAATTAGTTTTGGAGTTTAGTTTACAATGTGTGATTTTGAGCATGAAATTAACCGTTTTGCCAAATGTGTGTTTTAGGTGTGTTGGTGCGTTAAGAGTTTAGGAAACTTGTTAAATGTATTGAAAAAACTGTCATAGCGACTGTAAAAAACTGTAATGTCAGGCCAGTAGTTGGTGATGTCACTTTGTAAAGAAACACTTTGTGCCTACAGACTGAACACGTAATACGCATGCGCATGACGGCACCGTTTTCACAAATTCACATTTTTGAAGTTTATACGGAGAAAATAGCAGTATCCTTTACAAAAACATGCACTTTGACAACTGTTTTAAAATGTTCATTGTCGCTTAAATGAATGGCCAAAGCGCATTATAAGTTTTCCTTTTTTAGTTGAAAATTGCGTCCTGTAAACGACCCCTTAGACATGAGCACTCATGCGTGTGCTGGAAAAGAAAAAAGTACAAAAGCAAAAAAACCAATTACATTCAGCTTTAAATATAAATTCACGAGTTCACACTTACATACAATTTGAGCGGGTAAGGTTTAATGCGTATTTGGCGTGCTGTTCGGGGGAAGGGCTCCGAACTCGGAGTTCGGCCAGAACCCAGAGTACTCCACTTGTGTTAATTATGACCGCCGCTAGCGTAGCTAGCGAAAGCGGTCATATAGGGATTGTCAAAGTTTTTTTTTTTTTTTTTTTTTTCACCTTACTGAATTTTTCGTCAACGATACCAGGGACACCGAAGCACCGGGGAACATGAAATTTGGTGGGCATGTAGCCCCACTAGACTTCTAAGGAAAAATTTCGTTTGGTCCCCGGGGGCCACTCCCCCCCCCGCGCTGGGCCCCCCCAAACCCAAAAAAATGCAGTTTTTCCTAAATAACTACCTGAACCGTGGCACCGAGGATGAAGAAATTTTTATGGTATGTTGGTCTACTAGACTTTTACGGAAAAATTTCGTTTGGTCCCCGGGGGCCACTCCCCCTCCCGCGCTGGGGCCCCCGTAAATTTTTCGTCAACGATACCAGGGACACCGAAGCACCGGGGAACATGAAATTTGGTGGGCATGTAGCCCCACTAGACTTCTAAGGAAAAATTTCGTTTGGTCCCCGGGGGCCACTCCCCCCCCGCGCTGGACCCCCCCAGCCCCCAAAAAATGCAGTTTTTCCTAAATAACTACCTGAACCGTGGCACCGAGGATGAAGAAATTTTTATGGTATGTTGGTCTACTAGACTTTTACGGAAAAATTTTGTTTGGTCCCCGGGGGCCACTTCCCCCCCCCGCGCTGGGGCCCCCGTAAATTTTTCGTCAACGATACCAGGGACACCGAAGCACCGGGGAACATGAAATTTGGTGGGCATGTAGCCCCACTAGACTTCAACGGAAAAATTTCGTTTGGTCCCCGGGGGCCACTACCCCCCGCTCCATCCCCCCCCCCCCCCCCCGCGCGCGCTGGGCCCCAGCCTTATCCACCCCAGCAAAATGCAGTTTTTCCTAAATAACTACCTGAACCGTGGCACCGAGGATGAAGAAATTTTTATGGTATGTTGCTCTTAAGGGCCCACATCAACCTAGCCCATAATCACTCATTTGTGATTTGCGCCCCTCCCATAAAAAATGAAAATGCAATATTATTCTGCTTTTATCGCCCCTATCTTCAGTGGAGATGTTCAGAACTGCACCATATTTCATGTGTATGATTAACTTGACATCCTCTGGGGGTATCCTCTGCTAAGTTTTGTAGAATTTCATCCATGGGGGGGGGGGGGTATAAAATAAATTCATTTATGTGCACATTTAGTGACTGTACACTCATCGGCCTGTAGATGGTGCTGTTGAGCGAAGGGTTGCTGGTTTAGGATGATACTGTCACACACACACATGCAGGAATACAAACAAATGCAAGCATGCACACACACTGACATCCACACGCACAGACACACACCCATACACACACATACAAATCCACATGCACAGACACACAAACACACACGCGCACACATACATACACGCACAGACACACACAGACACACACATACACAAACACACACACACACACATACACAAACACATACACACACACACACACACACACACAGACAGACATGCACATACTACTACTTTTTTTAGGTATATACATAAACACGCAATACAGCCAAATTACTCCACGTCATTTATTTTTGTGGAAAGCCAGAGCAGGCCTGAGCGGCGGTCATATTTTGTACATTGATCTTTGTAAGGCACACATAGCTCAATGGGTCAATAAATATTCTAAGTGATCAGAATATAATAATATTCTAAATGTGTTTTTAAAAAGAAAATGAAGGTGTACACCTATGTTATAGAGCCTATGTTGTTGAATGAATCTGTCACATGTAGATCAAACACGCACGAGATAAAGAGACTTTTTCACACCCGGAAAGGCGCGATTTACTTTTAAAATTGGAAGTTCACTACAAGTGCACATTTAATACAATTAAATGCCCTTTGTTTTC
The DNA here is from genome assembly GCF_964197995.2 of Scardinius erythrophthalmus. Taxonomy (NCBI): domain Eukaryota; kingdom Metazoa; phylum Chordata; class Actinopteri; order Cypriniformes; family Leuciscidae; genus Scardinius; species Scardinius erythrophthalmus. The sequence goes on from NC_138231.1 coordinate 28,922,491, forward strand.
ACAAGGGGATGCAGCACAAATCAGATCCACTGGCTCAACTTCTCTCTGCATTTCTCTCAAGGTTTATGGTGTTTCATCCAAGTATTGACTTACAACTTAGCCACGTAATACTTGCAATCCCTCAAGCAGTACAGTTTAAAACACTTTGATCTGTTCTGGAACTGTAACAGAATCTGTAAATACAGTCACTGTAATTGTGAGTTTCTACTGACTTGATGTGTACTGACCCACACAGCATTTAAACATAGCCTATTTGAGTCAGGATGTTGATTGTGAAAGTTAACTTCTTTTAACTTGAGCGCTGTGTTGTTAGAATGCCGTGTCGTGTTTAAGACACTGATAGATTGATGTGTAACTTAAGCAGGACTTCTTCAATAATTTAGTTTGTTTAAACCCTGTCCCTGCAAGCTCGCGTTCATCTGCCACCGCTTTTGAGTGCAACACCCACATCTCAAAATCAAATCAATAACTGATGGATAGAACCAAGTCCCGATTTCTACGTTTGTCTTTTTTTAATAATCCATTAAACATGAATGTACATCACAATACAGGACAAAAGATCTGTCGCTAGGCTACTTTCTTTTCATCACAACTTTCATTTTAATGACAAGGGGATGTACAAACCCTTTCCTTTTGTTAGCTCATTTATTGTTCTTATTCAGTGGCTGTACTTGTTTTGTTTTGTTTTTTTACCATTGACTACAAGCAGTGCATATGAAACTGTTCGTAAATGCATTTGAAATTCAGAGCTATTGAGGCTTTTTCTTCAAATTAATTTTATTGCATTACAGTGCTCTTGCATATTTGTGAGAATGTTACAGAAACGTTCATGAGGGACCATGGTCAAATTTTTAAGGCAGTCTTATTTTGATTTCATATATTCATAGTTTTGAATTTGTATTTGTATTGAATGTTTAAAAAAAGTGTTTAGGCCTTAAATCAAACATGGTGTTGTACATAAAAATAAAATAAAATAAAAAAGATAGTTTCATATTGCCAATTTTAGGTGCTCTGTTGATAATTCCTTTACTTTGAGGGGAGATTCATCAGACTGAAGAAAGCAGGGGGGGTTAAGGAACTGTAATTGTAATGTAACAGAGGATGGTTAATCTTCATGGCTTTGCCACACTATAATTTTAGTCACAATAGCTGTCTTAAAACTGACTAAGCTGCCTACCTAGATACATGTTTTGGACTTTCATGGGCGTGCTCCTGATGTGAAGACTGTCTAAAATTGTAGGTAGTCAAATTTTACTACCTTCTAGACAAGACTGTCATGTCTTTTTTTTTTTTTTTGGGGTGTAATAAATTCACTGCTTTAAGGTAAGATTCAATGATTAAAATCCTAATCTAACAGATATTAATTTATATATTAATAGTATAGCAGCTTTGACATTGTGATCCTTTTTTTGTGTTCCACGGAAAATAAAGTCATACAGGTTTTGAGTGACATAATGGTGTACAGATAATATTTCATTTCAAAGCAAATTTATTGCATTAAAGTGAGTGTCAGTTATAGTAAAGGCAGATTAGTAAAGGAAGACTAGCACTTTGCTAAATCGTACATATTTTACGAGTTGCCCAATTCGTATGAATTCGTACGAATGACCTACCCCTGAACCCACCCCTAAACCTACCCATCACTGGGTTTTAGACAAATCGTACAAATTTGTACTAATTAGCCACCTTTTACTTACTCGTACGAATTCGTACGAATTGGTCGTGAGATAGGGTTGGACTTTTACCCGCCCGCTCCAAATCTCAAGTGTAAATCTCTATACCAGGTGGGCTGCCGAGCAAGTTTAACATGTCAGAAAAGCCAAACAAATGGAGCTGGTTACGGGATGCAAATATCAAAATAAATTGGTTTGCAAATAACACACTATGGTAAACGTTTTTTGAGGTCATAACATGGTATTGTGCAAGGAACTGTGCATTTCTTCCCCTATGAGCCTATGTTGATTGATGGCACAATATTTGATATTAATCAGTACAGAAGTAGTTGTAGATAAATAAATGTTTTTAAGTACTTGTGTCATCACATTTTTGTTGTTTACTAAAAGTAGAAAAGTATGAAATTTCTACTTTAATTAATCTGGAAAGCAATAATCTGTACAACGTTTACAAGATTTCAGAAAGCAAGAAGGCTGAAACACACAATTAAACTGTGTACAGTGGTTTTCAATTATTTTTAATCTCAGAAAATTGCCCTACTACCAAAAAACAAGCTGATATGAGAAAAAATAATGTTTCTCTGTCCTCAAGGTTTGAGAAATCATCTATCAAAGTGCTTTATAAGACAATGAGGGATTACAACAAGACCCTGGAGTGCTTCGACAAAATGGAGGGCAAGAAAAATGTCCAAAATTAATGGCCTGAGATGTTGGGACCATTTAAAGGACACAACTGCTTTAAAGCCAAAAGCTTCAGCTAGTCTGTTAAAGAATCAGGGGTATTACTGGACCATCAGTCATATTTTCCATCGCTTCTGTGATTTGATAATGAGATTTGAGGATGTGCAGTGTTTTGTGTAAAGCCGCAGTGGTGAATCCCTGAAAAGCAGAGTTGTTTTGACCTGCAGGGTTTGGTGCTTATCCAAATCTAACCATATCTTTCACAGGTTATTCAAACTAGCAGGTCAGGCACTCTGTAGGCCAAAGAGTCCATCACTGTTACCACAGAGTCTCAGTCTCTCAGGGATTTCTGTTTGTTCTCTCTCTGTTGGAAACTAAACACTGTGACTCCAGTGAGACGTGTCAAGTTAGTCGTTCTCAGAAATGTGGGAATACCCACACATCAACACTCAAGGGAGTGGAAGGAAGTTTGATTTTCCGATATTAAGCTTGTTAAAAGTTGACAGAGAAGTTGATAATTTGTTCCAGTAGCATCTCGCTCTATTTTGATTGGCTATCAGTTATGCATGGAACATGTATTTGTGTTTTTCTTCTAGTGTCAGCTCTGATTTGACCAATTCTGTTTGGTCTCCTGATGATAGGCTGTCTCCTAACCTCCAACCCAAATCAGCTGGGTAACAGACGGTGTCACACAACCTCTGCTACACTAATGCAGCCTATGGATTTAGGCTGTAATATTGAATGCCACTTCATAGGCAGGATGTTCACATGGCTCTTTTTCAGTACAATGAAAGTAAATTGTGACCATAAATTCTGATAAGCTCCAAAAATTATCTAAAAGTACCACAACAGTAGCCCCAATGATCTGTACACTATATATGAAGTCTTCCAAAGCCATATGATTGCTTTGTACTTAAAATAATAATAATAATAATAATAATACATTTTTGTCAATTTAATTGTATGAAAATCGAGTCAGAGGTCAGTCTTCCGTCGGAACTAGACTCGCATACATCCGGAAGCCAGTTAAAATATATACTGTATAAAATTTTAAAAATGGATATTTATCTAACAAAAATGCATTGCTTCGCTTTAGAAGGCCTTTATTAACCCCCTGGAGCCATATGGATTATTTTATTTATTTTTTATGATGGATGGATGCACTTTTTTGTGAATCCAAATCTAAGGTCCCATTCACTCACATTATACATTTTGGAAGAGCCAGGATATTTTTTAATATAACTCAGATTGTGTTTGGCTGAAAGAAGAAAGTCATATACACATAGGATGGCTTTAGGGTGAGTAAATTATGGCATAATTTTCATTTTTGGGAGAGCTAACCCTTTAAATGTCTTTCTGTGTATAGCTCCTTTCTGTTCCTTTCGTTTTTCACCAGTATCAGAATTGATGACAGAGATGATTTATACTTAAACTGAGAGCAGCTGCCTTTCATGACAGAGCCTCTCAAAGTCAATGTTATGATGTCCACACTGAAATAAAAGCCATATCTCTATGCCACTCTCTATCGTAAAGTACGTCTGTGAAACATGAATTTCTCTATTGACCCCCTGGAAAACCCGTTCCCGTTCCCGTTCGAAAAGGCCATGTTGGTTTCAGTGATCATTCATTAATATCAAATTAATAAAAATACTGTACGAAAATACAGATTAGATACTACTCTCATTTCTGACCAAATCTCTTTCAAGAAGCACATATCTGCAGGTACCTGTTATAGATTTACTTCCAATTCTTCATTTTGTACAGTTGTCTTTAACTTTTTTCAGGACCACTTGTTAAGATAGAGGGCTGACATACATATATTTACAAGTGGTGTTATTGTTTAACAAACTGGTAACACTTTACAATAATGTCCCAGTAGTTAATGTCCGTTGATGCATTAACTAACATTAAATAACAATAAGTATTTCAAATTATGAATCCTTGTTAAAGTTAGTTAAGACAAACACAACTGTCCATTGTTAGTTCATGTTATCTCAGGTCCATTAAATGGAGATTTTAATAATGTATTAGTAAATGTTTAAATCAACTTTCACTAAGATTAATAAATGCTTTAGACGTATTTGTTATTTTTTAATTCATGTTAACTAATGTAATTAGCAATGTAATCTTGTTGTAAAGTGTTACCATAAAGATGAACTATAAAAAATAATGTTTAAATCAATTTAAATAGTGCTCAAAATAAAATATAAAAATTAGATGAATAGAAAAATATCATACATACTATAATAGTATATACTGTAAATATTACTAAGATATAAAGTAATGGCCAAAAGTGATGTCCGGCCTATGAAAATTTACATCTTCACATTTTATTCAAATTATTAATTGCCATAACTGCCATACAAAGAAATTAACACATGCAAAAACAAGAGAACAAATTAAATATTAATAACCATGTCAATGTATGCTTTTTTCTTGTAAGCTTCGTGCTAATAATGTTTTTGTTTTTTTGTTGTTGTTTTGCATAGTAAAATAAAACCTGTAGCTGTAGTTTGCCATATGATTTTGTCAAAAAAAATACCTTAACCAAGTTTTGTGTTTTGTTCTTCCTTCATATTAAAAACATTTGAAAAATATATAAAATATTTTCCTTATATTTTGATTGTTTAATCAAACTTGTATGGTAATAAAAAACAAAAACAAATATCCCCTCCAGTCATCACTTTTGGCCACTACTGTACATACTAAATACTTTATTTTGGTGCTTACACTACAAAGACATTAAAGGTAAAGTATTTGAATCAAATACATTTTATATTTAAATAATATTACTGTCAATTATTACAGTATGCATTACTGTCAGACATTTAGCTTAGCATTAGCTTCTTAACTATTATATCACTTATTTCATTAATTTTTTCACAAAACTGAGATCAACGTATACCCCCTAAAAGACCGCCTTGGACCCCCAGCTGAAAACCCCATGTATATCAAAGAAGCAGATAAAAAAAAAAACTTACCAGCATAAACTCTTCTAAACTCATTCAAAAGATACAATAGGTGCAGATTCTGTGCTTCGTTCTGCAGATTTTCCACAGGCATTAGTGCTGAATCTTACTGTCATTGCACCATCATTATTCTCATTCATGCTGAGCCATTTCACATTTAGTAGCATGAGATGCTCAATCTTGTTAAACCATCATTTAAAACCGAAAATCTAGTGGGAACAGATGTGCACTGAACCTCAACAAATCTCCCATAGTTCTCAGTGCTACATCTGAAAATCTCTTTCAACAGCTTAGACAGCAAGGATGGTAGTATCATTACATATTCATGTCCTGACTCATTGACCACAATTATGCACAATAATCCTGTTTCTCATCATCCTAAGACTATTTCTTCTCCTTAAAACACTGTAACATGCAAATGATGCACACCCTATTAAACACGATGAATTAAAAGATAATCAGCTCCCTAAAGTGCAGTCTGTTGTTTGCAAGCAGTCATAAATGTGTGTAGCTGCAAATAGAAAGAGACATAACAAGAACCTTGGAAAGACCTTTGAGAATAAGCTATTCTTTTAAATTTGCCCTCGTTTTGATTCTTGAGACAAACACTCACATGGCTTTTTCCTTACTTTCCTTAAAACATTATCAAATTGTAAACTATTTTAAATAAGTAATTTAATCTCATACTCATGTCTCCTAGGTGACAGTTTTGAGATTTAGCAGGATTTCTGTTGCACATGTTGAAAGCAAGTGCGGCCGGTGCTCGAGCCTGGAAAGTGTGGCATCATCTCTGGTTTTTATATAAAATAATGAGCTGTGTGCTCGTGGTTATACAGGCACCGCGGTGCTAAAGAAATTCCCCGTGAGAAATTTCGCATTAGCGGTTCGTGCATGGTAATCATTAGGAAGATTTGTAGGCTGCCGGGTTACACCACACGCCACACATACGCCATCTTATGGCACACTAGACACATACAAACCACTTAATCCACATGTGTGAACTGAAGGAATACATTCTTTACTTTTATGAATGTGATATTTATAATGAAAATATAAAATCAACCGCTCAAACTTCCCAGTGTGGAAAGAATTAACAATTAATTTACTAGAAGAGAAAAGCTTTCGGTAACACTTTACAATAAGGTTAGCCTACATTTGTTTACATTAGTTAACTACATTAGTTAGCATAAACTAACAATGCACAATACTTCTTAAGCATTTATTAACCTAAGTTAATGTCAAATCCAATATTTACAGATCCGTTATTAACATAGCTAAAAATGAACAGTAGCATTTTTAAACTAACACTGGTGACACTTTATTTTACAGTGTTCTTATTACATGTGTTACATATACTTTCTGTGGATTATGCATAATTACATGATTAATTACATTTACACCCTAAACCAAACCCCAATCCTAACCCTATAGTAAGTAAATGCAGTTTATTATTATTACACAGTATGAAAACAGCGTAAAATAAATTGTAACCCAAACCAATATTACTCACTTAAACATTGCCTATAATTACACTGTAACAAGGACACCTTCTCTTAAAGGGTTACACTTTATTGTAAGGTGCCCTTGTTACAGTGCAATCATATATTTAAGTACTGTAACGTGGTCGTGTAGATAATGCAAAGTGAGAGAGCTTTGTGACGCAAGAAGATGATTCAAAGATACTTTTCGTAAACAAAAGGAATAAAACAACACTGTACACTCCAGAAACAGCACTGAGTAGAACTAATGGCTTAAATACATAAGGAGGCTAGTAAATAGAACTATAAACGAGTGTAACATAATCAGAAACAAACAAGGATCGGGAACACAGGAACAGAACAGTTCAAGTTTAATGCACTTTATTGTCCCCAAGGGGGAAATTTATCTTGGACTCTGGCACCCACATTCACATACACTGACCAAACCTTCCAATCCATATACAATTTTAAAAAACAGAATCTTGCAAATATACAACATCATAAAAATGAATATCGCTTCTTTAAAAGTCTAATTGAAGTAGGTACAAAGGATTTCTTGAAATAACTGTACCTACACACAGGCAAATTATATTGTCTGCCAGAAGGCAGCAGCTCATTTTCTAGGTATAGGTTGTGTGAAGGATCGGGTAATAGATTGGTAGCTTCCTTAATAATGGACTGCTCATATAATAAATCCAGGGATTGATATTCTTTTTTCCCTATGATCTTCATAGACATCTTTGCCAGGCGTGCACATTACAGCCTGGTAAAATAAGTCCTTTACTTTCTGAACCAAACAGAACCAAACCAAAACGCAATGAAAATGAGAAATAATACCCCCCTCCCAGACATGCCATAACTAAATAAAGTTCAGAGGAGGGAAGAGGAGTCGGACACAGACAACAAATGGAGCTGCAAATGGAGACACCACAGCAGAGATGATGGAGGGAGGAGGTAGGGGGGAGATGCTGGAGATAGCTGATGATCCAAAGTACACCCAGGACGAAGGCCCGTGGTGGAAACCAATGGTGAGAGGAGTTAGGATGGAGTCAAAGATCTGACCACCAATGGTGGAGCAAGGAGAGCTGGACACCCCCAGGAGACGCAGAAACCATGCGACACCGCAGGGTCAGAGGCCAGGTAAGTAAGCAGGTAAGTAAGTCCATAGTTGTATTTCAGCGGAAAAAATCTATTCTACGTCTTGCGTTCTGTACCATTGTCGTGTAGATAATCCAAAAGTGAGAGAGCTCTGTAACACATTAAGACGATTCAAAAATAGTTTTAATAAACAACAGGAACAAAACAACACTAAACTCTAAAAACGCAAGACAGAGCACTGAGGAGAACTAAGGCCTTTGTAAGCTGGAGAAACTGGAAGAACTGGTTGAGAAACGACCACTCCTCGTGAAGACAAAGGACCTTGCTGGAAATTACCATTTGAACTCACCATTTGAGACGCAAAGTCTCACCTCAGAATACATCTCTTCCCCTCTTCCCCTCTTCCCCCACTCCTCGTCTCTCAAGCTGAGATCACCAAAATTCACCCAAGAATATTTATGGTTTAATGTGAAAAATTATCATACAGTATTACACGTTAAGTATCATTTGAAATGTCTCAGTGCGACTGGTACAAATGTCTAATTTCCAAATAAGTAAAACAAAAGGTAATAAGGTTTTTAAGAGTTTAGAGATAACTGGCACACAAGGAGGGTTGGTCTCTAGGCAAATGGTTTCCTACACCCAAAGGTGTCAACTCTGAATGTAAATTCCCATTGTTGATGTTTCCATGTGAAAGAGGTTCTGTCTATATAATGAAATGCAGCAAAGGGCTCTGGGCCTTTTTGTAACTCAAGTTGGCCCATGATGCCAAGAGTGACCAAAACTCTTAGCATCATGTATTTTAATGTTAGGTTCACATATTTTCTCTTTATTCTAGAGCATTCAATGTTATTGTATTGATTATCCCTGAACTGATTATGAAATTGGCATGGTACATTTACCTGACATTTACCTGACAAACTTACATTTGATTATTCTAACTGACTTTGACATTATTTTCATTAAAGAGTTAAAAGGAATAGTTAAACATTCACTCACATTCAATGATGCACGGATATCATTAAAACTTTTTCATTTATGGAGTCAGATGAAATAACGAGAAAATGCATTTGAGAAAATGTATTGCATTTAATCTAAAATACTTTGCCATGAGAAAAGACAGGTCGGATGCCGGACTTTGGGCCGATCGAGTGCGGTCTTACACCTAAAAGGGACATATCATGAAAATCTGACTTTTTCCGTGTTTAAGTGCTATAATCAGGTCCCTGGTGCATCTACAAACCCAGAAAATGTGAAAATTGACAACCCAGTAACTTTGTTTTGGTAAGTCTTTCTCTGCAAGCATGTCAAAAATAAGCCGATCAGATTTCGCTCCCCTTCTGACATAGGAAGGGGATATTTTTATAATATTACCACCACTTTATCTGCACGTTTCCAGCGACAAAAGTGTAACCAATTCTAACACAATGGCAAAAGTTCAAGCAAAGCATGCAAACTGTTTTGTCATTGGCTGCACAGACGAGCACAGAACACTATATAAAGTCCAACTGAAATCAAAATTGACCCTATTTACTTTGTTAGCGCATATTTCTAGTCTTGTGGAGAAAAATTAATCTTTGCAAGTTAATACACAAAAAAAATTTGTTTGCCGTCGTAATCTTTAATCAAAGTCTGAAAAGTTACTTCCGGTCTGGAACGGCTGATGACGTCAGTTTGACGGCTTGGGTTGGGAAACGCTTAACAACTCCCCTCAAACCGTTAGTCTGCTATGAGTGAGAGATGGAGAGGAGGAGTGCTAGAGTAAAACCCTGCCCTCTGTTCAATATTCCTTTTCACTGGGAAATACGTCACAACACTGGAGAAAAGTCGTTTGCAACTTCCGGTTCACGCGGACTTTAACCAAAAATGTCACAGCTGTCCTATGAAGACTTCAGGGAACTGTGCCAACTTGTGAAAAAGTTAAACATGACGGTACATGCAAGTCGATGAGATGAATCAATGTAATTCTACAACAACTACATAAATGTATCCACTAAACATTCAGAAATGTCCAGGTGCAGTTTAAGAGTCTCTCCGTAAGGCTGCACTCCACTACTGGTTATTTCTGAGATTTTGGATGAGTGAGATTTGCGTGTTTTGTTATTGCCGGAGTATCCGAAGCCTGTGTAAAGGATCGGCCCTCTTCTGAAGGGGGTGGGGAGCAGCAGCTCATTTGCATTTAAAGGGACACACATAAAAACAGCGCGTTTTTGCTCACACCTAAAAAGGGGCAAATTTGACAAGCTATAATAAATAATCTGGGGGGTATTTGGAACTGAGATTTCAGAGACAGATTCTGGGGACACCATAGATTTATATTACATCTTGTGAAAAGGGCCATAATATGTCACCTTTAAATACATAAGGAGGCTAATCATCAGAACTGTAGACAGGTGTGTAACATAATCAGAAACCATGGAAACAAACAAGGATTGGGAACACAGGCAAACAGGAACAGAATAGAACCAAACAAAAACACAGTGAACCTAAACATATTTGTGTGTACTGAGTGATATAGTAAGAAGGACCCTGTAAAATAAAGTGTTACTAAATAATGTGTAACCCTAACATTAAATAATACTGTAGCACATATGTTGTTCATTGTTCATTAATGCTAGATAATGTATTAACTAGCATTAAGTAACCTTATTGTAAAGTGTTACCAAGTTTTCCATTATGGTCAAATGGGAACGTTCACGTAATTTTGAACCTAGAATTCCCTGCTAAACCCAATTAAGATTAATCAGAACTGATCTTTGTTACCAAACAGAACATGACCAGCAGATTTGTGTGTTCATATACTCAGCAAAAAAAGAAAGATCCTCCCACTTTCAACTGCTTTTTTCCCAGCTAATTTCTCATGTATAAACATTTGTATGATCATAAAAAGATTTAACAACTGAGACATTAACGGAACAAATTTTACAGACATCTGACAAACAGGAATGGAATTACGAGTCCCTGAACAAAGCGAGGGTGAATATCAAAAGTATCAAAACCAAAATTATCTTTAAAACACAGTATCCTATAAAAGGGATGTTTCTTAATTTGCTGAGTTTATATGGATAAAATGTTTTTATTTGACATTAATCTTTTGTCAGACATTGCAGTGACAGCAACAGAGCACAAAATATGAAATAAAAGGCTGTAACAACAACAACAACAACAACAAAAAAAAAAAACATGTGTTCAGAAAAAGCAAAAGTGTTCAGGAAAAGCTATAATTTCAACATATATTTATTGGAATTATTACAGTACCTTGATAAAAATAAAGTATTGAGGATCTGTCTGCCAAATTCTCTTTCACATTCTACATTTCTGCATGTGTGTTTTTATAAGGGGTCTGTATGTCTTTGTGTTTAAGCACAGTAATGTTTTTTCTGAATGTTCTGAGCATCAATCAAAGGGATTTTTAATATTCCCCTGGCACTAATAACACAAGATATGTACTGTGATTTGTTTGCTTATGTGTGCGGACACATTTTGTTTAAAAACGAATTCAATTTCGTTTCCTGTTTCCAAACGATAGTGTTTTATTTTTCTATTCAGCTTCAAAGTTGTTCATATGTCAAATGTGCAAGCCAAATTAAAGGCAGAATGTCTGATATCTAGCCTTTTGAACTCATTTTGAGGATAGAAGTTTGTTGACAGCAGCGGTCTGGCTCAAGCAGCATTTACTCATGCGTGCTCATGAATACATATCTCACATGCGGTTAAGCTTATTTCCAGAGGCTGATTTTGAAATGTCCTTACTTCCTATTTAGAAATGTCAGAGCCTTTAACTATTTCCATTTGAATATTCGCTGATCTTAAGATTCACAAGTAGAGGATGAATCAGCAGAGCATCTGAAGAGGGACAAACACTCATTATATCATAAATAATCATGTTTCGCTCTGATCTCATTACAACTACAAACAAAAATCCATCACAATTCAGAAAGTAACATCATTTTACACTGAATAATTCAAAGTATGCTCAATAATTTATTCTGAATTATAGGAAATACACAGTCATACTGTCTGCCTTGCCTTTGGATCAACTTTTTCCTGCTGCTTTACTAAACTGTTAAGACAGCTGTGAAATAGCACTAGAAATTATGCATTGCTTATGTAAATAAAATTCCTATGCAAATAGCCTTTCTGATTGGATGGTGCCAACGAACAATAATCTCTAGTCCACCCAAACCATCTGCAAACCCTCCAAAACACACCAATGACCATGTCTGACATTCACAAGAGTCTCTGTCCATCCCCATAGTTTATTCGACGAGTTTTTGAGGCAGTTATTTACTTAAGACAGAATTGCGCAATTAAATGCTAAAGGAATAAAATACATTTTTGTATAGATTTTTATTTTATTTTTTTCACTAGGGACCAAATGATTAAGACAACTTTACAGCTTAAATAATGCATTTTAAGTTTTAATCAGTGTTATTTTGGATTTATTTATACACTATTATAGCATTTTTTTTTCTAAATAATAATTTTAGTTTACGTTGTAGTCATTTTTATGTGATTTTGTCATATATATATATATATATATATATATATATATATATATATATATATATATATATATATATTATTATTATTATTATTATTTCTGTTTAGCTTTATTTTAGTCATTTTAGTCTTCAACTTCAACTTATTTTATAAGTTATTTTATAATGTTTGCCAAGGCAACATTTCTAATTTTCAATTATTAATTATGTAAGATTTCATCTAATATATTTTATTTTGTATTAACTTAATTTAAAATTTTAAAAACTATTTTAATAGTTTTAGTTTAGTTTTAGTTAGCAATAACATATCTGGTTTTGCATTTATTTTAATAGAATAAATGCAAGTGCTTTTAATACAGTCATAAATTTCACATTTCTGTTTTATCTTAAAAAAAGAAAAAAAGTAAAAAAGAAAAATGGCCCCATTCCCATACATTATAATTGCCTTATCGTACCCTTGATTTATTTATTACATTTTTTTTTGTCTTGTCTTGCCTTGTGGACTAGCAAGTCTAAATAAATTTTTGTGGTAATCAACATTACGTCAACATTTCGATTTATTTTACCTTGTACTGAACCCAGAATATTGCATTAATAATCTTCAAGGCAGATGGATTTAGTGTAGATGCGTTCACATATATTCACAGCTGCTGCTCTTTTGGGGGATTGGCATGAAAGTATTTTTTGTCATCTAATTTTTCCAACCCATTCTTTTTTCTGGCAAGGTCAGTTATTGGTTATTGGCTCTGTATCCTCATAAATCCTTTATTCTGTACTCGATGAAAAGCAGTCTGGGTTTGAGAGTGTTCTGGCACGGCCAGACACTGGCCTGCTCTCTGCTGGATAAGAGAACTGAATCCAGCTGTGCTTGGCGAAGCTCAGTGCTTTGAGTGATGGATTTGGGCCGGACTTTAGCCGGTCTTGGTTTTGCAGCTCTGCCCCTTGTAAATGCCTCAGTATAATTAACTGCAAATCACACAGTTTGTGTAGCCATATCCAGCATCAAAGGTCAGGGAGGGAGAATTGCAAATGACCAGTCTGGGGAATAAGAGCGAAAGAGGGTCAATATTACGAGAGAGGGAGGCAAACATTTTGGCAGGAGGTGGTGTTATGGGCTCAGGGTGTGGTAAGTGGAATTGTTTACTGGCACTGGTAAACCCTAGAGAGGGCAGTCAAACATCCTATAGAGAGAGAGATGATAGGCTGTGCTTTAGCCTGAAAGGGGAGAATCATTTCTAACAAGCTTTTCATTGAAGGGTGGAGTTACTTAAGCACTGGGGTCAACAGAAAACAGAGACACTGAGACATTGAATGTTCATGTATATTGTATGCTGTATACTCTGGATTAGCACATAAAGTACCATTGGAGTATGATACTGAGCAGAGATGCCCATAAAAATAACACACACACACACACACACACACACACACACACACACACACACACACACACACACACACACACACACACACACACACACACACACACAAAACATTTATGACCCCACATTTGTATTCAGTCTTCATCTCGTGCTGGGAAGTTGGCCATTTTAACAGACCATCTTATGTTGTATATTTTTATATTTTATGTTTTATGTACCCCAGAAAGTCATTACAAAGCTTAGAAGTACTATAGCAGCATGCACAACATTTGCATCAACACAAATAGACATACATAGGAGTCAGTGGCAGCAGTGGTGTTCTGAAATAAAGAGGCAAAGTCCTCACAGATTTTTTTATATTTTTATATATGTATGTATGTATGTATGTATGTATGCATGTATGTATGTTTGTTTGTTTGTATATATGTAGCTTTTTTATAAACACTGGTCACAGACACAAAGATGTATCTTTAATTTCAGGTTAAACAGTCATCATGTTTTCAAGCCATTTCAAGTTAGATTTTGACGTGACATAAAGTGGTGATATCTAAGAGGGTGAGTTGATTACTCAGGCTACTTTTTAATGAGTCTTCCCATTAACACCATCATTTCATTCAGGATGTGTCCGAAATTGCCACCATACCCTTAAAAAGGGCACTATTTTAGGGGACAGCCATTTGTAGTGGTATCCGAAACCATAGTAGACGTTATTGAGTGTGCTCATTCAATCGCATGAAGCACCGCAGTAATGAGTGTGCAACTCATGTACACTCAACAGCTAGAGAATACCCTTAATCATAGCCAGCTTAAAAGTTTTTGGTACGTATCCTAATGACAAAGATTAATTAATGACATTAAGAAGTGGATCTATGACCTCTGGAAGCATCTCTTTCAATAGCTTAGTAGGGTAAAGAAGTTCATAAAGTCATTACTGCTGTGCTGCTTGGAAATGTCTGGGGTTGAAGCTTTATTTTTCGTTTATTTAGCCACTGTTTCAAATAAATACCTAGGGTTTTATTTATTTTCTTATAATAGGGTTGAAAAATAAGCAGATCAGTGCATTAAATATGAATCGCGTTTCTGTGTATGAATGAATGAACGAACGCACAGATGCGTGCTGTTGTGGAGCTACTACAGCTGGCAAAAATACTGTTTAAATATGAATCGCGTTTCTATGAATGAATGAACGCACAGATGCGCGCTGTTGTGGAGCTACTACAGCTGGCAAAAATACTGTTTAAAACCGCAACTTGATCCTACAGAATTAGTCAATTACATGCCAATCTCGAATCTACCTTTTCTGTCAAAGATAAAAGGCAGTATCCTCACAACTATGTTCCTTTTTAGAAAGAAATGGTATCTGCAAGGATTTCCAGTCAGGATTTAGACCATATCATAGTACTGAGACAGCTCTCATTAAAGTCACAAATGGTTTGCTCTTATCATCCGATCGTGGTTGTATTTATATATTAGTGTTTCTCGATCTTAGTGCTGCGTTTGATACCATTGACCACAACATTCTTTTAAATAGACTCGAAAATTATGTTGGCATTAGTGGAATTGCATTAGCATTGTTTAAATCATACTTATCTGGCCGTTATCAGATTGTAGCAATAAATGAAGAGATGTCTTATGGATCACAAGTTCAGTATGGAGTACCACAAGGCTCAATACTAGGACCGTTGCTGTTCACTCTGTACATGCTACCCTCTGGAGATATCATTAGGAAGCATGGTATTAGTTTTCACTGTTATGCTGATGATACTCAGCTCTGTATTTCTTCACGCCCTGATGAAACTTACCAATTCACAAAATTAGCGTAATGCATAGCTAATATAAAAACGGGATGACTAGTAATTTCCTACTGCTTAACTCTGAAAAAACAGATATTCTAATTATTGGACAAAACACTTCCTCTCATAATAACCTAGAATACTGTCTAACACTTGATGGCTGCTCTGTCAAACCTTCGTCGTCGGTTATGAACCTGGGTGTGCTCTTTGATACCAATCTTTCATTTGAACGTCACGTTTCTAGTATCTGTAAAACCGCATTCTTCCATCTTAAAACTATATCTAAATTGCAGTACATCATATGCTCTCAATGACAAATGCGGAACAATTAGTTCATGCGTTCATGACATCAAGGCTAGATTATTGTAATGCTCTTATGGGTGGTTGCCCTGCAAGCTTAATAAATAAACTCCAGCTGGTCCAGCTTGGGGAAATTTGGGGATATTTAATTTAATTAATCAATCAACAATACTATTGATCAGCATTACCAAACGTGGACGTTTTCCACTAGAAACAAACATTGATACATTTTTTTCATTTAATACTGTGAAGTTGCTTTGATACAATCTGTATTGTGAAAAGCGCTATATAAATAAACTTGACTTGACTTGGTCCAAAACACAGCAGCTAGAGTTTTTACTAGAACCAGGAAGTATGACCATATTAGCCCGGTTCTGTCAACACTGCATTGGCTCCCTATTAAACATCTTATACATTTTTAAATATTGCTGAATACTTACAAAGCACTAAATGGTTTAGCTCCCCAGTACTTGACCGAGCTCTTAACTCATTAAAGTCCTTCATGTCTATCAGGGCCGGCCCTGACCAATTTGCTGCCCTAGGCAAGATTTTACCTGGCGCCCCATGCATCACAGCCCATTTCACCCTGTCATTGTGTTCATGATTTAGCATATATATATATATATATATACATACACACACACACACACACACACACACACACACACACACACACACACACACACACACATTACAGCAGAACTGTTTCCAACACTCATAATAAATCATCATATTAGAATGATTTCTAAAGGATCATGTGATAGACCGGATGTCACATGTGACACTGAAGAATGGAGTAATGATGCTGAAAATTCAGCTTTGCATCACAGAAATAAATGATAATTTAAAGTATAATAAATTGAAAACAAATTATTTTAAATTGTAATAATATATCACAATATTACATTTTTTTTCTGTATTTTTGATCAAATAAATGCAGGCTTGATGAGCAGAAGAAACTTCTTTCAAAAACATTAAAAATAGTAATGTTTCCAAACTTTTGGCCTGTACTGTATCCCCCCAAAACTGCACAACTGTAGAGTAAAACATTAATAAAAAAGTGATAATAAAAAATGCGTCTTAAAACTGACATGATTGTTACAAAATCACACAGTCTGGGGCCTCTGGAGAACTCAGAACAACTGCTAACATTAAGTTTAAGGTAAAAATAACTGCCATGAAATTATAGTATCTTACTCCTATGCAATAAATTGTTCATTCACTATATCACTTTACCTCTGTCTTTATCCTCTTCTCTTCTTTTTGGCACTGTATCTATCGCAGACTATGCTCATTTATAATGTGTCATGTAAATTCGGCCTTCCGTCACAATCAGGAAACTTTCACCGTGTCTAGAACTGGCGCGAGCTGCCAGGCCCGTTTCTACGAGGTGTGTGTTAACAAAAGCAGTGCTGTCTACATTGGATGCGGCGTCGGGCACGCTACACAACAAATTACCAACAACTGATCGCGCGCGCGCGCTCTGTTTTTGACGCACTTCAAGCACTCAATGGGCGGGGGAAGATTGAAGAGCCGGAGATTGAAGATTTTTTTTTTTTTGCTTTATTTGGTAGTATTTCGAATTAATGGTTTTAAAATAGTAGCCTATTATAAAAAAAATATGTATAAAAAAAAAAAAAAAAAAAAAAAATCACTCGTTCACTCATTCTGGCGCCCCTGTGGATGAGTGGCGCCCTTAGCATTTGCCTATACCGCCTATGCCGCGGGCCGGCCCTGATGTCTATTGCCAGTTGATAATACCTAGAATATTAAAATCGACTGCTGGCGGTAGATCATTTTCCTATTTAGCACCAAAACTCTGGAACAGTCTTCCTACATTGTCCAGGAAGCAGACACACTCTGTCAGTTCAAATCTAGACTAACAACACTTCTCTTTGACCTAGCATAAACATAACACGCTAATATTAGTCTCTCTGTCTATCCCAAGGTTTACCGCAGTCCGCCGGATCCAGGCCATATCCAGATCTGATGAAGGACCTGTGCCTGGACACGACGACAACGCAGCTGTGTTAGGCCCTCTGCTATTCTCAATATATATGCTGCCACTTGGTAATATTATAAGAAAACATGGAATTAGTTTCCATTGTTATGCTGATTACACTCAATTATATATTTCATCACAACCAGATGAAAACACAAAATGATCTAAATTGACAGAGTGTGTTAAAGATATAAAATACTGGATGACGTGTAATTTTCTGCTACTAAATTAAGATAAAACGGAGGTATTACTTATTGGTCCAAAAAACTGCCCACAAAACCTCTTGCAATACAAATTTATTTTGGAAGGATGTCCTGTTACTTTATCCACTACAGTAAAAGACCTGGGTGTCATACTAGACCACAACTTGTCTTTTGAAAATCATATTTCATATGTAACAAGAACAGCCTTTTTCCACCTTAGAAACATTGCTAAGCTACGTAACATGCTATCTGTTTCTGATGCAGAAAAGTTAGTTCATGCATTCATGACCTCGAGACTAGATTACTGTAATGCTTTATTAGCTGGTTGTCCTGCATCCTCAATAAACAAGCTACAGTTAGTCCAAAATGCAGCTGCTAGAGTTCTTACTAGGTCAAGAAAATATGATCATATAACACCAATTCTATCATCTCTACATTGGTAACCTATTAAGTTCCGTATCAATTACAAAGTATTGCTACTGACCTATAAAGCCCTAAATGGTTTAGCTCCTGGGTATTTAACAGATCTTTTATCGCCCTATAATCCATCGTGCTTAAGATCACTAAATTCGAGGCTTCTGGTCATTCCTAGGATATCTAAGTCAACTAAAGGAGGGAGGGCGTTTTCACATTTAGCTCCTAAACTCTGGAATGGCCTTCTTGATTGTTCGAGGCTCAGACTCACTGTCCCAGTTTAAAACTAGATTAAAGACGCATCTCTTTAGCCAAGCATTCACATTATACTTACCTTTTATACTACAGTTAAATCGGATCAAATGCATTAATATTATGAACAGCAGCTATGCTAATTATTTCCCATCTGCTTTTCTGTTGTTATCTCGGGACGCTAGACGCTAGACAAATAGTTGGTCAACTCCAGTTTGTATCCAGCCTCTCATGGAGACTTCAGATGCCCCAACACCCGTAAAGAGACGACTCGACGCCTGTTTCACGAGTTCACACTTACATATAATTTGAATGGGTAAGTTTAATGCGTAGGATATGGCGTGCTGTCCGGAGGGAGGGCTCCGACCTCGGAGTTCAGCCCGAACCCAGAGTACTCCCCCCGTATGTAAGTGTTTAGTACTAGAAGTGTGGAGAAGGGGTGGTGGAGGGATGCTGCAAAAACTGTCAATGGAATGAGGTGAGACTGCTGAGTATATATACCTCTCACCATTGATTGCTGAGTGCTCTCCACTTGTGTTAATTATCTGAACGTGCTCCTCCCGAACCTTGTTAATAAAACATCATGAAGAGATGACTCGACGCCTGTGAAGAGACGACTCGACGCCCGTGAAGAGACGACTCGACGCCTGTGAAGAGATGACAACACCAGCGATGTTATGCCCTAAATTAATACATGATTAACTAACTTTATTTTTCTATGTACATTTCTGAAATGCACTTTCTGTAAAGCTGCTTTGAAACAATATGTATTGTGAAAAGCGCTATACAAATAAATTTGATTTGAATTGAATTGAATTGAATTGAAGTACAAATATGCAAAGTGGCAGCGCTTCCGGCGCACTCAGTGTCCAAATTCAATCACTCTTTTTCATTCACTCCTTCAAATGGACTATGTAAGTGGAGAAATGTAGGGAATAGTGAATGAGGGTATAGGGAGCGATTTCGAACATAGCATTGATTTATTGCACAAACCAATCATATCCAGTCATAGCACGATGGACTTTTCGCCATTCATTCAGAGAGACGCAGACTCCCACTGTAACTTTACCACTGTAGCTGGTGTGGCGGATGGACAGTGTGAAATTAGGATAAAGAGTGATTTATACCAGGCACGGCGCCAGGATTCCAGTTTTGGATGGGCCAGACCAATTGTGGGTGGGCCTTAAATTAAAAACTTGACATTAAAAACGTTATCCAATCACTGTTTAACCTAATAAAAATGACTGAATATACTGTTATATTATCTGTGAGTATACATAATATAGATTTGAATAGCTTGATGCGTTGTTGCATTGTAAAAAGTTTCGGTGCATATGGACGGACCGATCCACGATCGCTCTCCATGGTTCTGACCAAAGAAGAGCGCTTTGGAATCCCCATTACGCATCATACGCATCTTACCTGCCGTTGTCTCTTAGTGCGCTACGAAGACTCTTAAGGTATAACTTATACCATTGCTAGGCGTCTTCAGGGCTATCATCCACTCGCAAGGCAGAGGCGCTGGCGCCCTCCTAGCAACGGGGCTGTTCGCCGAGAAAGATATGACATGGAGTGGACATGATTTTGACCACTTCATTGTTTTTTTTTTTTGTAGAAAGACTCTTTTTAAAAGATTTTCGTTTTGTATAAATTGTATCTTAATTTTGATCAATGTTTTTATCAACCAATTACCTGTATTTAATATAGGCCTATAGCAGACAATGTAAGGGGCTGGCACAATCACTTGCATTGCACGTGAACTGAAGGGCGCCAAAACTCAGCTTGTGCCTCACAGATTTTAGAAATATAGGCTATCTATTATAGAAAGCTTGAAATGTCTACTTTTAAACGAAAATATTCAAAACCAAAAGAAATAGGCTAGGCTACTCTCTGATTATGAAATCCATATGAAATGTGCATTTCTCTCTGGCGTTCATGGCGAGTCCGCATCGTCAACTTCATCTTTGCAGCGACACAGAAAACACCAGTTTATTAATAAACAATTAAATGTCTCCTTGCTATTTTAGACACATTCATAATCATTACTTTTACGATTCTTTGTGGCAAGCTTTATGAGTGCGGTCGTGCGCTTGCGTGCGGCTATATTACGTAAACACTCATTATCCTGTGTAGGCTATAAAGCCTATTTAAGTAATTAAAATAATATTTGTCAACGAATGGCTTTATATGAAAAACTACTAGTCGACTAGAAAAAAAATTTAGTCGGAGACAGCCCTTATTCCACATATTTTCGAGCCAGGCTCAGGCCATTCTGCGTTGGGCGAGCGACCCTGCGGATTGAGCAAGCGGAGCGGAATATTCAGAAATGCGCTCTCCATTCACGAGCTCTCATCGGAACAAACCCGAACCTCACTGTATGCTGAACTTGCGCAGAAACATCAAAATAGACATAACCAGCTTATTAAAATTGTTTTTAAAATAAACATTTAGACTATTTTAGCACAAATGATGAGCTTATTGCCGATTTTTTTATAATTCTTGACAAAATTAGAATATATTAAAAGTTTTTTTCTTTTTGAAGAAAAGTTTTGGGTGGGCCTGTTAAAAAGTGGGTGGGCTTAGGCCCGTCAGGCCCACCCATAACGCTGTGCCTGATTTATACTAGGGCTGTCAAAGTTAGCGCGTTAATAACGCGTTAACGCAAAATCATATTAACGGCACTATTTTTTTTAACGCTCGATTAACGCAGCGCGTATTTTCTGTTTTACCGCCGGTACTGCTCTCCCAGCACGCGCGCCTCTCTCTCGCTCTCTCTCTGCGTCTCGCGCTGGAGAGAGGAGCAGCGCTTTAATTCAGTTTAACACAGATATGATGTTGCTTCTCTAATTTTACATGCAAGTATAGCCGAAATCACAAAACAGATATTGTGTTTATCTTATGTGTATTTGATTTCATCAGACGACGGCTCGATTATCAGGATTTTTGTGCAGATTAACATCTTGGAAGGGAGAGCTAGTTATGTCTTAATGGGTCGCGTTTCAGTCACCATTTCATATTCATTCCGTTGTTTGACAACAGAAACAGTAAAATATACAAGTGAAAACAGTTTTATTGAGAATTTAGCTTCATCAAAATGGGCACAGAGAGAGACAAACTATTATGTAGCCTAATAATAAATAATAAATGTACATTTAGCATTTTCAGAAGAGCTGCCCTGTCATGCAAAAATCTAAACATGTTTGTGTTAATTGCTCAGTGCAAAGAAAGAGAAGTAATGGGAACCTGGTATTTCTTTGTTCTTTCTACATGTGTCTAATAGACATGAACAAGTTCTTTGAAAAACATCTATGACCTTTGAAACATGTCTCTCTTCATGCTCTATGTTGACTATGGTTTCAATAATAAACATACATTTGCATAAAGCATCCATATTTATCCATGCCCACGTTGAGTGTATTACAAACTTGAAAAGTATTAATTTAAGGTACATTTAGAACAAATAAAAAATGTGTGATTAATCACGAGTTAACTCATGACAATCATGCGATTAATCGATTAAAATTTTTAATCGATTGACAGCCCTAATTTATACACTTTGTAATGTCACAATTTATCATATTTGTTTTATTTTTGTAACATGGAATCTTTTTTTTTTTTTTTTTGAGGAGACACTGCCTCCCTTACCGCCTCAGAGGAAACACCTGATTGGAGTCAAAAATGTTGTTCCAAACATGCATGACTTTATTTATTCTATTCCTTGTGAAAAAGTAGGCTACACTTTAGAACACTTATAAAAAGAGTACTTATTAGGAAAATAATATACTTTAAAATATTTTTTTTTTTAAAGTGCAAATTGAATGTAGTGTTTTCGGACACCTACTTGCATGTTAATTGCAATTAAATGAAAATGTAGAAAATGTATGAATGTTATATTAAATGCTTAAGAGTGCTTTTTTGACCCACTTAAGAAGATTTAAGCACATCTTTATATATAATTGAATCATTTTTTAAATGGTTAAAGTGTACTGACAAATCTAATGACGAACATTTATGGTAAACTAAAATAAACTTTAATGCAATTTAAAATATATTTGTGAATACATATATGTTATGATGAATTTGCAATACAATGAAAAACAGTTGAAACAAAGGTTTGGAAAAACATGAGGGTTATTAGATGTTGATAGAATCTCACAAATTTGCTGTATGACTAGCAAGTTCTACCTACAAAATAGCACAGAATTAATCTATTTTCTTTTTTTTTTTAATTTTAAAATATTCTGTTTATTTCTAGATAGAACAACAGTTTTTCCAGTGTTTCATTCCTTTGCACCCTAAAGCATAGTCACTCAAATCGTAACAATAGGAAAGAGAAGAAAAACAGATAGAAAGAACTCCACTGTGGTATGTGGCAGGACATTAGTAACGTAACACTCTCGATCCCTGCTGCTCCCCTTAAACCCGAGCAGCCACAAACCTTATGGAGCAGAAAACTAAATTTGTATTTGTGTCCCACCCAGGACTGCCTGTTGACGTTTATCTAGGACGGATGCCATGGCAGGGTCAGCTCCCTGTAAAGGCAATGAAAAGTTCAGCATTTGAATCTGAGAACGTGTGATGGAAACAGACATATTATTTCACCAAGCCTGCATGAGCCACAAAACTGAAAACTTCACTCAGAAACCCACGTCAGCCAGTTGATGAGTAATAAACAAGCGAAGGGCAAAGGCAAGATTCTCACGCTCAAGACAGATTGTGATTGTGTAAGGACTGTGTTTGTTGTTTCTTTGTGATCGTGTACAACTAACATCTTAGATATGATTAGATCCTAGATATAATAACCTGATATTTTTTCACACATGACTGTTGTATGTCAGGAACTTGTTGTGTTTGTTCCAATAATCAATTGTGTATTTACGAAAAGCTTGGCAATGATGCTGAATGTAATGGCTTTTGTGCAACTTGTACAAATCCCATATGCTCTTGACTTCCTGTAGTCACATGGCTCAGGTGGTTGGCTCAGAAAGTTATGTGGTTCAATAAGCAATCCTCCTGTAACAGCTGGGCAACTTCCATCAAGATGAATGGTAATTCTAACAGATAGCTTTCAGCTATAATAGTCCCTCTTGCTCTCCAAGCATGTTGCCAGATGGTTGGGGTTTGGCAAAGGTGAAAGGGGGGCATCGTTCTGTTGGGTGAGAAGTGAGAACAGTGGAGGCAGTGTCTCGGAAACAGAAAGCACCTGTAGTCTCTCTGAAACCAGTCATTGAAACCAGCTACACATTTTACTGCCTATCCAGAATGATAAAGAGCCATGAGCATGTTAGTCAGTGAGATATTAGCTAATGTTGTTTATATGATTTTAGAAGGGTAAGAAAATGGAGAACACATCTCAAGTGTAAAACAATGAGTTCAGCCAATGTGATTTCAAAATAATGTAAACAGTTTGATTCCTTTCAATTTCAACTTAAAGTTCCCACGTTTCAACGGGTCCAAACTGTGGTGTAATATTAGCAGTATATAGTAAAAATAAAAATAGACAAAAGAAATTAATGAATCAATGAATGATTAAAGTAATTATATATGGCTGATTTATTTTTTACAAAAACAACACACAAAAAAAAAAATCTATAATTTTGTTGTGTAAATTTAGGTTCGATCTGAAATGTCATTTTTTTGTGTGTGTGTGTGTGTGTGTGTGTGTGTGTGTGTGTGTGTGTGTGTGTGTGTGTGTGTGTGTGTAAAACTTGGTGGTACCCTATTTTTAACAGTAAAATTGGTGCTACCGTATTTTTTACGGTAAAGTTTTTTGTTGTTGTTGATTGTATTTTACAGTAAGTGTTAGATGATGTAAAAGTAAAATGGTCATGCACAATTAAATATCCAGCACCAACCATACCCAATATATAAATTAAGAACAATTAAAATGTATGAGTACACTAATTCATACATTTAACTTAAAACTTTCATGTAATCTCAATGTGAACAATTTTATTAGTATAAACTTAGCTAGCTTTATCAAGCTAGTTTGGTAACATACTAATTAGTTTACATATTAACGATAATATGTTATACAGTAGCGCTTGCTGTAGGAGTGCATCAATATGGTTGTATTTGTATTTCTCAAATCAAGCTGCATGCACCACTTGTCACCATGATGGTAACTATCCTAAAACCAACATTAACAGAAATTCTTCTAAATTAGCATAACAAAACATTAATCACTACTAAATCTCCACAAAAAAAAATAAAATAATAATAATTATATTACACTTAATTTTAGAATGTACTCTCCCTTTTGAGTGCCATCGGCAAAGCATGCTGGGAAATAGACATCCCAACCGTTTCAGTTAAACTTAAGTTTGTAATAGAAATAATTTCATAAAACTCAAAACAATTAAACAGTTCAGTTTACTTAAAATATATTAGTTATGTGAACTTGAAAGAAAAAGAAAGTGATAAATACTCATAAAAGTTAATTTGACTGAACTAATTAGTTTAATTTATGTTTGTCCTACTCAAACCAATTAATTATTTTGAGCGCTAGGGTTTACAGTGAGGGCAAGTTATATTTTCAGGTTGTAGAAATGGTATCCCTTGGCTGCTTTTGAAGAAATCAAACTGAGCGTGAGCAGTCTAATTTGGAGTAAGAAAAATACTCCAGAACTCCAGGTACTTTTCAGAATTAATTAGCAAATGCACCATAGCTGAACTTGCATCTAGAGAAAATATATTTCAGAAAACCTTCAAAGCAGCTTTGTGTGGCAGGGAACTTTGAACAAGTACTGCAAGAGAAAAAAGCAGTTCACTCTTTTCATGACCTGTGCTGCCTCAAAGATTTCTGAAGGTGCTCTATTAGCATTCAAAGAAGCTCTGAGTAGTTATTGAACAAATGTGGACTTGTTGAACATTATTTTGTCTTCTTATTAATCTGGATTTGCAATGGTCTCCGTAGAGATTTTGTTCCCCGAAAGGTTAACAGCATCCTGACGCACTGCATAAACAATATCAGTACTCTAGGATACCTGGAACTCTTGTGCCCACAGCAAAAGGGATTTTCAGGTGAGTGTGGAGGCAGTGATTTTGTCTACCATTCATTGCAAATCGTCTCTCTGGTCCAAAACCAGACCTCATTCTCTGAGCATGTATTGATAAGAGCCCTTTCACCAAACACAACAGACCCTTGCAGATGGGATTGTTTACATTGCCAGTAGGGAAAAGGAAGAACCAAAAAATTACACAGAGCGGCTAAAATCTTCCCCATCTTGGTAAATCAAACTGCATAGGTCTCTCCTAACTCCTGATTTATACGTATTAAAATGGATATAACAGAGACATTTTTAATTTAAGATATCATCATACAGAATATACCGAAATTGTTTTATCTACCCAGTTTGAGAAAAGTATGATTCGCTAAATCTGTTTCAGAAATAGAGAGAATAGTGTACTTACAGTCAATAGACTTTATCTGTTTGTTTTAGGCATATTTGTATTTGTATGTTAGGCCTGTATTTGGTCTCAGCATTATGTGATATTTTTTTAAATGTATTCACAGTTTTATTCATGAATTTGAGATATACAATATAGTAAATCTGTGTAACCTTTAAAATGTTCATTTTTTTATATATAATATATTTTTTTTTTTACAATATATTTCTAAGAGAAAATGTATTGAAAAAGAAATTCTAAACACAAAATATAACTTTCCCCCTATGTTATAACGTTTTCTGTACAAAAACAAAGCAAACTGCTGTGGTTGGTCACTTTGCATGTCAGTCAGACAGTTTCGTCCTTTCTAAGTTGGTTTTTGGCCAAAATCTCTGAGGATATACATTTACATTTACATTGTTTGAAAAAGATTGCAAGGACCATCTGAAGAAAGCACAAGCATCAAATACTGCATCTATTCATCATAAAATCTGTATCTATTCAGCATGTTCAAGTCTTCAAATCATTGTAAATTTCAGTACAGTAGGCTATGTCACACATCAACAAAACCAACAATGATTAACTCATTTGTGCCCAAATTTTTCTGAATGGTTTCATGCATATAATCCTGTTAATAGTGTCCTATGTGAACATGTTCTGCATTTATTTTCCCCAGTTTTTTTTTTTTCTTTCTTGAAAATCATATTTGAATGTGCGGCAACTATAGTTGCCGGTGGGCAAATATGTTGTATGCACCCCTTCAATGTAAAATATGAATAGGAGGAGAACATTTGGCCTTTATCTCAAAATAACTGCTTTCAACAGATCAATCTTTATTCATAAACAAATTTATTATGTATAAAAGTCAAAGAAAATTTGATGCAGACCCAAAAAAAACTGCATCTAGCGTATAATCTCTTGAATATGATAAACACAACAAACAACAAATCCATTTGCCTTAACCATTGTGCGCTGTTCAGGGTCTTTTTGACCCACATTTCTGACTTTCATTCATGGGGATAACATGGATAATTTGACATGGTTAAGTGTTTTTAAAAGATTTTTGCCCATCTTTTGGAAAATGCTGTTCTAAAAGTAACAATTTATCACTTTAATCAGTAGATGGCTGCAGAGCACCACTATTTGCTATTTGCTTTTTGACTAACTGAAAGACATCTTTTCACAAGTTTTTCCAGTTGTACTCATATCTACATATAATTAAATCTGAATTATAATAAAAAAAGTTACTTTTTGTCAAAGTTTAGGCACTTTTTGTACTGAAAAAAAAATGTTATATTATGATTAGAATCAAATGAATTTGATCAATGGACAAAATTCATCCTCAAAATCAGAAACAACACAGAACACACAGACAGAAATGAAGTGGCACACTTTAAATTTGTAGAATTATATGAAAAACAGATGTTTGAAATAAATGATAAACTCTAAAAACTCCAACTTTTCTCTTTGTAACATCCTGATCAGGTTTGATTCTAATCATAATGGAACATTATTGAAAAACTTCAATTTTTGAACTTTTATTGTCATAGTTGTGATTTCATTATATGTAGATATGAATCTAACTGGAAAAACTTGTGAAAAGATGTCTTTTAGTTTGAAACTTTTAGTACTTTTAGAGCTCTGCAGCCATCTACTGGTTAAAGTGATTTTTTTTTTTTTTACTTTTAAAACTGCATTTTCCAAGATTTGGCCAAAAATCTTACACTAAACCATGTAAAATTATCCATGTTATCCCCATGAATGAAAGTTAGAAATGTGGGTATTTTATAAGGCAATTTTTTATTTTATTTTTTATTTTTTTTGGAGAATTTTTCTTTTCTTTTTTTGAACATTTTGTGGAGTAAAAATGTCCAAACGAAGAGTAAAAACATTAATAAACTGAGTAAAATTACATTTGTTTAAAATATATATATTGTTACAAAATAACATTTTGTTGCCTGGGGTCTCTCAGACCCCAAACAGCCTGACTGTAAACCTCAAACGAACAGCGCACAAGGGTTAAAGTGGTGGAACATAGTGCAGAACAAAGTGCAGCCATAACAGGGCATTGTGTATCAAAAAGGTAAATGAAAATAAATAAATACAAATAAATAGAATGAAGAAAAAAATATATCTATATAGAGATGTCATTTAAAGGGTTAAGTTATGTTTATGCACTAAACAAGACCAATAAACTTGATTTATTAACCTATTAACACAGTATACCCCATTTTCCCATGATATATGTACTTACAAGGCATTTGCCCACCGGCAACTATAGTTGCCGCTTGGACTTTTGACTAAGTATACAAAAAACTATAGATCTCTTGTAAGATTTGTTTTGTTTGGCTGATTCTAGAGACCTTCATGATTATGTAGATATATATATGTCAACAAAAAATACTTATTAGTAACATGAAAATGACCTTTCTTTGGGAGCGTTTGCCTTCGCCCTGCTTCCTGGAAATAGGGGTAGGAAGTTGACAGCCTCATGTGACAGGGAGGAAGTGAATACCTTTTTTTTTCTCTTGAAATCCTTTATTTGGTTGTTTGCTTGCATTTCATTGAGAAATAAAACATGGACAACATCTAGAAAAATATTTACAAAAGGAAAATGACAACTATGTACTGCGGCAACTATAGTTGCCGGTGGGCTTAAATGGGTTATTCATACACAGTTGTACATGTTATCCACTCACATGTGCTCTAAAGATAGAGTTCTTGCTGCTTCACTGACTCTTCACTGATGTAACAAACCTTCAGTAACATGAGCGCAACACTCTCTGTGTCTGAGATAATGGAGAGGCATTTGTAAATGATAAATTGTCTTCTAGGATAGTGTCTAGGATATTTTTGAGAAATTAAATAGCTACTGATTCCACAAAGCTTATGTTACAGAACTTCAAATAACATTACAGGCAACATGGCTTCCATAGTTTTTTTTTTTTTTTTCATACTATGGAAGTCAATGGGGCCAATCAATGGTTTGGTTACCCATTCTTCAAAATATCTTCTTTTGTGTTCAGCAGAATAAATAAATTCATACATGTTTGGAATAATCTGGGGGTGAGTAAATGATGACAGCTTTTTTGTGAACTATCACTTTAATTGTGTTGTTTAATGTTTGTTTACATATTAGGAAATCTTTCTCAAATGCATTCTACTTGTGCATATTGCATTTTCTTTTTTTCTTTTGCTCTTCATCTTAAAAGTAAAGGTAATTTATAAAAGTTCAGAAAAAATTCATGAAAGTTATTTATTCTGTAACAGCTTTGTATTGGGAACTTGTTCGAACATTCAGATGTCGCTGCCTTAAAATATCTATATAATATATAGTAATGCATGTAAAATGTTAATTTAGTGAAGCCATGTGATTTTTGTCATTCCAGACATATGATAATATCTTACGTTTTCTGAAGCTTTACAAAATCAAAGCTTTAGGTGCTGGCACTGAAAAGTCCTGATCAGACTGAGCCTTTTTCATGCATCACAATGAAATGTATTTTCATAGCTGTTAATATTATGGTAATGTAATATATGCCAAATCCAGGTTGGTCTGTGTATGTATGAGACATTTTGCTTTACTGCAACAGGTGATTAGAAGTGTGATGTGGAATATATTAGCATTAACAAAAACACATAGGCTGTCTGTGTTGAGGTTTGCGTGCACCTTTTCATTCATAAAAATCTCTTCTGTGAATCTTTGATCTCACTCTGTCTGCTGTAGTGATTATGAAGTCATGAGAGTGCATGTATTAAACACAATGTCTGACAGTAATCTTTTATCCTGTTCACCTTCGAGACACGACATAGTGAAGCAATATGATCTTTTTCAGCAAATTCCAGTGTTTCTCACATCAGTCGACCCAAAGGTGTATTCAATTTTTCATCAAGGGTTGTAAATTGGAAATGCATTGTGGTCAGTTTTTTCCAGTGTCTGGGAATCTGCTTTGAAACCGCAGCTTACCAAGCTATAAACTAACTGTAATTTAAGTTGATCTATAGTCAAGCTACCCCTTTAAAAAGGTATTTAGCTGCAATGCAATCTACTAACAAAAACCACAGTTAATCTATTTACAGCATTAGTGCCTGTTTAAATATATATTAATTTTGATTATATAACTTACAATAACTTAATCATTTATTCAGGATTAAATTCTAACAAATGAATTTACATCTAAATCAACCAATACACTCTGATTTATATAATAAAAAATAAAAATAAAAATAAATCAGCAATATAGCAATATTTAACTTTAAATATGAAGCAAAGAAAATACCTAACATTATCATATTATCAGGTACTTGAATCAGTGAATAATTTTTTGATAATTTTCTTAAAAATATATATAAACTACAACATACTCTACAGTATGCTCTCAATAACAAATGCAGAAAAGTCAGTGAATGCGTTCATGACATCAAGGCTAGATTGTTGTAATGCTCTACTGGGTGGTTGCCCTGCATGCCTAATAAACAAACTCCAGCTGGTCCAAAACGCATCAGCTAGAGTTCTTACTAGAACCAGGAAGTATAACCATAATAGCCCAGCTCTGCCAACACTGCATTGGCTCCCTATTAAACATTGGATGCATTTTAAAATCTTGCTAATTACTCACAAAGCACTAAATGGTTTAGCTCCCTCGTACTTGAGCGAGTTCTTAATGCATTATAGTCATTCACGTCTATTGCAATCTCAAACTTCTGGCCATCTGATAATACCTAGAATATCAAAATCAAACCCATCCTTTTCCTATTTAGCACCTAAACTCTGGAACAATCTTCCTAGCATTGTTCGGTAAGCAGACACACTTAAATCTAGACTAAAAACACATCTCTCTAACCTGGCATACACATAACATTATCAATTTCTATAATTAAAATCAGTTTAAAGATTGCTAGGCTGCATAAACTAGGTTATCCGGAACCAGGAACACTTCCAATAACATCCAATGTATCATAAGAAGAATGACATCTACGCTAATATTAGTCTCTCTGTTTATTCCAAGGTTACCGTAGTCAGCCGGATCAGAGCAGTATCCAGATCAGATGGAGGATATGTGCCTAGACACGACCACAACGCATGATGCAATCAGCCGGATCAGAGCCGTATCCAGATCAGATGGAAGACCTGTGCCTAGACATGACCACAACGCATCCCTGAAGTGTCAGCAGAGATAGTGTCAACTAGACTCTCCCCTGTGAAGGCCTTATCAACACGACAGCCAGTAGCACAGATCTTCAACAAAAACGTCTCCATACTGGTGTGATGAATCCGATGTTCAACCAGATGGAACTGGATTAAATATTTTGAATGTTCCGATCCCATTCTGACTTCTGACCTGTAATGCTGCCTGAATCATAATCATACATTGTTTGTTTGTTGGCCAGAGGAGAACTGGCTCCCCGACTGAGCCTGGTTTCTCCCAAGGTTTTTTCTCCATTCTGTCACCTGATGGAGTTTGGGTTCCTTGCCACTGATGCCTCTGGCTTGCTTAGTTGGGGACACTTAAGGCTGATTTATACTTCTGCATCAGACCTGCACCGTAGGTTGTCTGTAGCACGCGTAGCCCACGGCGTACACTGACGTGCACCTCTCCAAAAATGTAACAATGCGTCAATTCTACGCAGACCACAAGCACTGTGATTGGTCTGCTAGAACCCCTCCCCCAGGTCTAAAAAAATCATACGCATTTCTGCTTGTGACATACAGTGAAAACAAAGATGGGCCAAGTTGAGGAGCGACTGCCTGAGGAAGTCCGAAGATATGTACATTTGTACGACACATCTTCGTCGAATTCCAAAGACTCCCAGATGGCAAACAATTGGTGGCGAGAAATCGACGATAATCTGGGGTTAGAAAAGCCAGAGTGCTTAGAAAGGTGGAAGAACATGAGGGACAAATGCGTTCGCCTTCAGAAGAAAGTGAACAGTTCGAGCAGCGGCGACCCAGGTGGCCAAAAAGTGCCTGCACTTTTTGTGTTCCTTTCTTGGGTTGCACCCATGTGAAACACAGAGAAACAAGTCAAATTATGGCAAAAACAAGGTAAACATAGCTTACATGCTTATAGTTATTTGATCTGCTTTATAACGTGTGTTTGATAAACACTATTGAATGATCTTACTGTATATTGGTTTACTAGAAAACTAGCTTAGCTCTTTGTTTAAAACATACATTGTGTGTTTGGTAAAGACTATTGAATGATCTTATATTGGTATATTAGAAAAGCTCTTTGTTTAAAACAGAATGTGTTTGTAGGAATGACTCACTTTTGTTCACTAGTATGCTCAATTACAATTACTGCGGCTTTCAAATTATCATATTTAACTGTACTTGTGCATACGAGTAAGTTTTTTTGTATTTCCAAAGCACTAACATTGTGCCATTTCACTTTTAAGGGTGGAAATGAGTCCTGCAGCATGTCCAGTTCACCAGCTGTTGAGACGCCCGCAGAAACACCCACACCTTCAACCCGAGAACCCAGCACATCCTGTCCGCCATCTCCTCCTTTCACCAGTCCAAGGATGGTGCAGAAGAGAAAGAGGAGAGAAGATGAAGCAAACAGCTGGAACTGCTGGAGGCCCGTCGGTCAGAAATTCAACAAATGCTTTTGAAAGAAACTGATGAGTACAGCAGATTCAGTGAAACTGTTGTTGATATGCTGCGTTGTTTGCCAGAGGAACATCGACCACAGACCATGCTTGATGTTTACATCAAGCGTAGCGTTAGTTCTGGCAGGTCACATTAGTCAAGCTCGCATCAGCTGACTCTCAGCTGATCCACATCTACCTATAGGAATATGACGCCTATCACCGTATACATATACAGGATAAGTTCCTTCAGTATTATCAGCAGCTATCGCGTTTCTCAGGAGCTAATTACCCTCCTCCATCCCCAGCTCCTCCTCTCGCCCAGTCAGGATTTGGCATTCTGATTCCCCTTTGTTCGAATTAGGTTGTACTTTAAAATCTTGAATTAAATATATTTGCAAACATTTATGTTGGTTCTGTTCTGTTTACCCCAAGGGTGGTTATTGCAGCTCTCTATGCTAGGCTGCATGGATGCGCAGGGAGTTCTTGCCCAGAACGGAACCATACCACCAATCCAAACTGTATGCTAACTGTCAATCGTATTTGACAGTAATGGTCCTGACAGAAAAATTGTTATTTGATAAACAACAGCAACACAAATAAACTTTTTTGTGTTTGCTGTCATTTTCTTACATTGAACTGTTCTGCTTCTGTATGTAAATATTGCATTTTCTTTGTAATGTATGTAGCATTTTGTAATGTAATTAATGTAGCATTTTATAATTCACTAAATTATGTTTAATTTATCTACTTTGTATGTTCACTTGTTTATATTCACTTCGCAAAGAACAAGAAGTGTCTTATCCTTTATTATACAGCATAGCATTATATTTAGCAGCATATCATTTAGTTGTCCGCGACAAACAATGTTGTTCTGCCATGGTACAAGTCCTTGTGGAGATTGAAAGAATGACATCAGGTCATTACGCACACCGATGTCAGCTCTGCTGGAACAGAACCTTGACAGGTAGCGTGGATAGAGTGCATGCAACAGATTACCATTCTCTGCAACAACTCCTCTCCATTCCCCTGTCTGAGGAACACCTGATACATCAGTGCCTGCAAAATTAGCAGGGATGTATCAGTTTGCAGGTGTGTTTACTTCTGTGTAGGTGAGGAAGTTGTGATCATGACACAGGCCTTCACAATATCAACTGCTTTGTCAGGATGAAATTCCAGGGCTTGTCCTAGAATTCTCCATCTTGCCACCAAAATTCTAAAGCTGTTTTCGATCACACGTCTGGCTCTGGAATCCCTGTAGTTGTATGTCTGCTTTTCCTGTGTCATGTTTGGGCCGCCTACATTAAAACAAATACACAGGTGTTTAACAAAAGGGGACACATGAGATTATTCAGAAGAGGAAAAGCAGCATCACCAACAAATGATGTTTTATTAACAAAGTTCGGGAGGAGCACGTTCAAATAATCAAGTAATCAATCAACTCATCAAACAATTACCATGTCTACCCTATCAGCATGAGAGGAAGCATATATATATTCACTCTGTCAACTCATCTAACTTCCTTGACAGTTTTCAGCATCCCTCCACCACCCCGACTCCTCACTCTTGGCTTGTTCTTTCACAGCCAGGAATACGGGGGGAGTACTCTGGGTTCGGGCCGAATACCGAGCCCGGAGCCCTCTCCTCGGACAGCACGCCAAATATGCATTTATTCTATCTGACTTATTTGTAAGTGTGAACTCGTGAATCACATGCGGAAGTGTGATTCTGGTCCCAGGGAGATTGGCTGGTGGGGACAGGTTCAGTTTCTTTGCGAGCAACATGGAACCAAATTTGCTCTCCTTAAAGTTTCCTCCATCGCTTTCTCGCCTGTATCCTCCCACATCAACCATGGTGAATCTATAGCTGGCGTCACAGGTGGCCAAGAGGACAATGGAGTGTGCGCCCTTGCAGTTAAAATAGTCGCTACCAGTTGAAGGCGGTGCCTTGATGTTAACATGCTTTCCATCTATGCTGCCAACACAGTTCAGAAAGTTCCACAAGCGCCAAAAATCAGCTGTGATAGCTTCCCATTGCGCCACATTACAGCAAGGGATTATTCTGGCTGCTTTGCTTTCCAAAGTGCTTTACAGACCTCCAAAACAATGGAGGATACTGTGCATGACACCAGTTTGTAGCTGGCTGCTACAGTCTGTTGGTTAGCACCTGAAGCTAACATATGCCAGTCTTTGCCGAAGATCAATCGGCATACCATACGTACACTGATGCGAAATAAAAGACTGTAAACGACGAACCAAATTGTCGAATCGACTTGCCGACATGCGAAAATATCGGAAATGCATCTATTCATCCATGTCCCGCATTTGTCTAACAAGCATGACAAATTCTCCCTCCTGTTGTCTCGTTTGGTGCAATGGTCACACAGACCATCTTCTCCTGTTCTCTTGTCATCTTCTTTTTTGTTGTTTTAAATAAATTATCTGATACTCTGTGTTCGGGCCAATTACCAAGATCAGAGCCCTCTCCCCGGACAGCACGCCAAATACGTTTACCAATTTAATCTATCCGACTTATTTGTAAGTGTGAACTCGTGAATTAACACTATTCTCTTCTAGAGTTGCTGTACAGCCTAAACAAACTTTGTTGTATAATCTGTTATCACTGTAACGCTGCTTTGAAACAATTTGTATTGTAAAAAGCATTATATAAATAAAGGTGACGACAAAAAATAATTGTATATTCAAACACTACATACTGTGTGAGAGAAAGAATGGTTTCAACACATACTGAATGAAAGAGAGGACTGTTCAGGAGAGCTCATTTGTTTATTCTCTCAGCTCATTCAAATAAAACGTTATGTACGCAATCCAATGTGACATTTAAACTGTGTATGTTTTGGGGGGTTTGTGGATTCATGACTTTAATTTTGACATCATGTATGTTAAGGTCTTTCGAATGCACCAATAGCTTATGTTTTCTTTTGTCAATATTGAGTGTTGAATGCTTTTGTGTTCTTGTGTGACCTCGTTTATGGATCTCTTGTTTAATTTGTTTAGTCAAGCCCAGGGCCGTGCACAGGGGGGTGGCCCGGTGGAGAGCCACTGCCCCTCTGCCCTCATCGACTGAGGTGCCCCTCTTCCCCACCCCCCACCGCTCCGCTCAAAGCATTTCGCTGATTCCGCTAATCCGCTCCAGGTTTTCCCGCTCGCTCCGCAGCATCACTCACAGTATACGACAGTTCATGAGTGCTAACAACTTGTACAACCAGGGCTGGACTGGCCATCGGACATACCGCACACTTTCCAGGTGGGCCGACGTGCTTTTTGGGCCGATACATCTCATACTCATACATTATTTTTCTTTTTCACGGCCCATAAAATTTGTACATCGGCGGCCCATTCGTTTTGTTTTGCTTAATTGGCGGTGCTGGGTTTGTGCCAGTGTATGCATCAGAAAAAGTCAGCGTTAGTTTTTTTTTTTCTTCTGACAGACCAGTCCATGAAACACGTAGATCAAAGGCCCAAGTATAGAAATTGGTACAAAACTAATTATGAAAGTTTCCTTTATTGTTTTACAAAATATGGCTATAACTGTCATGTGATTAATATTATAACTATTATAGGTGTAATGTAAATAGACACTGTAACTAAAAGAGTTTTGAAATTTTCGTTTAAATTGCACATTGAATATGGGTTGGAGCTTTTAATTTTGAACTCTCAAAGTGCACCAGATTGATGAATTTAACATTAAAATGCACAAAATTTTCTTACGGGGGGGCATGCACCCGAACCCCCCTAGAGGACCCGAGGTCCACCCACCGCAGTTTTACCAAAAATCCTGTAAGAAACACTGGTATTGATATGCCAGTGCAGCTTATTGCTTGTTTTAGGATTCATCGCTGTATTAATAAATGTCAAATTTTTACTTATTTCATCTGTTAACTCTCACTCGTTCCTATACTCACTCATAACATGGCATTAGTAGTTTTAAGGAATTGGAGTTTATGATCATATAGTGGGCCAGTCTGGACCAAAATGCCAGGGCCGATTTTTTTTTTTTTTTTTCAGTCCAGCCCTGTACAACATATCCACGTTCTTAGAATTAGCTGCTTGTCTAATCAAATTATTGTACTCTTGATCAGATCTAATACAAATAACTACATTTTCTGTTGTTGGCACACTTTGTAGTGTGCCAACCCCCCCAAAAATAGTGCCCCTTTTTTGGTTTAGGCCACTGCCCCTTAAAATGTCTGTGCACGGCCCTGGTCAAGCCAAGCCTTTTGTTAAATTCATATCTTGGTTTTGATGGTTTGGTTTTGTCACATAAATTAAACCGCACCACATTTGTCATGTGTTTCTTTACTGCTATTCTTTGGGAAGCATTGATTGTTATTGGAAAAACTATACTACTTTGAAAACTACTGCCAAACTAAAAAAAAAAAAACATTAATAGCTGGATCTTTCCTGGAGACTGTCTAATATGTTAAATAATCTAGTCAGTAAATCTAACAGTTCACTAGGATCAAATTTAGTTGGTTTAACCTGAAACAATAAGACTCTGTTCTTAAAGCAGTGTTTTATAGTATTCTATTGCAGCCGCATTCACACCTGCTGGGTCTGGAATGATCTCAGGAGCGTCTTTTTCACCAGATGGACCATTTTTGTAGCTTTTTCAGCTCTTGGACCTATCAGCAGCAGGCTGCCATCAGGTTCTGATCTCAGAGATAAAATATATCAAAATAATGACCATTCCTGCTCCGTCAATCTTCAGTTATTCACCATACTCAGGTATTGCTCAGGGCTTTGTGGCTGCAATAGTCATATTTCCTGCTGACAGTTTTAGGAAACAGTTTCCTAGAACATCATCTGTTGAGGCAGAGGAGCAATGTGACGTCACTGCTGACTTAGTCTTGGAAAGGTCAGCACTATTCGATATTTGAGAATATATTGGCTTCTTATTGTTTCTATTGCATGAAAATTGATGTGTTATGAATAATGCCAAGTAGGGCTCAACATTAACACACACCGAATGTGGGTGGATTTAAGCAGTGGTGTATCACAGTCACTTCCACTAGCCACTTTGGTGGGTTGAATTTTATGTTCAAATAAATAAATATATGTGCTGCAGGTTACAGAGTGAACCACACCGCTTAAATTATTAACATTAGTGCAGGTTACGTGTTTCTTCTAGCGGCTCAGAGCGGCTCAATTCATAGTAGTCAATTCAACTCAGTCTCTTCATGTGCGGTTAATTGTTTGGGTTTCCAATAACATGCATTTGGGAACGCATTTAAAATCTGATGTGCTTCCATTTCTTTCCAAATTCCATTTCTGCATATGCTGTGAGTGTGACTTGTTCATAACGTTCATCTGGGAACGCAATGTGCGTCATTTCACCACATTTGCAATGTAAATCATTTATAAACCTACGCCAACACAGGAGAATACATTAGTATGTTTCTAAACATGAACGTTTAAACCCTTGAGTTTACATGTTTTGATGTCCACATGTTCTTGTTCAAGAAATTACAGTGTCTGTTGCATTTCTACCATAACAAAGTGGCCAAATATTAAAGATTAAGTGGACATTTCAATTAAATGTTGTTTGGCCAATATTAAACAAGGATTTGATAATTCTGTAAATTGTAACAACAACAATCACAAGGCTATTGGTGCCCTCTGCAGGCATTTTTGATAATACACAATGTACATGTTTACTACTTTTCCAGTCAAATATTTCGTCATTAAAGATTTCTTAAAAATAGTTTAAAATTTTGTCTTGTCTTATTCACATGAACCCAATATTGTGTAAAGTCTCCTATCGTCACACACCTAATATAACATAATTTCCAAACAATAAAATTGTGGCCAATTTCCAAAAAATAAAATGTCAAGCCCTGAAGCCAAGACAATTGATTTGGTATTTTACTAGAATAAAACATTAATTTTATATAGTAATAATATTTCACAATATTACTGTTTTTACTTTCTTTTTCATCAGATAATTGTATTTTGTAATGTGCATAAAATGTATTTTTCATGCAGCCTAGGTGAGCATTAGAGGCTACTTAAAAAAAAAAAAAAACATTAAACATTAGAGTCTGTATGTATATGTGAAAGCATTGGAATTATTTATGAGAAAATAAACTTTTTTTCTGTGAATACAAGTGGCTGGTTATAATCAGCACAATCAGTGAGTGGAAAACAACAGTGTGACCTTCTATTTTTTCCATTAATTAAAAATAAATGTTTCAGTCCATTACCTTCCCAAACAAATAAATAAACAATGATTAAATAAACAGACTTGAACAGATTCAAAACACTCACGAGAGACATCACAAAAGTGCCCTTAAGTAGCTTCTCGTAGCTACAGTCAGTTAAACACACACATGCTGACCTCTGATCCAGCACATAGGTATGAGTTTATGAGCTTGATGTAGCAGAACAGAGTAGTTTGGGGATGAAATGTTTTGATAGTGGAAACTTCTCAGTGTCACTCCATGAACCCTGAACGGAGAGCATTGTGCACCATTTATCATCTCATACTGTGAACAGCAGCAGTAGATCCTGTGATCGTAACAGCACAGCTGCTACTAAATCAAACTAGAAATGTTTCAAGCAGTGCCAAACATATTAAAACCAATAGTCTTATGATGGTTCAGACTACTCGATATCAGTTTGATTTTGGCACAATCCGTTTTAAGGTGATTTGTAAACGACAATGGCCGTTGGGATGCAAGAATCGATCGTTTTGTCTTGTATAGTGTGTCATGGTGGACGACAACCGACGCTGCATCTGAGGCGCTTCACAACATCCCAACAGAAAGACTTGAATGTTTAAAAAAACTTGGTCCTACACAATGGGTTCCGTCACATCTATGAAACTGACCAATATGAACACAGAAGCTCTTCTGTACACAGCTTTCAAACATGGCGAAACGGAAAAAAAGACAATGGTATTGGTGCTGTTAGGTGGAATTATGCAATGGGTTAAAGGTTCATGGAGATATGGCAACAATGCTCCTGCCTTTATTATGTTTCCTCTACGGACTACCAAGACAGAGTGAATAAAGATAAATGCTGGCGAACGATAGTGGAGGGGCTTCAGCAACCTGGTGAGTATGGAATTAGCACTAAGCTAATACAACCATTGTTTGTTTACACTCTTGTTTCTGGAAGTCAATCGCTAGTTTCGCTTTCACGATGACAGCATGTCGTTAAATATGGCTAAGGATAAGTCAGGAAACAACGTGTAGTGTTGTTGAGGAGTCAAAATTCCATTATCTAAACCAGTAACTATTGTAACAGACAAAAATATTGTGTAGTCTGAACCTGGTATTAGACTTCAATTTTTAAGTACAATCACCTTGGATGTTTAAGTCATTTCAACTTAAATTACATTGAACTGAATTGTATAACTTATAAAAAAGGTTTAAAATTGCTTAAAGGAACACGCCACCATTTTTTTGAAATAGGAGTTATTCACCATCTCCCCTACATTTAGATAGGTGGGCAAACGCATTTTTGTCAGTGCATGCATTGTCTTAGTCTGGCAGCCCCACCGCTAGCTTAGCTTAGCATAATGAATGGACTCCTTTGTTGCCGGATATAGCATGTCATGAGTAAAAGTGATAAAAAAAACACTTTTTGTGGCCTGCGTATTCACAACGAGCATGGCCGTCAACTCTGAATCCGTTTCAGCGTGAGCCACCACCCCAAGGGGTGAGGCAGAGGGCTTGTGCCTCTGCAATTCCAACATGGACATGCTCTCACCAGCCACAAACGTTCTCTCAGCATGCGGTTTGCCCAGGCATGAGAGACAGCGATCGTGGCCGTCAAATAAAGTCTGAATCTAGAAACACACTGGACGGAAAGATATCTTGAAAAAGACCGCCCTTGCTTGCTCTTTTAGGGAAACTGCTCTGGGGCCGTATTCACAAAGCATTTTATCTTATTACTAGGAGTACTCCTAAATCGCACTAAAAGATTTTAGCTAGGAGTTTTCTCTTAAAAGTTATTCACAATGCCTTTCAGACGATTAAAATTGCTGTTTGCTCTTTATATTTATATTTTAATTTACTCTATACCCGTATGTCTGGTTGGGTGTGACTCAGCATGAAAATCTCACTGGCCAATGTCCATTGGCTCATTTAGTTACCACTTGGAGGTGATCGGGCTCCCAGGCGAGACCTCATGATGTCAGTCCAACGTAACGTTAAAAATGATTGACTGAATGGGAACTTTGCAACAACATGCCAACTTATTCTACTAACCCGAACCCAAACCCCTAACCCTTACAGTCTACTCACTGTCTACTAATACTCTACTGTTAGTTGACAAGTTGCAAAGTTAATTATAGTTAGT
This sequence comes from Scardinius erythrophthalmus, assembly GCF_964197995.2. Taxonomy (NCBI): domain Eukaryota; kingdom Metazoa; phylum Chordata; class Actinopteri; order Cypriniformes; family Leuciscidae; genus Scardinius; species Scardinius erythrophthalmus. The sequence continues at coordinate 28,963,542 of NC_138231.1, forward strand.
ATAATGTCTAGTTTACCATCAAAATGAAGTGTAACTTATTTTGAATAAATGCTGTTGTTTTGAACTTTCTATTTATCAAAGAATCCCGAAAAAAGTATCGGTATCCACAAAATTGCTGTTCAGCTTTTTTTCAACATTGATAATAATTGGAAATGTTTCTTGTCTGAAGGATCATATGAAGACTGGAGGAATGGTTTTTAAAGATATTCTATCTTGTTAATTTGTCAAACTGGAAAGATCAAAGACACAGCATTGCATTGTGGGATATACAGTACATACAGAAATTTTAAGAGAATGATTGTATGTTATTCTCAGCATAGCCTCAGACAGACTGACGGCTGGTACAAAGATTTACTCCAAAAAAAATTGGAAGATCTGGACATTATTCTAAGTGTGTAAAGTGTCCCTTCCACCACAGAGACAGATAAGATTGCAGCTTCATGCAGTCATTTCCACGGTTGTCATTCCGGTACTAAGTATATCATGATGGAGGACCACATAGTGTTAAAGTTGAGCCAATAATCACAAACAGGCAACCACATGAAAAAAAGCTCTACTGCCATGTTGAAACAAATCCCTTGCCAACACTAATACAAAGAGTGTGTGTTTAAATTTGAGACGTCCCTGTACTTTAAGCAATCCAGGCTATTTACTGGTTACTCAAGGAAAGTTCATTCCATCTTTAATCGACTGTAAACCCAGAAAAGTAGTTTTTAAAATTGTTTTTCACAGTGCTTAATAAAAAATCAGGCTAATCTGATGCTGGGAAATGACTGTAACTGTAAGTGAGATTAGCACAGACTGTGTCATTGCAGGTCTTTTTTTAATATACAATTCTGAGACTTAGGTCTTTGGTTTTATCTCCTTCAGGCTACATTAACCTGTTTCTCATGGAAAAGTGACAATTACAGTTTATTGGCTGAGCTGGGAAAGAACCTGGGAAACTCAGACAAAGCTGAATGCCATTTCAAAATAAAACTACGTCACACTTGCCTGAGTTGCCTCAATAATCTTTGTTGAACCAAACTTCTCCATACGCTTAAATTGGTACAAAAACATATGGTCTGGTTTATATAATACTTGGATAGATTGCCTTGATCACTGGAATGTAAAGTTATAAAAAAAAAATAAAAAAAAATTTAAATAATAAATTAGTGCAATGTTTAGAACTAAAATAATATATTAGAAATATACTATATAAATTCAAGCTTAGCTTAGGCCTTTCACCCCTCCCGGAGCATAGGCCATCGACAACTTTTCTCCAGCGTCCGCGGTCCTGTGCAATTTCTCCAGCTCTTTCCAGTTGTGCCCCATCTCCTTGGTGTCTGCCTCCAATTCTCTTCTCCAGGTGTTTTTTAAGGTCTCCCCCTTTTCCTTTTGCCTTGTGGTTTCCACGTCAGGGACTGTCTGGTGATGCTTGTACTCAGTGACGGACTGGCCATTGGGCAATGTGGGCAAATGCCACTGCGGCCGCCTGGTCTCATCACTTGTTGTGCCGGCATCACAAACAAATAAATAGGCTAAATAAAGCGAGGAAGCGGCCGCCTATTGGCGCAATGGCTGCAAGCGGCAGCACCACCAGCGGCTCGCTCGCATAGACAGTATATAAACTGGACACAGCGACCCCATTGGATTCAACGGTGACAAGTGAAGTCAATTAGAGGCACTAACTTCCTGATGGTCGAGCGTACTGCGCAGACTCAAACTGAGCTTGACGACGTAGATGTGACGTGAGCAACCCGTCTGTCTTCTAGTAGCTGTGCCAAGCGAAATCTGAATCATTCCCTTCCGAAACTTGCAGAGACGGAGAGTGTGAGTAGGAGGTGTCCATGAGCTAGGAGCAGGAGTAACTTTTGCTAAGTATTCTGATTAATTACTTTGTAATTTTGCCTCCACGTCCCCCCGATTGCCCGCGAGCTTCTCCTCCTGTCTATACGGTAATTCTCTACTGTGCGACAGAGAGTCGTGTGGTTATGACGCAATCGTTAGCCTATTTTTACAAAAACTGCTTCTACGGGGCCATAACGTAAGATACAAGGTAATGGAGCCTTTTATACATTTTCGTGTTTCTTTAGAAATAAATAATGGACAAATGGAGTCTTTAAACGCCTCAGATGTAAAGTTATTCGCTGTCAAAGTGACGCCAAAATGAATGGGAGTCAATGGGATGCTAACAGCAGGTGATGGTCTGCTAGCCAATGGCGGCGCCCGGGGAAACTTCAAAATAATATGAATCCCTGACCCCCTGCTCGCTCGCCGCTCATCACAACTTGTGGCGCACAACCATATAAAAAGGCTAAATAAATAAATAAAGCGGAGATGCGGCCGCCTTTTGGCGGATTGGCCGCCCGCAACCGGCAGCACAGCCAGCGGCTCGCTCGGCGCTCATCACTACCATATAAAAAGGATAAATAAATAAATAAAGCGGAGTGTCTGCAACAATAGACCGTCGCAAATCAACAGACTAAGTATATGAACTGACAAAATGTAAAAATGTGTACCTTGAATGCAATGTAAGTCGCTTTGGATAAAAGCGTCTGCCAAATGCATAAATGTAAATGTAAATATGAATAAAATAATAATAAATTAAGCGGAGCTGCAGGCGGCCACAAAAAAAAAAACAAGGAAAAAAGCAAACAAACAAACACCACGGCCTATCTCTGAAAAATAATATCCCTATGAACTAAATAATAATAATGACCATTTATTTCTATTTTTCCTGTGAAGGACAAATAGCCTAAATGTATGTAATCTCTCTATTTATAAGGTATTTTGAATGTTTTTAGTCGCGATCATTGACCTGATGTGTTGCCTAAAATTGCCGGGGCCTCTTTTTGGTGCCAGTCCGCCACTGCTTGTACTTGGTTTTTGCAAGGTGTGCCCTATCCATCTCCACTTCCTCTTCCTGATTTCTTGTTCTGAAGGAAGCTGGTTCGTCCTCTGCCATAAGTCACAATTTCTGATGGTGTCTGGCCAGCAGAACTGAATAATTCTGCGTAGACAGTTGTTGATAAAGGTCAGAATTTTCCTGATGGTTGCTGTTATTGTTCTCCATGGTTTCTGCTCCATAAAGAAGGACGGACTGGACATTGGAGTTGAAGAGGCGGATTTTGGTGTGTGTTGTGAGCTGCCAGTTTTTTGTTTTTGTTTTTTTTGTCCAATTTTATTGGACAAAAGTTTGGATATGGCCCTAAGTACAAAATGAATCATCAATTTTTTTTTTTCCTACTATGGAAGTCAATGGGGTCCATCAACTGTTTGGACCCCATTGACGGACCCCATTGACTTCCATAATATTTTTTCTCCTACTATGGAAGTCAACTGTTTGGTTACAGACATTTTTTTTAAAATATCTTCTTTTGTGTTCAGCAGAAAAAAGAAATTCTTACAGGTTTGAAACAACTTGAGGGTGAGTAAATGATGACAGAATTTTCATTTTTGGGTGAACTATCCATTTAATGAGTACACTAGCACACAGATGTCTTCGTAGCTAACAGACTATTTTGATTTCATGGCTTATTTATGTATTTTTCTCTTTCCCTTATTAACATCAGAAATGAATCTCCAGAGCCACACAAACAAACCTTTTTGATGCGCTTTAGTAGCTCATGTGAAGGTTTTTCTTCTTGTGAAGATGTGATTTTCTGAAATGACGTTATGATTTTAAAAGGATTTGTGGAGGAAAGAGCAACCCACACAGACATTCAGCAGTATAAACACAGAAGGCTCACATTATCCTGTTCTCTTATTGGCTGGCTGTCCAAGGCTGTCAATGAAAGAACCACACTCAGCAAGACATTTGGTTTGTGTGTACCATAGGATTAGAAGCACACACAGTGCTCAGTGCTCAATGCTCAGCGTTTTGGCAGGAGTATAGATAATTGTTGGGGCAGCGTTGAAAGTTTGTCAATGTGTATGTATCCATCATGACATTATTGTACTTCCCTTTCATTGATTGTCAAATATTCTAATGTATTTACTGAACATCTCTCTCTCTCACACACACACACACACACACACGCACTCACTCAAACTCATCACTTGTCGTGCTACTTTTGGTTCTTCATCTGTAGCAGAAATAAGAATTTCTCTAGAGGATAATATTCTACAAAAAAAACAATTTCTGTTGTCAGTTTCTGCAATCAGCCACAAGTGAGCTTGTCACAATAAGTGGTCCAAGACTGCTAGTTGTAACCTATGACAAAAGACATTGCATGGCAAAATTGAAGAATTGTACAGTGTGCACCATGGGTACGGGTGCTACAGCACCCCATGTTTTCACAGGATTGTAAATGTAATGCAAATGTTGTTGTTTTTCATTTACATTTACATTTATTCATTTTAAGCATTTAGTTGTATTTAGTTGTCATTTATTTTGTAATAAAGACTTTAAGTGGGCTATTTAAAAAGTGTAAGGACTATTTATATGTTAAATTATGTTTAATTTTATTTTTTTTTATGTTTGCCTGAGCCCAAATCCACCGTCAGTGTTGTGTAGAATAGGCACTAAGCAGTTTTTTTTTTTTTTTTCTATTTCCTGTCGCAGGCTCTTTTATTGTTTATAACTGTGTAAACAGCCCAATAACCCTTTTATTTAAAGGCTTAATTTATGTCCCGTAGACCAGTCCGTTGCATTACGATTGAAAGCATTATCAATAATGTCAAAAATGTGATGTCCGGGTGTGTGTTTGCTGTCTAAATGAGTGTTCTCACCGATTTTTTTACGAGTTTTATTAGACTTGATATTGTTCCTTATTCTAAAGTGGTGAATAAAATATATATATATAAATAACAACTGGTATTTAAAATTGAGCACCAATAAGAATGTCTAGGTTACTAATGTAACCCCCGTTCCCTGAAGGAGGCAACAGAGATGTTACGTCAGAACTGAACTGACAAATTGGGATCTCGCCTGAGAGCAAAGAGCAGAAACGGTCTGTGTCAAGGTAGGATCAAGAAATGAAAGCCTCAGACGGAAGCGTGTTGGCAGCAGAATCCCGCGGGGGCAGGATATACAGCGGAGAACTTCTGGGCAAAGTTCGCGACAGGGTCTCCGAATAGGCCGGCCTGGGAGATGGGGGAGTCGAGAAAGCAAACTTTGTTGACCTGCTTCATCTTGGCCAGGTTCAGCCAGAGATGACGTTCCTTGATCACTAGCGTGGACATTGTCTTTCCCAGGGACCGCGCTGTCACTTTCATCACCCGGCTGTACGCAGCTCCTGCATCGACCCGGGGTCAGGACTACCCATGTGCAGCTCTTTTAGTGCCTTGGCCTGGTATACTTGCAGGAGGGCCATGGCATGTGGGGTGGAGGCGGCCTGTCCAGCGGTGCATTAAGCCTTGGCCGCGAGTGCAGCCGAGAACTTGCAGGAAACACACGGGTGGAATGATTTGAAAGAAAGAGTGGAAAGAGTGTTTACTCTTTTAGGGAAATTGCTCTTTTCAATGTTGAAGCACCAAGGGGAACAGCTGCTGCACTTGACCGTTCACACACTCGATAACCGCGACCACCGCTGGAACGTGCCGTCACACCAACACAGGAACAGGCTTCTCTCTGGTTCTGTAGACACACAAAATGATGATTGAGAGCAGAGTGAAGACAAACGGCTGCTCGGCTCTGAAACGAAAGCTTAATGTGAGTATTTGCACACTGCCTTATATACCTGGAAGCAGGGGAGCGACTTGTATTGTAAATCTGGGTTATACATTTTATTCTAAATGATTCACTAGTTTTTGATTTTTGATTTTAAATTTAGATTTTTAATTGCAGCTAGGTAAATGGTGCATAAATAAATTGTTTATCCCCCCAAAAAAATGTGTTAGCTTTTTAATTAATGATAATAACCTGAGTTGAGATACACTTTCCTGTCAGCGATATTTATAGGATCATCTGATATGAGAGACAGGAAACAGCTCCGTAGGACACAGATAAACTCCTTTGTCTTGATCTTATTAGGCAAGAGAAAGAAAAAAGATGAGTTAGATTTTCAGTCTCTAGTGACAAAGTATGTCCTGCATACATGGAAATGCTAAAATAGAAGCAAACAATTGTATTCCCCATATACTGGAATTTTGCTTCCCACACTAACAAATTGGCCCTATGACTGAGAATATTCAGGTTTATGGAGACTGAAGACATTAAAAGTCAGTTTGATAAATGGGAAGTGCATATGATTAGGTTCAGTGCACACACTGATGAACAGCAGGGGATCCAGAGAAGTTTAAAGTAGCAGGTCGGCAACATAAGGACAGCGCTTAACATTACTAAATTTGAACTGAGCAGTTTATTCCCATCACATGGTTTTATTGGTGCTATCTCTTACATTGCCATCACTATTGTTCATATTAGGAGGGCTTGATCAAATGCTAACACTTTATGTGATAATCCACTTCAATTTGTAATTACCTATCCACTTATTATAGTAACCCTAACCCTAATTTAACAGTCTACTAATATTTTAATGAGTGTTAGTTGACGTAGTTCCAAAGTTACATATAGTTTGTAGAAAAGTGGGTAACACTTTAGAATAATTGTCCGTCATTGATAAGTAACATCTTTTTCACTTTACAATAAACATCTTTTTCACTTTAAAATAATAGTCCAGATCCCTAGTAGTTCCTGCATAGTGACTAGGTAACATTTGAGTAAATAGTGATGCAATTTATCACTAGGTTGACAGTAAAAAAAAAAAAAAAAAAAAAGACAATTGCTAACGTCTCAGACACGTTAATGTTGTGATTAGTAATTACAGCAAAACTTCAAATCATAGCCGAGTCCCAAATAGACGCCTGTCTCTTTTACACACCTGGTGTGGCTACAGGTTTGGATAAATAAAGGCTGGTCTCAAATAGAGGCCCGGTCTGTTTTTTAGTTTCGGTTTGTATTTAATCTTCTAAACCCCATCAGATCGTCTGTTTAAGCCAGTTCTATGGAGCAGATTGTGCACGCAAGAGAGCCCTGCGCATCTGGGCAGGAGCTGTTAGCGCAAGCAAGGCAGGCAGAGTTAGCGGAGGCCGGAGAGGGAAGTGGAGGAGAGCGATAAGGAGGAGGAATTCGCCAATGAACTAGTTGAGGATCGCGGTGATGATGATAGTGATGAATATATGGTCCTTTTGTATCACATGATTGCAGTTGTTTTACAGGGTAGCCTTCATTCTTTCTTGTTGATGTGTTTCTGGCAACTAGTTCATAGGCTCGATGGATATTACCGGTAACTTGTATTGTTCAGCCCATGGCTGTCACATCGTTTCGTTTTTTTATGCTGGTAATAATCTAAAGGCGGTCGCACACCGTAAAGCGCAGCGTCGCGTCGCGTCGCGTCTATGACAACTCGAGGTATCGCACACCGGACGCGCACTTTGTCAGTTTATGGCCAGCAATATAGTTAAGTTTAAGGATATTATGGAATTAAGATCATGTCTGTACTATGTTATGATTGTACTGTACAATTAAATACAATCGTTGCTTAGTCTGCAGTCTGAATTCACTTTACCTCAGAGTGTCCATTAACGGAATGAATTGAGTATATCACCTGAAAATCAGATTACTACAGCAATTTTCATTCAAGCAGCTGATTTCTGTAAATGAATGTAAAACTGAATGTATATTGCAGCACAGGGTGAAGTCAGTATATACATTAACAACGATTTGAGACAATGTACACTCATAGAGAATAATGTGTTCAAATTTTAAAGACGTGGCGCTGCGCTTCTCGTCTGGTGCGACCCCCTTTAGACATATGGAAATATAGTAGACTAATTCTTACATTAACTGATTTGTGAAACACAAACACAGATATGGTAACCTCCTACTGTCATGTTCATCTCAACACTAAATTAAAGGCCTGTCTCATATAGACGCCTGTCTCAAATACAAGCCGGTGCAGTTCGGTGATTTGGGAAAATAAAAGCCCGGGATATTATTTGAAGTTTTACGGTAATTCATAATTATTTATAATTTGTCATAATTACCTATTAGTTCTTAATGATGCCAATCTCATTAAGTAATTACTGATTACCTAATAAGAAACTATTTTAGTCCTAAATTCGATATATGGAATTAATTAACCGACTTACTGATTAATTAGTTAATAGTAGTAGCTGAAGTGTTAATGTAGTACTACTCATTAGTCCTGCATTACTTCCTGCATAGTTACTTATTAATGACAGACCATTATTAAGTGTTACAGAAAAGTGGACTATCATAATAAAGTGTAACTGATGTAGTCATTAATTCTAATGTTTTATTTTTTTAAAAGCTGAAGGCAATACAAAATATTTATTGTTATAGGTAATTTATAAAAAAGATTTGTTCATATTATAAAATGAAAGCAATCGCATTTGAAGCTTACTGTATGTGTTTTGCAGACAAATGCTCAAACTGTCTTTGTGAATTAAATACAAGAGACAACAAATTTTAAATGAGCAATCAATTGCCTATTATCTGCACGCAACATATTTATTACCCAACTCACTGGGAGAGAGACAAAAGAATGTTGCCCATTCTCTCAAGTGTCCGCCCGCAAAAAGAAGTGCCATAAACACTACTTCAAACATACTCAAAACGATCACCGCTCATATTGTACACCAGATGAAAAATCTCATAACTCCCACTTAAGAAGCTTTTGACCTTAGAAGACTGCGTCATATTCTGAATCAGTCTATTAACTGGTTTTACCAGTCTGCCAGCCCTTGTTCTGACTGAGTGAGCTATTTCAGACGAAGACTTAACCACCTCTCCAGGAACTCCATCAGGTGATGCTGACTCTTCCATGTCATGTTCAATTTCTTAAACATTCATTTCAGAAGGGTCAGGTTTGGAACTCTGAACTCTTTCCCAACTCTCACATTCAAAATCTGTTCCATCAAAGACATTCCGATCCTGGTTCAAAACTTGGATCTCTGGTGGCCTCTTCCATTGATTGATTCATTGGATAGGCTGGAGAATGAACCGCTCCATCAATCTCATTACCAGCGTCCTCTAATTCGTTTAAAGTAGTGTCGATCATGGATTCGTTAGTCTCACAGTCCGACTTTGAGTCATCGATAGCCGGTTCTACACAATCATCTCTCTCGTCAACAGGCAAGAAATTTGCTCGTATCAGCAAGTTCTCCTGATCAGTCCTGGTGTTCCTTACACGGTAAGTATGAGATCTTGTATCCACAGATACCACAACATGCAAGGTCGAGTCCCATTTGTCGGCAAGCTTGCACCATCCATGGCCTTCTTTGTTGGCAAGCAACACATAATCTCCTTACCTCAGTGTCTCTGCCTTTGATGCCTTTGTTGTAATGCTCAGTTTGCCGTTGTTGACTCACAGTGTTGTTAGCCTGAGCAAGTAATAGAGCTTCCTTGAGATCGTCCTTCATTTTTCACATACTGGTCATAGTCTGTGACATTGTTATCCCAATGCACGCTCTGGAACATCAAATCTACAGGCAATCTGGGAATCCGACCAGGAAAAACGGGGCAAAGCCGGTTGATTCATGGGCAGTACAGTTGTAAGCGAATGTCAGGGTTTGCAGCATTTGCAGCCAGTCCTGTTTGGCCCTCAGAGGTAATGCCCTGATTATATTACCCAAGGTGCGATTGAACCTCTTGACTTGGCCATTGCCCATTGGGTGATATCATAAAATGGGAGAGAGGCCGCACTATGCTTAAATATATTTTATTTTTATTTGCACAGACGCGTTTCGGCGCGTGCCTTCTTCAGTGTGCACACGAAACGCGTCTGTGCAAATAAAAATAAAATATATTTAAGCATAGTGCGGCCTCTCTCCCATTTTATGATTATAATTATCTAGGCCAGCACTCTTAAAGTTGATAAGTATACTCAAGTGAAGCCTGCTCCTATCCACATTTACCATTGGGTGATATGCCATGGTTCATATGCCAGCAATCTGCAACAGTTCCTTGATCAACCTGTTTTCAAAGTTCGCTCCTTGGTCTGAGTGGATTCTTGGTGAAAATCCATAGACACAAAAGTACTTATCCCATAATTTATGAGCAACTTGAAATACTGACTGGTTCTTGCACAGAAATGAATTCGCCATTTTTGTGAAGTGGTCCGTTACCACAAGTAAAACAACGCTCTTGCCAGAAGAATCCTCGGCAGACCAGAAGTTTATACAGACTAATTCTAATGGACTGACATTTTGGATGCTTTCTAAAGGTGCTCTGCCCTTTGGTTCAGGAGTTTTGATGACCACACAACGTTGACAGCATACTCAGTCTCAAATATCACTCTCCAAACCAAGTCTAGCCAAAGACTACGTTCTTCCTTGACCTTGATGGCCTGCCTCATCGTGGATGCCACGCGAGACTTCACTGACCAGTGAATCAGGAACTATGAACTGGTAACGAGTAAACTTAATCTCTGGATCCTTGCAGACACTGTACATTATACCATCCAACAGCTTCAGTCTGTCCCATTTCTTCAACAGTTTTAATGCCTTGTAAGGTTCCTTGGCTCTTTCTCTCCGAGAAGGTCTATTACCTCGTCACACATAGTAAAGAACTCTTGAAAGCATGTGGTAACCTTCTTGCTACTCTTGAAGCTCTTTCAATGAGTAGACAGGTATGGGGTTCTGACCAACTGGTAACGTCGGTTGGGTTTATTGAGCAAGCCAATAAATGACTGCTCCCACATCCCACTTTGCATTAGCTTCAAAGATAGCAGAGACCTGATTGGAAGACAAGGAACATTGCTCCAATGCATGTCCAACGCACTGGCTATTTGCGCTGAGTCTGAAGGAATCCTGTACGGTGTCTTCTCTTATCAGACTGTTCTAGCAAAAGGTCATAAGGCTAGTCTCTCACTCACATTACTAGGAACAAACGGCTGATGGCTCAGAGCATCAGCAACCACATTATTGATGCCAGGGATGTACTGGATTTCAAAAGTGTACGGGGCCAACTTAGCCACCCACCTCTGTTGGTACACGTCTAGATTCTAGTTCTAGTTTTAACGCCAGAATCTCAAGACGGTGTGCGGGTAGTTGGACAGCTTGTGTAAGTTGCTTACTTGCAAAGGCAATGGGTCGTGCCTTGGACTCTCCTTCAGGGACTTGTGATGATACTGCCCCAAATGGGACATTTATATTTACAATACATTTTACATATTTTCTGTGAATTGATCCTTTATTTTACCTAAAGACTATTTAAATTGGTGTTTACAATTCGTTTTACTGGAAATCAGATATTCAACAGGAAAAGCTGTTGGCAATTAGATTGTCAAAAGTCAAAAATATATGTTCCATGGCAGAATGGAGATTCCATGGAGAACAAAGCCACCGCAGAACCCTTGCGTCTCCAATCAACACACAGTGACGTTTTGTTTCTGAATGATTCAGTGTTTTTGAATAAATCAGGCAAATCAATAAACCATTCTTAAAGAAAAGGCTGCAGTCTTTAAACTGAAGTCTATCTCATGTGACGGCATATGATTTTAACATATTTTCCAGATGTAATGCAATTTCTTTAAGTATAAAACTTTTTTCATGAGAACAAAAACTTTAAATACTATTTTTGGTGGGGGGGGGGGGGGTTGCAACGCTTTCCATGTGCTTGCACACAGGGGGTTTAATGCCTGACACTCTGTAAAACTGCTGTGTGACTATTTCTATTGTTAAAAGCACTACATGTATATAACTAAAGCTGAACTGAACTGATTCAAAGTGCTACATTTGAGCCCTACACATCAGTCACCGTTTGCTAAACAATGACATGCAACTGCTAACTTTAAATAAGGTGGACTATATAACATGTTAGTTCACTCCTAAAACAAAATGTTTATGAGAAGAAGGTGATTCAAATGCTAGTGTTTCCAACAGCACAACTACCAGTTTAAGGTTTCAAAGGTTCTGGAGGGAATTAGAAACAAATGTGAGGCCTTTCAAATGCCACCTCTGAAGTACCATTCATAAGGCGTCTTTCCTGGCTTGGGTTTAAACAGAAAAACACTCCTTGACCGACCGCTTTCATATCTTTACCAGTGTCAAAATCACCTAAAAAAACCTGTATCATGATAAGGTTAGAATATACATACAAAGCCATACAAACCTGCAAACAACCACATTTTACATTTTAGGCAATTACATAGAAATGCTAACCACAATGTGAAAAACATTGTGTGTTTTTTTAAGCAAAGGAATCTTTGAATTAGCTATTATAGGTCTATATTCACTCTATTAAAGGGCTGTGATCTTTTTTTTACATTTATTGCATTGACAGCCATATCCAGACTAAAAAAAAAAAAAAAAAAAATGGATCAAAAGATGCATTTTATGTTCAATTAATGATACCATTGATGATTCCAATTGAATACTGACCATCACTTATAATCAGTGAATCAAAATAAAGCTTTGTGTTTACACTGACATCTTTTAACTACAAATTGGTTAAAATTATTCTGGGATTTTGTGATTGTGCAAGGCTGTCACAATTTCATTGTTAATTCAACTGAAATGTGCAGATCTAATAGATAAATGGAGAAATCTTAAATTCATATCACTTTTTTTTTAAATGATGAAAAAAAAAATATATAATATATATATATCAAATGTTCTTTAGAGAGCCAACCCGTCTAAACTTGTTGGCTATTATTATATATGTGCACATAAATTCTCAATAGTTCTGCAAGGTTATGTCCATTTTTGGCATGTCCACAACAAGTGTATTTCCTGATCGAAGTAGGGGAAAAGAAACAGAAAGAAATATTTAATTTTGTAATATTTGTAACAAGTTAGCTCAAAGGGGAAATATTAATAATAACTCAATTATCAATTATGATTAATTATTAATATTTGGGTCAGTTAACTGGATTAACTTGAGGTAGCTAAAATAATATTACAATCAATTAATCAGTTCCAACGAACTCTTTTGATTATTCATTTATTCTAAGAAAAGCGTATCTTCATGGTCACCAAAAAAATATTATTTCTTAGCATGTACAGCGCTTAGAGCATGTAACAAGGTCAAGATCGTAAAATGGACTTTGTTGCAAGCAGAGAATCAGAACCAAATACATATTGTGCACAAGTTTTATTAATGAAATCACGAACATAACTAAACTAACATATATACATACATAGGTAAAATGGTGAGTGATGGAATTGGAAGCAGGAAATGGAACTATGGAAAAGATCCATTTAACTATGAAAAGAAGCTTATCATTTTCAGAGCACCTCATTAAAATTGATACTTGCATGGTCTGTGCAATGGACACAATTCTTGAAGCGGTTGAAAATTGAAGTCGTTGATGGGTCCGTGAGTATCAAATATTACTGTACAAGTTGCAATCGTTTTCTTCTCCGCTGGATGGAGAAGATATGATGAACTTGCATGGTTATTTCTACACTGTTCTCATGGCTGGAGGGCAGATTGTGGCCTGCTGGCCCTGGGCCGGAGAGAGCACACAGGGCAAATGATGGGAGTTGCGATGGACTTCTTTTGCATAGAATGAAGACGTTGAACTCCTGAGGTTGTCCTTGATGCTGTTGTGGTTGAGAGAGTTCTCTCTCTCCCGAGTGAGCACATGGCTGGTTGTTAGTTGTCCCATGTCAGCCATCTAAAGTGTCACGGACTCTCAAAAGTGAAGCGAGGATTCAAGTGCAGGTAAGGAATTTATTAAATAAACAAAAATCAAACTACAAACAAAAACTCCCCGTGGGGGAAAACAAGGCAGGCATAAATCAGGAACATAACACAGGCATAAATCAGGAACATAACACAGGAGGGAAACATAGACAACGATCGACAGACTGCAAACAAGAGGGAACTAATAAAGGGAAACTAATCAAGGGGGAACAGGTGAAAGAACTCAAACAATAATCAGATAACAAGGGGGAGGGACCAGACAATGACATGAGCACATGGCCCAAAATAACAAAAACACCCATGTGCAGCACAAGACAGGACAAGCATGTGACATTACCCCCTCCCTACGGAGCGGCTACCAGACGCTCCATCAGACCAGGGCAGGGGACGGGAGGGACAGACCAGGGTGGGGCGGGAGTGACAGACCAGGGCGGGACGGGAGGGACAGACCAGGGCAGGAGTGACAGACCAGGGCGGGACGGGAGGGACAGACCAGGGCAGAGACAGTCCAACGGGCGGCCAGGGCGGAGACGACAGTCCAACGGCCGACCAGGGCGGAGACGACAGTTCATCGAGTGGCCTGGACAGAGGAGACGACCCCTCGGGCGGCCTGGACAGAGGAGACGACCCCTCGGGCGGCCTGGACAGAGGAGACGACCCCTCGGGCGGCCTGGACAGAGGAGACGACCCCTCGGGCGGCCTGGACAGAGGAGACGACCCCTCGGGCGGCCAGGGCGGCGACGACCTCTGGGGCGGCCAGGGCGGCGACGACCCCTCGGGCGGTGTAACTGGCACCAACGGCTCCGGCTCAGGAACTGGCACCAACGGCTCCGGCTCAGGAACAGACATCACCGGCTCCGGCTCAGGAACAGACATCACCGGCTCCGGCTCAGGAACAGGAACAGACATCACCGGCTCCGGCTCAGGAACAGGAACAGACATCACCGGCTCCAGCTCAGGAACAGACATCACCGGCTCCGGCTCAGGAACAGGAACAGACATCACCGGCCCAGGAACAGGAACAGACACCACCGGCCCAGGAACAGGAACAGACACCACCGGCTCAGGAACAGACACCACCGGCCCAGGAACAGACACCACCGGCCCAGGAACAGACACCACCGGCCCAGGAACAGACACCACCGGCCCAGGAACAGACACCACCGGCCCAGGAACAGACACCACCGGCTCAAGTGTGTGCGTAGCCCACACACACCACATGGCTGTGGCAATAATGGCCAGTGTCGCGGTCACTGAGGGCTCAGGAACAGACGCCACCGGCTCAGGCTCAGGAACAGACACCACTGGCCCAGGAACAGGAACAGACACCACCGGCCCAGGAACAGGAACAGACACCACCGGCCCAGGAACAGGAACAGACACCACCGGCCCAGGAACAGGAACAGACACCACCGGCCCAGGAACAGACACCACCGGCTCAAGTGTGTGCGTAGCCCACACACACCACATGGCTGTGGCAATAATGGCCAGTGTCGCGGTCACTGAGGGCTCAGGAACAGACGCCACCGGCTCAGGAACAGACGCCACCGGCTCAGGCTCAGGAACAGACGCCACCGGCTCAGGCTCAGGAACAGACACCACCGGCTCAGGCTCAGGAACAGACACCACCGGCTCAGGCTCAGGAACAGACACCACCGGCTCAGGCTCAGGAACAGACACCACCGGCTCAGGCTCAGGAACAGACACCACCGGCTCAGGCTCAGGAACAGACACAGGCTCGATGGCGGCCATCTTGTCAGGGGACACAGGCTCGGCAGGCGTGACGTGAACAGGCTTGGCGGTGGCCATCTTGTCCGAAGACACAGGCTCGACAGGCGTGACGTGAACAGGCTCGGCGGCAGCCATCTTGTCCGAAGACACAGGCTCGGCAGGCGTGACGTGAACAGTCTCTGGCTGGGTGGAACTCATGTGCTTCCTCCTCCTCCGCTTCCGAGAGCATGGTGTGGGAGTAACCGTCTCCGTCGCAGATTCTACGGCTACCTCTGGGGAATCTGCAACTTCCCCAGCTGGTGGATTCTCTTGACGCTCTACGTAATTTAAGAATCTCTCAAAAGTCAGACGTTCCAGACCTATCATTGTCCAGTAACTTCTGGGCTCATCAAGGGCATAATTAAATAGGTCCTTAAGTGCTGCATCCCCAAGCCCGAGTCCTTCCGCTGCCGCGCTGAATTTCAGGGCGAAATCCTTCATTTTGGTCCCCTGTTGTCGGAGAGAAGCCAAATTACTGAATCTCATGATGCGCTCATAGTGAGGGCAGGAAACAGGGGCAATCGGTGGTTGGCGGGAGTCCTTCTGCTGAATCCTCATGTTGGTCGATCATTCTGTCACGGACTGTCAAAAGTGAAGCGAGGATTCAAGTGCAGGTAAGGAATTTATTAAATAATAAACAAAATCAAACTACAAACAAAAACTCCCCGTGGGGGAAAACAAGGCAGGCATAATCAGGAACATAACACAGGAGGGAAACATAGACAACGATCGACACAGACTGCAAACAAGAGGGAACTAATAAAGGGAAACTAATCAAGGGGGAACAGGTGAAAGAACTCAAACAATAATCAGATAACAAGGGGGAGGGACCAGACAATGACATGAGCACATGGCCCAAAATAACAAAAACACCCATGTGCAGCACAAGACAGGACAAGCATGTGACATTAAGCAAGCACAATTCATTTTTTATTTTTTTATTTTTTTCTCTTTAAAAGTGAAGTGTGTACATTTTACAAGAGAAATATTAAAATAGGGTGGGGCTATTTTGATTGTCCAACCAATGGAAGATGGAGGAATGTTCAGGAAATCTTTTGGACAACAGTAATGTTTGGAATTCCATTTGGTGACATGAGTGAGTGAGTGAGTGAGTGATACAGTACACTTCACCTTTATAGAGCTAAATGCTCTTTAAATCTCTTGTATGCCAGAAATGGCAACCTCTAATGGCGCTTTTCCATTACCAGTACCAGCTCGACTCGACTCGACTCAGCTCGGTTCGCTTTTCGCTCCGTTTTCCATTGCAGATAGTATCTCCACAATAGTACCTGGTCGTCATAGCGACGCCGCAGGAAACTTCCGTGACTTAATCTTCTACACGACACACACCCACTACCCACACACACAGGACAATGGAGGAAATCGAGTGTATGCTGTTTTTGGATGTTTTTGTTTTTGCTGTTTTTTTCTGGCGCGTGCAATGACGCAGTGAATAGTGACGTTTCTCTCTGACCAATCAGCAGTCTGCCGTGTTTTCACGTCACATTTTAGTATCGCCTCAGCTCGCTCAGAACCTCGCGGAGGTGATACGAAAAAAAGTAAAAATAAATAAATATTTTGTAGAAAAGTGCAGAATTAAAAACCTATCTCACTTTTGGTGGTGAGTTTTATTCTCAGATGATGGGATTGATTTATTTCATCTCTAAAGCCAGTCAAATGAAGGTCATACAGATTGTGCTTCTCAAAGTAGCCACTTTACAACATCTGAGAAGAGAGAGGACAGCTGACGCACATTTTTACAAGGTGATTTTAGAAGTCTTTAGTGCTTCATTTTCAATCCACTGACATTTAAAAGATGGAACAAGAGCTTAGAGATCAGGAAGATGCAAAAACGTAGACACTAAAACGGGTAATGGAAACCAGGACGATATCATGAGCCTCTTGAGTCATGATTGAGACAGATCTTTTGCATTAAAAAGGATGTTGAAACACTCCCCAGTAAGTGCTTTTGGTGGCCTGGCATAGTAAGATTTGAATTGTAGCTTTTAGTGAAAAGGAAAACTGAAGAAAAAGAAAAATACCACCGTGTACATGAGATCAGGTAAAATAGTCTTGAAACTGAGCACTACTGAACCACTAATATCAACTGCAGAAATTTGTCCATGTATTGTCAATAGACCACCCTGAATTTTTGTTCAGATGTTTGAGATGCATCTTAAGTAGAACATTCTAATTCAGAGCATGTAAATCAAAGTCATTCATTTTAAAATAGCCTGTATCTTGGAGACAGAACATCAGGAGTAAGAGCCTTCTCACACTCCTATCATTTGGCTTCCGAGAAGGACAAAAGAAACAGTGCTGCTTGGAAAACTGGTCATTGTGACATATTCTCTCCCACAGGGTGGCATTATAAAGGATGACAGATTGTCATTAGTTGTTCTTCAATTCTAAGACATAATTAGACTTTGTTCCCTCAACTTTTCCCATTCATTAAAATTATATGATCAACAAGTTATGACAACATATGATTTTACATTGCTTTAGCTCATCAAAATAAGTAAAGCAAGTTATACAAGATTCAACTCATTTAATGTAATTTAAGTTTAAATGAATTAAACATAAGTTGATTGTACTTAATTAAGGCAGCAACTTTTTTTAAAGGATATAACCAACAAAAGTTAAATTCCTACACATTTTGTTCATCATGATAATCTGAACACTATGAATTTTGAAGTCTAAATACAATTAATTAAAAAGCTAAATGAACTACAGATGTCTTTGCCACCACCATTATGCTGTCAATAACTCTTTCAATATTTATAAAAAAAAAAAAATGGAATGGAACAATGGAACCAGAAATGCTAACTCGTTTTTGGGTTTTGGCCTACAAAAATACATCATCCCTGCAGCACATCATAAGTAGATCCCATACTCACACTGAGTTGGGGGCGGGACTACAGTATCTGATTGTCCAACCAATGTGGAATGGGAAAGACTTCAGGGAAACTTGTTGAGATACAGTCTTTTTTTTTTTTTTTTTTTTTTTTGCATTTTCGTGTGGTGACAACAATGCCATTTTTATCATAAGCACAATTCACTGATGTCCTTACCAACTTGTACAGTATGCAAACAACAGTGCATGTGCGAGGGACTGAGTGCTAAAAAACAAAGGTTTGGGACAGTGCACATGCATCAAGCACATTCATCTCAATGGAGCACTTTTAAAGGCTTGCTTGCAACAACTATATGCTAGATTGAGTGGAACATGGAAAATGAAGCATACCTGGGTCTTTACACAGTTCAACTTTACTTAAATCAGTTCCAGGTAGCTATTTATGTTTTGTTTTTTTTTTGTTTTTATACCGTAATTAAAATTCCATTAACATTGTCTTTACCTGAAATAACATGTTGTCTTTAATTGTATTCCACAATCTACCATTGACTCCTCTGTTTATTGATTCTATGCCATGGGGGTTTTATGTCTTTCCATCCCTTGCAATGTATTACTGCTTGCTGAACAGACTTACAGCCACACAATTAATCAAAATGTACAGCCATGAGGCAAGTTGAAAAATAAAAAATAAACAGTTGCTTACAACAAGGTCAATATATATTAAATTATATATGATATACTGTATTATATATTAGCAATAATCATATATTTGTACATTATGTTTGTTTCTATTTAAAAGGTAACTTTGGTAACATGCAATGAGTTAATTTGACAAAAACACAAAAGAAAATCTTGAATTATGTTTTTGTCATGCTGAAGAAAGGGTCCAAATTATGTTTTTAAAGCTGTTATTAACTGATAATCTTTGATAAACTTGAGAACTGGATCAGTCCAATCCATGAATGAATGATTTAGAATGGTTTGTGAGCCAGATATTCTGATTCATCAAAAAGACCTCAGTTTCTCTCTGTTCTTTACACAAAGCTATTGGCTTCAAAAGACTTAATCCTATATGGACTATCTTCAAGGTGCTTTTGCTTGCTTTTTGTTTTTTTTTGTGGTTGAAATATTTGCAATTGCATGGAAACAAGATTAGAAAACAAAGTATAGTAGTCCAGAGAAGCCAAATTGTCTGTGGGACTCTTTCTGACATGATTTTTATTGACTGTCTTCTAACATTTGATGAAAAAACAAATGTCATGTCTGCTGTGAACACCTTTCATCACATTGGTAAGAGTTAAACGAACTGCAGTCATTCGTGTCATCAGGTTTTCTCTCCACGGTATATCAGATCACTCACAGACATGGGACAGCTGTCAAACATAATTTCTGGTTTTCCTTTTCAAACAAACAACACCTCAGTATGTTTGATTTTGATCAGATTGAGCAGAGAGAGGGGAGGAGAAGGGAGAGGTGCAGAACTGTTGACAGACAAGCCAATCAAAAGAGGTTTCCAAATGCCAAGCAACAATGAAAATCTCTGTAATAAACAGCTGTGCCAATTAGGAAATGTGTCTCCAATAATAAGCCAGATATAATGTCTTTATTCAAAAAAATATGGGAGATGATGGCATATTTTACGCTGATGTCTCTCATTACACAAATCAAGCATTAGCTCAAAGGAAAGTCTGGTAAAATGCACCAACGGTGTAATGTGAATGTAGAAACTACTGAAAATAGAGTATAACAATCAACCACAGGAAGGAAAAAAACAAATTGCATTACTTAGGTACTCTTTATGGAAAGTAATGCGTAAGCTACTTTTGTGTTACTTTTTCTCACCTGGGCTGGGCTTGCGCGTTTGTTTGTTTTTTTTAATAGCAAAAAGTTCTATTGTTGGCAAAGGTAAAGGCCCTTTCACACCAAAAGTGAAATGAATCACTTTTCCTTGAAGGAAATCAACATTTACTTTTTATATATATAAAAATTTCAGCAGATATTTTCTTTTGTGTTCCACATGAGGGACAGCAAATGATACATTTTTGACATAAATCACAATTTTCACAATTTTTACATAAAAGATTACAATTATGAGATAAACATTCTAAATATTTATATCATAATTCTGGCATACTTATGTCATGATCATGACTTAGTATCTCATAATTTCAAATTGTATGTCAAAGATATGCCTTTTATCTCATAATATTGATTTTGTCATCTCATAATTTTGGCCTTTAATGTCATGACTTTTGCTCGTAATTATCTTTCTTAATGTGTCATAATTTAAACTTTTAATCTCATAATTCAGATTTTTTGTGTCATAGTAAATGTAGATAAACGATTCCTCTTTTCTCTCTCTGTGTGTGTGTGTGTGTGTGTGTGTGTGTGTGTGTGTGTGTGTGTGTGTGTGTGTGTGTGTGTGTGTGTGTGTGTGTGTGTGTGTGTGTGTGTGTGTGATTATATTATATACTCACCTATTATATTGGACCTAATGTCTGTTAGGTCATAACTGCCTGCTCCAAAAAGCCTAAATAAGTAGTTTATATAAATATACAGTACAGTCCCTGTGGGGTCTTTGAACTTACAGTTTAGCTTTGAACTTTTTCCTTGTGCCACTATAGAAGACAGTCTGTGCTTCATCATATATATGGATATTTTATATATTTTTCTAGGGGTTTTGGGTTTGGCTCCAGTTTCTCCCGAACAGCTGGGCTTCACTGTTCAATTACAAGCTACTTTTAACTTTCAAGTTTATGTGCCATGCTTTTCTGTGGTTCTTGACTATGTCAACATTTGGTGGAAATCATATATATATATATATATATATATATATATATTTAAGCATGTCTAAAATGTAAGCATCACATATTATGATAGTTTGGTTGGCAACACCTCTGTTGACTTAGATGATGTCAGACTCCTTCAGTGTCCTCTCATAAAATCACATAAATATAAATGCAAAATGATTTCAGCTTTGAAATCCTGTTTTTGTTTCTGAATTTGTGGATATTTTAGATAAACTAATGAAATCAAACATAATCCTGACAGTTATCTTAGTCAAGATATGTTTGGTTTCATTGTCTTTTCCTTCATGTGTTTGTGTTACTTGTGTTTCCTTACAGTTTAGCCGGCTTGTTAAACCCCTTGTTAGTTTCCTTGGTTCCTGAAGTTACACTTGTGTCCTATTTAGTTCCCTTGTGTATATACAGTATACCCCATAGTTGTGTACCTTGTAGGTTATCATCTTTTTGGTGTATGTGTGTATTGTTACTCCCCTTCCAATCTTCTGGGTGTTCTCCAAGTTTATTAAAGACTTTACAGTATATATACGCTGCCTGTGTAAAACGTGTTGGATAATACATGACAATAACAATAACATTAACCTTAACTTTAATTACTATTGAAATAGCAAAAAAGTATTACAATATAATATAATATAATATAATATAATATAATATAATATAATATAATATAATATAATATAATATAATTAAAAAATTCAGCTTCACATCATTCTCATTATTACTGTAGTCCATTATACAGCATACAGTCTCTCCTGCGGAGGAGACAAACAAATAATCGTAAAAAATATCACGAAAACTGGAACTCGGAACATGGAACATGCGTACCTTGTACCGTGTCCGACTGAATATTAACGGTTCGTTTACAAGCTCGACAAGTAAAGATCACCGTGGTCCAGGAATATGCACCAATTGAAGACACAGATACGGCCAAGGATACCTTCTACGCACAACTGCAGGAAGAAATTGGCAGTGTCCCACATCACGACCTTCTCCTGCTGATGGGAGACTTTAACACGCAGATCAGCGGAAACCGACAAGGTTTTGAGTGAAACATCGGGCCCTTTGGTTCAGCAACAATAACAAATGATAACGGCATCAGACTCTCCACTTTCATCGAACAAAGCCTTGAGTTCCAGCAACGTCTTTCAGTCAATTTCATCGACTTTGTGAAGGCTTTTGATAGCACCACCGTGAAACCCTTTGGCGGATTGCCCGCCAAATTATGAATTAACACCTCGAAGACCAAGATTATACGCATTGGGTATGCATGTTTAAACATACCAGTCCGTATTGGACAACTACAAATTGAAGAAGTCGACAGCTTCATCTATCTGGGAAGTGTCGTGGCCAGCGATGGGGATGCGGAACGTGATGTAGTCTCTCGAATCGAAAAGGGTTTTGCAGTTTATCAGCATCCTACGAATATCATACCACGATCACATAACGAATGACGAAGTTTACTGCAGAGCATCGTCATGGCCCCTCGCAGACATAGTTACAGAACGCCGGTTCCAGTTTGTGGGCCATACCCTATTGTTACGTGGATATATATATTGAACTATTGAGTGTATTATTAATTGTTTGTATTTGAGTTCGTAGGTGGAGTTAGTGGGTTTTCCCTGATTTACGGAATGAGTGACGTCACGGGAATTCCTGCACTTAAGCCGGTCTGGTGTTGAGGGCGCGGCCTCTCTGTTCTCTCTTGCTCTTCGTTCTCCGCCTCCGTTCCTGATTATTTTCAGCTGGGGTGGTTCGCCACATGGCGAGAACGTTCGTGTCTCGTTTCGCCTCTCCATGCTGAAGACTTCAATGACCGTGATCTGAATTTATGTTATTATTTAAAGCCAGGTAGAGGTTATTTTCTTTGTTCACTTTTTGTTATTTATTTAGAATATAGCGTAGAGAAGCAGTGGCCCGGAAGACTCACCTGTTTGTTGTTTTTTTTGTCGGGAGTTAGGTAAGATCTTTCCTGCAACGATAGGTTCAGTTAAGGGTTCATGTTTTTCTCTTGCTGCCCTACCTGTGCTGTTTATTTGATTATTGTTTATTATGTGGTGCTCTCTCTCTTGTCTGTTTTTCATGGACTTGATTAAAATTGTGGCGTGATTAACGTCAGAAAACCACTCAGTCTTTTGTGATTTCTAAATATGTTCGGTCCTTATCTTATATGTGATTTAAACGAGCCAAGTCAGATAAAGGGCCGTAACACCTATGAAAACCGACAACATGTTTAACAAGAACAGCCATGATGTGGAGGCCCAGGCAAGGAAAGCGGAAGCGAGGCCGCCCAAAAATCACCTGGCGCAACACATTCATTCAAGATCTGTAAGCTGTCGGTCTCTCATGGGATGAGGCTGAAACCGCCGCAATGGATTGAGCACAATGGAGAGCACTGGTCGCCTCAATGCGCCATACGGTGCTGGAGGAACTAAGTTTATAAGTAAATTATACAGCATAATTATTGTGAATTTGGTTACATAACTTATTTTAAATTTATTTTAAAATTCCCCAACACATGATTGGTTGGAATGAGAACCAAAGTGTCTCTCATAGAACCATATAGAACCTACTGCAATTTAAGTATTCAAACCAGAGCGCCAAGCATTGGGGAAATAAAGAAGATAATGCATAAGCAAACTATAGAATGTGAGTTCATTTTTTCTTTATTCATTATAAAGTGTGAAGCTCATTAGCACACCTACATTATTTCAGTTCTAGTTACTGTCAGAAACAGCCTCATTTAGACAAAATATGCAGTACAGTCAGGTGTAGGTCCACCAGAGAAAATCAAGCTTTACTGTAATTACGGTCTTATGACGTCGAAAAAAAGAGCACATATCTGCAGTAATCATTGCAAGTTCTGATGTTCTGCTAAATAACCCTTCTTTTGGATTGCACTTAAAAAAATTGACTTTTAACAAATTCATATGAAATGCTATATGTAAGCGCACAACATTGCGTGCAGTTCTCAGACCCTTTGAATCGGAAAAAAAAAAAGTCTGGTGGCAGAACTTTGGACGGCAAAACATGAAATACAAGGATAAGGGGTCAGATTTGTAAATTAATACCATATGTATGACAAAATGATTTATTTTGTTCATTAACTCCTCCCTGGTTGGATTTGTGAACCTTCTACTCGATTACAGTTTATTTCACAGTTTGTTGGTATGTTAACTGAATCTTTTTCTATCCAGTCAGATAAACATTTGAGAATAGTAATCTGATAATTCACAGGAAATATGTCACAAGAAATGTCACATAACATAAAACAAATGTTTTTATGGCTCTGCTACTGTAGGGTAATTAGTTATTTCTAATGTATATCATTAAACTATTGTAATGATACTATTTATAAAAAGTCATACAGGTTTGGAATGGCATGAGGGTGAGTAAATGATTACAAAAAAAACTATCCCTTTAACAGTGGTAAAACCACTATAACACAAATCCTTTCATGGCTGTTCACTTTTACTAAATTTGTGTATTTTACAAAAATGATAAAATACACAAATTTAGTAAAAGTGAACAGCCATGAAAGGATTCCGATTTATTTATTTATAATTATTAACTAATTATGTATTATTAATAATAATAATAAGAAGAAGAAGAAAAAATATCTGTAAGCAGCAATTAAGGGGCCAAGCACAAAGTAGGCACAATAAGTCATCCCAGCAGATCACCTAAAAGAAAATAGCAATTAAATACATATTATGATGATTTCAGGAAAATGGCTGAAAAATCATGAATACAATCACTAGTAATACGATTTAATGGTTTGTCATTTTTGGCCAATAGGTTGCACTGTTATGAAATTGATGTGCTGTGGTGAGAATAAGGTAAAAATGACATATGCAAAGTTGGGTGTCAATACGCCAAAGCATTGCAAAGATACAGCCTCAGAGTCATTTTGACATCATGCCATCAAATTTGTTTGGAGCCTGGAGGGCGCATCCTCGGGCCATATAAGTCCACAGGGGTGGGAGCCCTGGAGGCTGACAAGCGGTGGCTTAGGCAGAAGAGGAAGCCTCCAGGGCAGTACCAGCCATACAGGGAGCCAGGGAGGTGCCGGTATTTCCGGGAGCCAGGGAGGCGCCGGTAGCTCAGGGAGCCTGGGAATTGCCGGCAGTTCGGGATCCTAGGAGGGGCCAGCTTTACTGAGAGCCAGGGAGGTGCCAGCAGTTTAGGGGGACTGGGAGGGGGCCAACTTCACTGGGAGCTAGGGAGGTGCCGGCAGTTTAGGGAGCCTGGGAGGTGCCGGCTTCACTGGGAGCCAGGGAGGTGCCGGCAATTTAGGGAGCCTGGGAGGGGTCAGCTTCACTGTGGCTAGCGAGCCGCTGGTGGGCCCTCCCCCACCCATAAACGATGGTGACGACTAGGCCTGGGGCCATAGTCTTCTGTCATCGCCACGCACTGGTCCTTTTCGCGGACGCACTGGACTCAACACGAAATGCTCCGGTAAAAAGTAAGTCTGGTATCTCCAGTTGAGCCGCCGCCAGGCTGCACGTGGCACGTGGCACGTGGTAAAGATGCACCACAAACAGTGCATGTTTAAAGAGACGAGGCAGAAGCCCACGGCTCTGTGCGCATGCCCCCTGTCGAGGAGACCGTCGTCATGCATCAGTGCCCATCCGTTCGTCTCTGGGCGCGGATCTCAGCTTGCAGTCCAAGCCGTGCAAGTTCACGGCTCATCTGGCTGAAAAAAGAAAGGCTCCAATCACTCCCTCCGGCCTCCTTGGTGACACCGTGGAGTCAGTTACTGAACATTTCTCTGAGGCGCAGAAGCGCGAAGGCTATGAGTCACGAATATTGCCCCGTCGCTCATTCCAGCCCTCGTCGAGGTCTCTTTCTTCGTCTGCACCTCGTCCCGCCTAAGATCGGCTGAGCAATGTTCCTCCGCCGTGCACAACACCGCTCGTGCCCGATCGGCAGCCAGCCTGGCTGGGGCAGGGCTCCAGTCTACAAACTGGCAACAGCAGCCATAGAACTAATACGGCCGCGGTGTCATTTTCTAGACAGTTATTCCAGGTGTTTCACCTTGGCTACTGGGGATAATTCAACACAGGTATACTCTTCAACGCCGTTGACACTGTGTTTACTTATGGTGTTGTGTCTGCCCTGGATCAGTGCAGCCTTCACTTACATTGCGTTTGTATATGCAATTTTGATAAGGTGGGGGATGATGTCTCATTGGTCCAGTTCCGCCTATCAGACACAAGCACTCCTAGCGGCGCGGCTATTGGCTGACTGCTTGTCTCTTCCGTGGCTGGTGTAGCTTGGCCCCGTTTTCCCCAGGCTTATCTTCACTACTCTCACGGCGGGATTTAAAACAGTTCCCGCAGCGTAGCGATGCAATGTAGAGTTACCGCTCTCGAAAAGGAACATCTCCGGTTACTATCGTAACCTCGGTTCCCTGAGAGGCAGGAACGAGATATTGCGTTAGCCGGCGTGTTCGTTGTTCGATCAGCTGTGCAGCATTCAGGTATGATTCTGATACAATTGTTGTGCCCATGCATTTTATACTGCCCGAGCACTCCTAGCGGCGGTATTTGTATTTGTCAGTATTTGCATACTTAGCGACAATTGGCCAGCTGTTCCAAGCTGGCGTTAGCTCATAAGATTTCAACAAAAGTGGAGAAGGGAGGAGTTCCCGCAGCATAGCTACGCAATGTCTCATTCCCACCTCTTAGGAAACCGAGGTTACGATAGTAACCGGAGACGTTTTTATAGAAAAAGCACACAGTATAGCATGTGAAAAATGCACCTTTAGAGTATTTGATTATGCATAGTATAGAAGATGAGGGCTTTTATATTGACCATTATGTGCTAAACAAAATTGCCTGAATAATGTGTTTGAGATAACACTGTAATCATTGTATCACAAAGAGATCTCATGCTTTAACAGAGAACTCATAAATTACCAGAAATAAGGCATTTTAAAATTAAAGCTCTCCATTTATCTCCTGCAGTAAACTTACATTTACAATTTTATACAGCAAATGTTATTTCCTGCACTGCAAAAAAGTAACCAATAAATTAGCCTTTGAATTTACAACTCTGCCTGAAGCCCACCAGGGCCAGAATAACAGCCATATTAATCAGAGTAACTGCACAGTGCAACCACAATCTACAGCATATATCTTCTAGTTCTCTAACACCATTAAATATACCCTGACCATACATCATAGCTGTAATTGTCATTTTTAGATAAATATTGAATCACAGTTATTCATTTGAAAACCGGGGTACTGTTTGAGACCAGACTGCAAATTATAAGTTGTCACTGATTCACAAGTGTGTGATTTAATGGTGTTAATGCCATAGTGAATGACTCCCCCTGGGAAATTTTTCTCCAGTCATAATGAACACGAGAAAAAAGAAAAAGAAAAAAAATATGCTTTTAACAAACTCTGGCACATGTCTCTAGAGCAAGAAATTTAAGCAGCATAATGGCACAGCCACATACGAGGTAATGACTGCATAACTCCACCATGAATACAAAATAATGATTCTGGGTAAGATCACAGGCCACATTTGGGATTGACAGCTTTCTTGATTTAACTGCTCTCGAATTGTTCTCTACATACAACAATTTACAGGAGCAGCTTGTATGAACACAATGGCTGTGGATACTTAATGTAAGTGACAGGGACTAATAGGTTGGTATAAATGTAATTCATTTAATTTGTTTGTTTATTTAATCCGGGACAATACACAATAATAATACATAAAATATGTCAAATGTGCCAGATTTAGCCAAATTATTTTCATCCGTAGTACCTTGGCAGGTTGATGTTAAAGACAGAAGAAACAAACAAACAAAATTTAAAACACAAACATAAAAAGAACTATACCAAAATCTCTATTTTTTATATAAACTCTACTGTTCATTATGACTGAAGAAAAATATATTTTATGATAATGACTGTCATCAATAACAACGCTGTATAACAAACCGTGGTTCCATTTAACAACTGTATTGAAAATGACTTCTCGTCTTGTTGCCAGGATCATTGGTTTGTACATTGTAATGGTTCATAAAGTAACAAGCTGAATGGACATTATCCCTTACATCTTAGGACCTTTATTACAAACAAAACAGATGATAGAAAGATCATATATTTTGTATAATACAACTAGCATAAAAATAGGGTTTTTGAGTGTTTTCTTTTCGTTAGGCGTGAAATTACTTGAGACTCGATTCTGACTTGTGACAAAAGACTCTAGACTTGACTCAGACTCCAATGATAAAGACTTCAGACTTGACTCAGACTTCAGATGAAAGACTTGAATATCGTGAAATACGTGAATATCTCTGACTGGTGGGAGGAAGGTTCTTGAGTGGGTGCACTACCTCAGTATCCCAGTCAATCATCCATCCCTCTGTATCCGCCTCTAATACTCCTACTGGCACAGATGTTATGGCCGGCTCACACACCTGGTCAGCCGAGTCCTCACACTCTTCCTCCGGGATAGATCTGGCTCCGTAGTGGGTCTCAGTCCAGGCACAATCTCCATGGTGGAAATCAGCTGGGTCTCTCGGTTTGCCATGGGCTCTGGTTCCATAATTGCAGTGGGTGTGGGGTCTGACTCTGGGGTGGTGAAGAATGTAGAGTGGGGCTGGACACTGGCAGCGGAATCCTCTTCCTCATCGCCCATGCTAAAAGAGGATCTGTCTATCCAGAGGGCGAAATTGATGTACTCGGCCAGCGTCCAGCAGAAGTTTCCCTGGGGCATCACCAGCCGGATCTCCTCATTGAGTCCTACCCAGAAGCCCTTCATCAGCGTGATGTCATCACTTGTGGTGAGGTGGCTGAAACAGAACTTGTGAATGCTCCCCAATGGAGCTAAATTAATTGAAGCTGTTTACATCTTAATTTATTTCAGGTTGAGTATTTGTCACAATTTAGTCCAAATGATGATGAAGATGAGTCAAAAAGGTTCCAATGAGCAAAAAGTTTTATTAATAAAACAAAACGTGGGTAATCCATATGCAAGAAGACAACGTAACAGCGTGTATCACACAAAAATATCCAACAATGACCAAAACATGAGGAATTTAAATACACATGGAAAATTAACTAAATGACAAACAGGTGTGTTGATAGTAACTAATGAGTGGCAGGAAACTAGAACAAACGGAACAGGTAACTGACGAGAAACAAACTAAAAGTCCATAAAAATGAAACAGAATGATAAGCATTTTCATCGTCCATGATGTGTTGACACATTTTGATGTTCTCAGGAAATGACTTGCAGGTTTTATAAATCTGCTTCATTAATGAAATCAGCTTGCGTTTAGTAAATGTACAGAATTATTACAGGAACAGTGTTCTTTGAATAAACTAAAGCTGAGAGTCCTTTCACCAAAGTTCATTTGACTTATCCCTATGGGTGTGATGTAGCATTAGTCTATGTGTGCAGCAAATACATCAGGGAAGCTCATTATACTGTGCTGTAATTACCAACTCAGAATACACACTCCTTTCACATTGAGATATACTGTTTTTGCAATGCAATTATGATGGAAAAAAGTTACCACTATATCAAATACGAGTCAAATACGTCAGCCCGTTCCATTAACTGTAAAGTGACAATAATTACAGGCTAATGAAGCTCTCAGGGGTTTACAAACCCATCATCCCTATTTCAAGTAGACTCTTATGAACGGATAGTATAGCTAGAGTTGGGTTAAAGTGAGATATTACAATTATTGATGTCATTAATTACTTAATGGTTTTTAAATTACCCCTTGGGGAATACTGCATTTCCATTTTAAGCTTCCATATAAAAGACTAGTGTTGACTAGTGTGTAAAACAGAGGAGAAGCTGATAAGTGATAAGTCTGTGTGCTCGGACAACAACACTGTGTGCTCACGTGTAGCTTGCTCATTTACGTCTATCAGCTGCCATGTGTTCAATGGAATGTGCTGCTGCTCCTCTCAGACATTCACAGAACAGGGTAGACACAAAGAGAGGTTAAGCAATACCTCGCGCTTGCAGGAGAGTATTGGCGACATTTGAAAAGTTACTGAGGTTTGTCCAAAAAGTCGCTGTGAAAAATATACCATCATACAGGTATGTAACAACATGAATACCAGATTTATTCATTTTTTGGTTGAATTCTCCCTTTAAGGTTTATGCCATTGATTGTGCACTGAGCTGTGCATTTACCCTTCACTAAGCCTGGCACTGACTGACTAATATGTTTTATTTGGACTATTGGCATGCCAGAATTATTGAATTATTGAGAAGTGCTTGCCGTTGTGCTAAATGGCAGTGCCAACATGGCTAAATGTTCACCAGATGTGCCCAGACAAGGATAATCTGCAGGACAATTGGAAAGCATCTCCTAAAACGTGTCTTTCCCACTCAGACGTGACAGTTTGCAGTCTCTTGGAAGATTTAAGACAGACTTACAGTACTGAAGGAGATCTGAATGAACGACAAAGAACAAACAACAGCAGTGTTTCATCGTCATGAGGAAAGGATGCCTCCCATCTGCACACTGAAAACTGGACAATCCTCCTAATGGAACTGTTAACTCATCTGGGTTGAGATGGGACAGTTTCAAACAATGTTGTGCATAAGTTTGGACACCCCTATGTTAAATTCCCATAGAGGCAGGCAGATTTTTATTTTTAAGTATTTTATTTATTTATTTATTTTTTTAGGATACTATGCATCCTGATAAAGTTCCCTTGGCCTTTGGAATTAAAATAGCCCCACATCATCACATAGCCTTCACCATACCTAGAGATTGGCATGGGGTACTTTCCATAAGATCATCTCTCAATGCAAATCAAACTAGCTATTAGGCTAACTGAAATAAAACCATGCCAATCTCTAGGTATGGTGAAGGCTATGTGATGATGGATGCATAGTATCCTAAAATTTAAAAAAAAAAAAAAAAAATACTTAAAAATAAAAATCTGCCTGCCTGGGAATTTAACATAGGGGTGTCCAAACTTATGTACCCTGTATTTTAAGGAAGAACATTTATTTATTTACGATACATTATTCATTCACAAAGAAAATTGGTGTCCTTAAAGGTTGGATTTTTCCTAATTTTTTAAATAAAGACATTAAGTTCAGTTCCCAAAAGATGATTTTTTATTCCTCTTTTTAGTCAACTTTAGTATGGGTGTCTAAACTTATGCATAGCACTTTATATTCAAAGGTAGTAAAATCTTTGTTAGTATATTTGCAATGTACTATTGAAAAAGGGAATATATTTCAAACACAGTAAAGTATACTTTTTTTTCACTATGGTGTTGATCTATAATGCGCGATGGGCGCCGCCATGTTAGTTTGGGCTGCAATTTAGAGAATCCTATGTCCTATGAGAATCCCCGGTCACTCGGGAGGAGCTCAGAGTAGAGCCGCTGCTCCTCCACATCGAGAGGAGCCAGCCGAGGTGGCTAGGACATCTATTCCGGATGCCTCCTGGACGTCTTCCCGGGGAGGTGTTCCGGGCGCGTCCCACCAGCAGGAGACCCTGGGGAAGACCTAAGACACGCTGGAGGGATTATGTCTCCCGGCTGGCCTGGGAATGCCTCGTTATCCCCCCGGAAGTGCTGGAGGAAGTGTCTAGGGAGAAGGAAGTCTGGGCGTCTCTACTTAGATTGCTTCCCCCGCGACCCAGCCCCGGATAAGTGGAAGAAGATAAATGGATATCATATAAAATAAAATTATAAATAAAAACTAACGTTTTTCACAGAAAAAAACCTCCATGAACTATGTATAAATAACGTTCCCTTCCTATATGGAACTTTGACTCTGCGTCTTGGTATTGGCATTATGGGGAACGTCATCAGCATTACCGGTGTCTGAGGAATGTGTAATAGAGATGCGCGGTTGGCGGTTACAGCCACGGACTCCGGGCAGATGACGTGACGAAAAATAATATTTTAATTAAATTCGGGCGGGTGGCGGGCGGTTGAACCAATCAAATGAAAAATATATGTATACACCAATCAGCGGATGGCGGGCGGGTGCGGTTTTGAAAATTGGTCAAAAACGTTGGTGCGGATGGATGGCGGACGGATGATGAGTTTTGTGATGCGGTTGCGGATGAAATAATAGCCCATCCGCGCATCTCTAATGTGTAAACAAACGGCAATAATCATTGGCAGATGACAATCCATTATATAAGTGCGCCTGTAAGTATTAAAGGGTGTCTGAGTTACATGTCATCAGCTTTTTTTGTCTACAGGAGCAGCTTGTTTGTATGCGTGTAAGATAAGGGTCCATTGGAGCGTGTTTGACTCTCGTGTTTGTAGGCTGGGCATAGGGAGGAGTCTGATGGAAGTTTTTTCCTTTCTGGACTTTTCCTGTTGGCTCTGTTGCTTTCACGCTAGTTCAGGAAGCCCCTCTGTGGTTGCTTCCAACCTGACTAATTGCTGTGACGTGTCTAATTCTGAGGAATTGGATGCAGAGAGACTTGAGGCAGGTGTTATTAATAATCCGCCTCCTCTGCTGTACCGCATATACGTTTGTGAGCCTTTTATTCCTTCTATATCCATTTTTAAATTATTGTTGAGGTCCAGTGATCTGTCTGGTAAATGTGTGGCTTTCCAAAACTCACAACGTAGGAGATACAAAGAAACTTTATTTAGTCTTTATTTAACTAGACAAACACTCAGGAGAACGTATCAGTTACATATGTAACCCTCGTTCCCTGAAGGAGGGAACGGAGACGTAGTCGATGTGTCGACTGATTGAGATCACGCTTAGGGAGCCTGTCATCTTCGAGTATTGCAAAAATCGAGCCAATGTACATTGTCGTGCGTGAATTGCATCACACGCTCCGCCCCGCAGCACGGGTATAAATACGGAAGTGGATGCACGCACCAGTTCTTTTTCACTGAGGTGCCGAGCAGAGCCCTGGGTCAGTGGTGGTCCAGCAATAGTGGCGACGGGACTATGTCTCCGTTCCCTCCTTCAGGGAATGAGGGTAACATACATAACCAAGACGTTCCTTTTCAGTCACTCACGTTTGACGTAAGGATCCCGACTGATTGGGATCCCTATTAAAACGCCACTAGAGCTGCCACCTTCCAGTGCCTTGACAAAAGCCTCTTGATCCTCCCGCATATTGAGGCGGAGATAGGACAGGGCTTAGGCCAGGAAAATCACTGCTATTCCACAAGACCACTGGGAAAGCGTTAACCTTTCGTTGGAAGGCATACGCTGCGGAAGCCATATCCTGCCCGTAGGGAGGTAACGAGGAGAATAACACATATGGACTGAGCGAATAGCCGGCAGTACAACATATGGAATGTCACTGAGGTGGCTCCAGCCTAAAACGGGGGGAGACGCAAATGGTCAGTGATGGCAGAGCAGGCTCTGCCAAGGGAAGACACGGGCTCGCCGGAGGGAGCCGTACCGTGGAAGAATACACACATGTAACACAAGTTCCAGCAAGTGCATACGAGTGGTAGGCCTAGCATCGGACGCTCTGCCACATCCAACGGCAAAGGGTTGTGGAGGAACTCAACAGGGTTCGGCTAAAGGAAAACTCAACTGGAGCAAAATGGCGCATGTATCTAGTCCATAGGAGGTGAATGGCGCAGCAAGCTGACACTACAAACCGGGCTAACAGTGAAGCTGGCTTCATGTGAAGGGAGCCCACGGAAAGCAATCGGCTTGACACATAGGCTATTTTCCTAGCGAATGTGCTGGTGTCGCCCAGCCCGCAGCTCTAAAAAAATCTGTCAGCGAGGCACTCTGTGTCAACACCCAGGAAGGAGCTACGCTCTCTCTTTGGAGCAGCTCACCACCCAGGTGAGCACGGTGCACCTTGGGTATAACACACCAAGGTGATGGCAACCTCTATGCAGTGGGCCAACCTCTGCATGGAAACAGCCTTCCCTTCTGCTGGTTTCCGTAACACACAAGAGCTGGAAGAGATCTTGAGGCATTGAATTGTGTCCTGTATACCCGCAAGGTGGAAGGAACAGAGAAGAACCAGGGCTGAGTCTGCCTCCTCCGGGGCAGGGCTTGCAGGCTCACCACCTGGTCCCGTCTTAAGGGAGAGGTAGAAACCTTGGGCACGTATCCAGGCCGGGGTCTCAGATTTTGTGAGAGTTGGCCAGCCTGAATTCCAGGCACGAATAGTTGACCGAAAATGTGTGCAGGTCCCCTACCTTCTCGATAGAGGCAAGCAAGCAGGAGAACTGTTACTGGATTTTTAACTCAGCTGCCTGCAGTAACTCAAGGGGAGGTCTCTGAGTGCAGTAGCACCAGAGATAAATACCAAGAAGGTATAGAGGGGGCGCAAGGCAGATTCAGTCTCCTTACTCGCCTCAGGAACCCGACGATCAAATCAACTTCCCTAAGGATTAGATCCACTGCATCATGATGTGTGTTAATATAGAGGCAACATACATTTTGAAAGCAAGCCTATTTTTTTTTTCTTTTACGGTCATTTTTGAGGTAGATAACTGAACCTCCGCAACGAGGCCTGGAGTTTCCAGAGGTCTGGTGCGGGTGCCAACGGTGCCCCATCCCTGAGATGTCTCAGAGGAATGGGTCAGGAGGGGCTGTCGAAAGGAGCATAGGTTCGGGGGAACGAGGTCCAGTTGGACCATTACGGGGCAACTAAGAGACCTGCTCCTTCTCCTTCCTGACTTAGCACAATGTTGTGCAAAAAGGCTCACTGGGGAAATGCATTTTGCATAGGCCCCGGGGTCAGCTGTATGCCAGTGTCTCCGTGTTTCAGGGAGTAAACTACTGGCAAGGGGACGAGTTCGGAAAGGCAACAGATGTAACTGTGCAGCCCGAAGTGATCCCAAAACAGCTGGACCGTCTGGGGATGGAGTCTCCACTCTCCTCGGCTACAGGCTGTCGTGAGGCCTCGTGGACGGCACGATTGAGCAGGCCGGAACTTAAAGTGGAAGAAGCGACCTCAGAAGCTTCTGACTCCATAGGAGGAGGTGGTGGGTGAGTTGTGAGATGCAAGGCAAGCATATTAGCAACAGTCACTGTACTGAGCAGTACAGGCTTGCTGAGCAGCGGCATCAAGCAAGGAAATTGCTAACAACTCGAGGCAATGGATGCCAATGCATTGGGAGGCTCGCCCAGACCCCCATTACTGCATACCCGTTATATGTGGCCCCTCGGCTGGTGTTTAGCAGACACTTGTTCTAGGAGCGTTTTGGCCCAGAGAAGCAAAAGGTCTGAATACGGCTGAGAGTTTGGCGGTAGGCCGGGTGTTGTTAACACACGGGGCGTGCCGCTCTGCCACGGCCACCTCGGGACTTGGCCATGAAGCCAGTGCTGAAGCGGTCATAATATGGAGAAAGCCAGTTATATGCGGCTGCGTCTATCATATGCCCCAGGAGCCTCTGAAAGTTTCAGTGGGACCGTTTCTCACTTCTATGTAGCACCAACCGGACACGTTCCTGGTGAGGAACGTGTAGACCAAATCCACCCACAAACCAGAAAAGAGATCCTCAGTCCGTGGACGAGTTTACTCTTCCCCAGTTGACCTGAAGACCCAACTGGCTATGTAGCACTCGAAGGGAGGGACTTGTACTGAGACTTTGACCCCTCAACGCAAGAGCACAGACATGGCCTGCGTTGCAACGGAAGGGTAGAGATCTGAAGTACTCTGAAGTAATCTAAACTTTATAGTCATCTTTACAGTAATCTGAACTGCATATTTCCATCTATTGAACTTGATTTTGATTTTTGCAACCAGTCCTTTCTTGGTAATTAGTGTGACACACTATGTAGAATAAGAATGCAAGAGGTTTTGACTATTTTTATATCCACCCTGGAGATCAAATTGCTCTGCTCTCATGAACCCTCTGAGGTCTAAGGGCATTTTTTCACTTTTTCTTCGATTTTACATATCTTATTAAATTCACCTTTTAAAGGCAATTACATAACATAATCCCATGTGTTTTACATCAAAATGTGCAGAGAAAACCCAGCTCTCTTACTGATGAGCTCACCACTTGTCCTAGAGCATTGTGTAAAGAGAGAGAGAGGGATAATTTGGCTCTAAAAGGTGAAAAATATAAGTTCGATTTTTTAAATTCTTCAAATCTCTTGTGGAAACATACCATTACTCATGTGGACGAATTATTTTGGTCCTTGATATGGGTTTCCCAAAGTCTTAGGGTCACAAAAGTAGTGTCATATATGAATAAAATAATAGATAATGAATAATAATTGTCTAAAGTGACATTTTGAAAAATCGTTTTTTAGTACAAGTTTTGTCTGTATTCTGTGTGTCATGGGTGTTGTTTGCTGGGCCAGACAGAGTTCCTTGTGGAGGATGTAGCTGTTGGTGGTGGCAATGTCCAGAAAATGGTAAAACAGGTGTCTGTACCAGCGCATTGTTTTGTGTTGTGCAGAGTAATACTGAATGAGCTGGTCTGAATGATCAGCTCCCCCCATGTGTTCATTGTACTCCATAACTGGTGTGGGACAGGGGATTGATGTCTTTGTCCAAGAGCCATCTTGATGTTTCAACCTCCTCTGCACAGCGTTACCAGAGTGTGCTGTGTGAAGTGTGGAGCAGACTGATACTTCCCTCGTGTCCATCCATTTCACATAGATGAGGGGGCCGTCCCAGATCCATCTTATGGAGCCTCTTTCTGATTTCTTTGTGAGGGCGTTATTTGTTGTCCGAGGGCAGTCCTTGCGGTTCTCCCTGTAGGTCCCACAGGCAGCAAATTTTTGCTCATGGAGAGCCCTGAAGAGCTTGGGGCTAGAATAAAAATTGTATATGTAAATGTGGTAGCCCGTGCCAAGGTAACCTGGTTCTACCAGGGACATCACAACATCATAGGAAAGGCCATGTCCAGAGGGGATGTCACTTTTGCCGGTGTAAACGGAAAAGTCCACTGTATAGCGATTCCTTGAGTCTGCCAAGACAAACAACTTGAATCCCCACTTTATCGGATATGCCTTCATGTACTGCGTCATCCCAGTTTTGGCCTTTGATGCAACCATTCTTTCATCCACAGCCACATCTCTGTGAGGATGATAAAATGACTTGCAGGCATTTTTGATGGTGTTCATCAGGAATTTCAGTCTGAAAAGTTTGTCATGGTCGGCTGTGCCCTTTTTTTTTGTCGTTCTGGACATCCTCTTCAGGGTCGCTAAGGTGAAGGTTCCAAGAAAGTGCTGTGTATCTGTCCCGTGGCATGATCTGTACTGGAAGTGGCAAAGAAAAGAAGTGATTCTGTCTCCAGTAATCTGCAATGCTGTCGAGTTTCACCATGGCCAGGGCCGGATTAACAATTTCCTGTGCCCTGGGCAACAAGACTTAAGGCCCCCCGTAGTAAGGGGGGTTCGGGGGCATGCTCCCCCGAGAAAATTTGGATTTCTCTGACCTACATATGTGCAATTTAGGACTTTTAAAGGCCAAAAATTATAAGAAATAGGCTAGCTTTAAAACCTTGTCATTAGATTATTTGTCTGCTCTCTCCTCATCTTCATATTTCTTATTCTCTCAGTATTCTTATACTGGCCTATTTCTACCTCTCCTAAAGCTGAACTTTGACTGATAGTCTTTTCATTTTCGTCTGTGTCAGTGACGAAAATAAACATAGGCTCAACTGATATTTATACGTTTTATGAATCATTTTCTTAGACATGTTAATTTACTCAAGGCTACCAGGAAAGCTGTATAGCTGTAAAGTCAGTATTGACATTAGGAACATTCTGCAAGCTTTGGAATTTGAAAACGTCTGTTTTTAAATGTTAAAAGTAATTTAAAATAATAATACAAATTATAGACTACGTTTAACGCAGTTGGTGGAATTGGCAGACGTTCCCTTAAGCATCGTGCGCTGTGGAAACGCGTCAAAGCATTCTCAGGTATAATTATGCAGCATTAATGCACAAATGATTTTGAACGAATATTTCATCATGCCGATATACAATGGTCACATAATGTTAAAACTAATCTTGCTATTGATATCTTTGTTAGACTACCGACCCTATAGAACAAATGTCCGGCTAATATCGAAACTGAAACGAACTTCACCGCGCTCAACCAACGGGAGTGCATTTCACGAATTAGTAATCGCTGGCGTTCAGCGGGGAGGGAGGAAAGTCGCGTGAACCCGCGTAGATGCACTTTATGCAGTGAAGAAGATCGTAAAGAGTTTGATAACTTTATTACATTTCTGTGTATTTCCTACCTGTCAGGGCCCCCTAGATGTCATGGGCCCCTGGGCAAGTGCCCAGTTGCCCTAATGGTTAATCCGGCCCTGACCATGGCCATGTACAGAAGCAGTCAAATGTACTTGTAAAACTCCCCTATGTTCACATCTAACCATTTATATTTCTTTCCCTGTGCCATTTGTTTAGCAGCCTGCTTGTTTGTGTTTTGGCACAGTGTTTGTATGGTTTGTACAGGGAAGAAAAGTTTGAAGAGGTCGAGGGGTGTATATGTGGAAGTGGAGCTGAGCTGTGGCCCTGGTGTTCGAGCTGGTTGAAACCTGGAGACAGGGGGAGCGATGTCTGTGTCTTTTTCCGTCTTCCAAGACAGTGGAGCTGGCTGCTGTGTAGGTGGGGGTGCTGGTTGATGCTGGGGGGTACGGGACCTCTTGGCTGGCCGCGTTGGTGATGATGGTTGCTGTGTAGGTGGGGGTGCTGGTTGATGCTGGGGGTTACGGGACCTCTTGGCTGGCCGGGTTGGTGATGATGGTTGCTGTGTAGGTGGGGGTGCTGGTTGATGCTGGGGGTTACGGGACCTCTTGGCTGGCCGGGTTGGTGATGATGGTTGCTGTGTAGGTGGGGGTGCTGGTTGATGCTGGGGGGTAAGGGACCTCTTGGCTGGCCGGGCTGGTGATGATGACTGCGGTGTAGGGGCTGGTGGTGACCTGGTGGCAGGCACTGTCACGAACAATAAACAGGAAGCAAAGATG
Organism: Scardinius erythrophthalmus; assembly: GCF_964197995.2. NCBI lineage: Eukaryota > Metazoa > Chordata > Actinopteri > Cypriniformes > Leuciscidae > Scardinius > Scardinius erythrophthalmus. The sequence continues at coordinate 29,002,458 of NC_138231.1, forward strand.
CAAGTAATCTCTTTATTGAAGGTAGAAACAATAGCCAGGTAGATAATAGACAGGCAGGCAGGCAGACAGGCAGACGGGTAGGCAACGCAGGGACTAGATGGTCAGATACGGGTGCTGAGTGATGAGATGACGAAACAGTGAAGAATCCAGATGAATGAAAACCAGTAGAACACGGAACAGGAAACGAGGACACGAACTGAAACTCCGACTGGACTGGATACACACACACACTGGAGACATCAAACAACGATCTGACAAAGAAAGGAGATTGTGATGAGAATTTATAGGAGAGTAAACAAGTAGCAGCTGGTGCGGGGAATGAGATCAGCTGGCGCGCTGATCAACGGTAACGAGCGGTAACGCCCACTAACACAGAACAACAAATACACGAGACATGAAGAAAACAGTGAATTCATGAACCGTGACAGTACCCCTCCTCCTAGGAACGCCTCCTGGCGTCCCCAGACTCCCTTACCTGTTGATTGTAATCATCAATAAGGGAGTGATCCAATATGTCTCTAGCAGGAACCCAACTTCTCTCCTCCGGACCGTAACCTTCCCAGTCCACCAAGTACTGGAATCCGCGTCCCCTCCGCCTTGAGTCCAGAATACGATTAACCGAATATGTAGGTTCCCCTTCTACGAGTCGCGGCGGGGGGGGAACCGGGACAGGCGGATTAAGACAAGAATGAAACACGGGTTTAATTTTGGAAACATGGAAGGCGGGATGAATCCTCCTGTACACCGGAGGGAGTTTGAGGCGGACTGTCACCGGACTAATGATCTTGGTAACAGTGAACGGGCCGATAAATTTGGGAGCCAGTTTATTAGAGACGGAGCGGAGAGGAATGTTCTTAGTAGAAAGCCACACTTTTTGACCAACGACGTATACGGGAGGCCTAGACCGGTGGCGATCGGCTTTGGCCTTGGTGCGCTCCCCCATTTGGAGTAGAGTCTCACGGGCTCTAGTCCAAGTGCGGTGACACCTCTGGACGAAGGCGTGAGCGGAGGGAACCGCGACTTCGGATTCCAGACTAGGAAAAATTGGTGGCTGGTAACCTACACTACACTCAAACGGAGACAGGCCCGTAGATGACACTGGTAACGTATTGTGGGCGTACTCCACCATTGACAGTTGTTGGCTCCATGAGGAAGGATTCTTGGAGACTAAACATCGCAACGACCTTTCCAGATCTTGGTTGGCTCTCTCAGTTTGACCATTGCTCTGGGGATGGAACCCTGAGGACAGACTGACAGTCGCTCCCAATAATTTACAAAATTCTTGCCAAAATTTGGACACAAATTGGGGTCCCCTGTCGGAAACCACGTCTGTCGGGAGGCCATGTAAGCGAAAGACGTGATCAACGACAGTCAACGCTGTCTCCTTGGCTGAGGGTAATTTGGGCAAGGGAATGAAATGGGCCGCCTTCGAGAACCGGTCCACCACGGTCAAAACTACCGTGTTGCCTCGGGAGGGCGGGAGGGCGGTAATAAAATCTAGCGCAATATGGGACCAGGGTCTCGAAGGGACAGACAGCGGTTGAAGTAACCCATCTGGGGGTCGATTGGAAGTCTTACCAATGGCACAAACTGAGCAGGCCAAAACAAAACTGTGGACATCACGAGCCATAAGCGGCCACCAGAATCGTTGCTTGACCAAAAACTTGGTACGACTAACTCCTGGATGACAAGCTATGTTGGAACAATGCCCCCACTGAATAACGTCAGACCGTAATCCCTCCGGTACAAATAAACGGTTCGGTGGACACCCGGGCGGAGGCGTTACCCCTTTCAAGGCCGTCTTGACCTTCGATTCGACCTCCCATACGAGTGTGGAGACAAATAGGGTCTCGGGCAAAATGCACTCGGGAGTAGACGGGCGTTCGGAACGGTCAAAAATGCGCGATAAAGAATCGGGTTTGATGTTCTTGGAACCCGGGCGGTACGAGAGGGTAAAATCAAAACGTCCGAAAAAAAGTGCCCACCGAGCCTGCCTGGAGTTCAATCTTTTGGCAGTCTTAATGTATTCCAGATTCTTATGGTCGGTCCAGACGATAAAAGGTACCCCCGACCCTTCTAACCAGTGACGCCATTCTTCCAACGCTAACTTGACTGCCAACAACTCTCTGTTACCAATGTCATAATTGCGTTCGGCAGGGGACAAACGATGAGACAAAAACGCGCATGGATGCATCCTATCGTCTGTGGAAGAACGCTGGGATATCACTGCACCTACCCCCACCTCTGACGCATCGACCTCCACCACGAACTGACGTGATAGATCAGGGGCAATAAGGATGGGGGCTGAAACAAAGCGGCCCTTAAGTTTGGCAAACGCAGCCTCAGCTGCGTCTGACCACCTGAACGTAGTTCTGGGGGAGGTCAAGGCAGTCAGAGGCGAGGCTAGTTGGCTGAAGTTGCGAATAAACCGCCGGTAGAAATTGGCGAAACCCAGAAACCTCTGTAGGGCCTTACGGGAATCTGGATTTGGCCATTCCACCACAGCCTTAACCTTCTCAGGATCCATACGTATTCCCTCAGACGACACAATGTACCCTAGGAAAGGAACAGACTGTGCATGAAAAACGCATTTCTCCGCCTTGACAAAAAGCCCATTCTCTAGCAACCTCTGAAGCACTCGTCGGACGTGCTGCACATGTTCCTGGAGAGACGATGAAACTATCAATATGTCATCCAGGTAGACATAAATGAACTGATCGACCATATCTCGCAGCACGTCGTTGACGAGTGCCTGGAAGACTGCTGGGGAGTTGGACAACCCAAAAGGCATGACCAAGTATTCAAAGTGCCCCCTGGGGGTGTTAAAAGCAGTCTTCCACTCATCCCCCTTCCTAATGCGGACCAAATGATAAGCGTTACGTAAGTCCAATTTAGTGAAGATAGACGCTCCCTGCAACCTCTCGAAAGCTGAAGACATCAACGGCAAAGGATAAGTATTCTTTACCGTGATGCTGTTCAGCCCCCGGTAATCAATACAAGGTCGCAGAGATCCATCCCTCTTCCCCACAAAAAAGAACCCCGCCCCCGCTGGAGAAGAGGAAGGGCGGATGAACCCCGTTGCTAGAGAATCAGAAATATATTTCTCCATAGCCTCCCTTTCTGGAACAGAAAGCGAATATAACTTGCTTTTAGGCGGAGACTTACCTGGCAATAAATCTATGGCACAGTCATAGGGACGATGCGGAGGAAGAGAAGCAGCACGAGACTTACTGAACACCTCCTTCAGGTCCAGGTACTCCGCGGGCACGTTAGACAAATCCACTGCCTCCTCCTGAAACAAAGGGACAGAAACGGACGAACAGGCAGACACAAGACAGGACTCATGACATTTACTGCTCCACTCCAACACTGATTTCTTTTGCCAGTCTATTTTGGGGTTGTGATCAATGAGCCAAGGATGTCCGAGAACAACAGGTGCGAGAGGTGAGTCCAGTATGTAAAACGAAAGTGTCTCGGTGTGATTGCCTGATGTGGTGAGGGTGATAGGTCCGGTGATGAGTGCGATGGTGGGTAAGTCCTGGCCGTTGAGTGCATGAACAGCAATCCTACGGGTGAGTGGTTGGATAGGAACTTGAAACTTGATAGCAAATGAATGGTCCATAAAATTACCTTCGGCCCCTGAATCCACCAGTGCGTGACAGTCGTGATTGTGGACTGACCATCTAAGTCTTACCGGGAGGAGCGTAGATGTTGATGAGGTCTTCTCAGCGGAGATCCCACCCGACAGTAGCCTCAAACTTACTGCCGGGCTTGGCCTTTTAACGGACAGTTATAGGCGTAATGTCCTGCCGCGCCGCAATACAAGCATAGTCCCTGGGATCTCCGCCTCTCCTTCTCCTCCCGGGAAAGCCGAGCTCGACCGACCTGCATGGGCTCGTGATCGTCGACAGGGCTGACCGCGTCCCCACCGCTGAACCGCTGATTTTCCGTACCTCTTAATCCACGGCTGGGCAAGCTCCGTCGCTCGACTCTTGACAATCGTGCATCTACTCGAAGAGCAAGATCAACCAGTCCATTGAATGAAGTGGGAAGGTCCAGGGCGTAGATCTCTCTTTGAACGCGGTCAGCCAGCCCATGCAGGAACATGTCCCACTGCGCCTCCTCGTTCCACTGACACTCCGCCGCCAGGGTCCTGAAGTCGATGGAGTACTCCGACACCGACCTTTCTCCTTGTTTGAGTTCCGCGAGCATCCGAGCCGCCTCTCTCCCGGCGACCGCTCTATCGAAGACTCTTTTCATCTCGGCGGCGAGTGTCTGGAACGAGGCGCAGCACGGGTCTTGATTCTCCCACACCGCCGTTCCCCAGAGTGCTGCCTTCCCAGTCAATAAGGTGAGCACGAAGGCCACCTTGGCACTCTCATTGCTGAAGGTCTTAGGTTGTAAAGAGAAATGCATTGAGCAACGGGTTAAAAATGCTCTACAGAAATTAGGCTCACCCGAGTATGATTCTGGAATCGGTAGGCGGGGCTCTGACTGGGAAGCTCCCTCTGGTGGTGTGGGGGGAACGGCCGGTGTGGGTGGCGCAGTGGGAGCTCGCAGATGTTGGATTTGCTGGGTGAGCTCGGACACCTGCGTCACCAATGCCTGGACTGCCCGTGCGGTCTCCGTCAAACCCTTCTCCTGATTGTCCATGCGCCGAATGCTGGAACTGACGAATTCATCCAAGTTAGATGGGTTACTCGCTGCTTCCATGACGAAGGTCAGATCGTTCTGTCACGAACAATAAACAGGAAGCAAAGATGCAAGTAATCTCTTTATTGAAGGTAGAAACAATAGCCAGGTAGATAATAGACAGGCAGGCAGGCAGACAGGCAGACGGGTAGGCAACGCAGGGACTAGATGGTCAGATACGGGTGCTGAGTGATGAGATGACGAAACAGTGAAGAATCCAGATGAATGAAAACCAGTAGAACACGGAACAGGAAACGAGGACACGAACTGAAACTCCGACTGGACTGGATACACACACACACTGGAGACATCAAACAACGATCTGACAAAGAAAGGAGATTGTGATGAGAATTTATAGGAGAGTAAACAAGTAGCAGCTGGTGCGGGGAATGAGATCAGCTGGCGCGCTGATCAACGGTAACGAGCGGTAACGCCCACTAACACAGAACAACAAATACACGAGACATGAAGAAAACAGTGAATTCATGAACCGTGACAGGCACAGGTGAGGCTGCCTGTGTTACACTGGGCCCTGGTAGCTGTGAATCCTCTCTGAAAAAAAACACAAAAAACAAATAAGTTAGGACTTGCATTATCAATTTCATTGAAATAAAGTTTACACCTCCTCTCTTGTCTTTATTCCAGATCCCGCTCACACACACACACACACACACACAGACACACACACATCAATCTACACCTAACAAGAATGTGGAGAATGTTTGAGGATTTTGATTGATTGATTGAAATCTTTATTTCGAACATGAGAGAAGAATATATAAAGTAAAATTAAAGAAAAAAAAAAGAAAAAAAGAAAAAAAAAACAGATAAGCAGCAAACAAGGTACCTTACTTTCCTGTGTGAACATACTTCTGTCTCGTGTGCGAAAAGGAGTAGGAAGAAGTAAAACTTATGTACTCCTACCCCTTTAATTCTTACATTCCTTTAAATAACAATTTTTTATGTTATTATTAGAGGTGGGCATAGATTAATTTTTTTAATGTACTCCTACCCCTTTAATTCTTACATTCCTTTAAATAACAATTTTTTATGTTATTATTAGAGGTGGGCATAGATTAATTTTTTTAATCTAGATTAATCTAGATTAATTTTGAAATTAATCTAGATTAATCTAGATTAAAATGGCTCATTTGAATTCTGCCGAAGGCATTCAGAATATGTGTGCTACCCAAATAATGACTATAAAAGTAAGTCTTTGAGAACGGGTTTCTCAAGTCAGGTGGCGCATTAGACCAGGGGCTCATCTCCTGTTTCCAAAATGCATCCCAAACTGCTTGAGAAAGCTGTTCTACTCACTGTAAAAGGTTACTACTGTACTGTTACCGTCCGTAGGCAACATTAGGTAGGCCTATGTTATTATCAACTACTAGCGATGTTGCCTAAAATCCATATTGTGATATACATTGCAGCCTCTTGCGATAACGATATTATAATAAAACCATTTCAGAACAGGTTACACAGACCCTGCTAAACAACTGCTAAATGTATTTTTTTTTTTAAGGGTGTATGTAGTTTTGAGAACATATATTGTGCAAAACTGTAAGTATACAACATAATTTTGCAGATAAATAAAATGTAAGTACACTAGCTGCAGAGACTTAAGTAGGTCTAATGTTTATTATGGCTTGGAGCTTATGAAACCCCAAATTTAAAATTAGAATATTGTCTAACTGATGTCTTTTCAGTTAAAAAGAAACACAACAACGATTCTTAAAATCGGGCGCAGACAGAGATTATGTTCCACACCACTCAGATATATTGGGAATAATACGCGCGCGCTGGTATTCAGTGATATGTTTCGTTTTGAATTTGAGGTGGTAGAACGGATAAGTCACGTTTTAACTTACCGAACTGTTACCTCACACACTCTGTCTATATAGTTTGCTGCTGCTCGTTGCACCGATCTTTTTCACCAGTTTTCACTTTCAGCTGTGTTACAGTGTTTACTTAAGATAACGACGAATATGATGCGTTGCAGCCGGGTGTTCCTCGCGGCCGCGGGTAGATTGCGTCATCATAGCTTGTGTAGCTTGAGCCAGCTCCGAACCCAACTTGGAGAATAGATTAACGGCGATATTTTTTTTATCGCGCAATAAGAGTCTCGCATTAACGCCGATAACGGCCCACCACTAGTTATTATTATTATTTTGTTATCTGCATCTATGCACATATAGCCTACATACAAATACACACACATTTTTGACATATCCTTCAGCTAATCTTCTCTTTATCTATTCCAATTTATCACATGTGCTAGCTGTCCTGTCCACCCCAAATCACAGCAAATAACACCTGAATGAGATGTGGGAATACTGTCTCTTCCATTTCAAAACTCTACAGAGATTTACAATTTTACATTCAGTATAAATATAGGCCTACTAAACATAAATAAATAAAATGATATGAAAGATCAAGTCACATCTATACAAGTATAAACAATATGATAAAATATTTAATGGCCAAAACATATCGATTCATCACTACAAGAGATAATGTTATTCAAATTGTGAATTGAGGTGAAGAAATATTACATTAGTTATCAAAAGGAGACCACCAAGAACAGCCTACATGCCTACAACGTTACTATTTGTAAGTGTACCCCAGTTTTACACAAGAAAATAACTTTTACATAAAATAAACACTTTGCTCAGAGTGTTCAGATACACAAAGCAGCACAGCGCAACTTATTTTAGCCAAGATGGTCACAGTTAGCCTAGCACAAAGTACATCATGCGAACAAGGTTTTTATAAAATAAATACGCTTACCCGTCTTCAACTGGATCTCTACTGTGATCATAATCCTCATCTTCATCAGAAGAAAATCCATCAGGCTCGGAAACTCGCCTATCATCCTCGTTGCTGCTCTCCAAAACTGCCGTAAGTGCATTTTTCAATGTCAATGTCTTCGCCATTATCGTCTTCTTCTTACTTTTCCTCTTCTTTATATATGTTTTTGCCATGTTTTTTTCACTTACTTTTTCTTTCGCAGACTTTTTTACTCTTTCTCTCTCCGTGTCAGCTTGGCATTTTCCTTACCGTGAGGAGATGGGAGGGTACTTAGGGATTTCAACTGCATCTATTGGTTGGTTTCACACAAAATGCAGACAGGCAAGCTAGCCCACCAATCACGCAAGGTGAACGGCCATCTTGTCTTCCCTCTTGCTCTCTGTGTGAGTCACGTACGATCTCACGAGAGTAAGGACGTTGAAGCTGAGAATCTATCGATTATGGCAAAATCAGAACCATTTATGCGTGCTGCACAATCGCGGAGATATTAATAGAAACATTTAGTAAACATCGAGTTGACGCGCCCCCGCGTCATCCGACCTCAGGGGGTTAACTACCTAATTTTCTGTTGCAGATGCAAACATAAGTGCATTAGCGGTGTATCATTACCTTAACAAGTCTTGAGGGTTATTTCTCTGTTTAAGGCCGAAGACGCTGCTGACTCACAGTATAAACCAAGTCACCCACTGTAAAGTCTAATTGGCTGACAATGCTTACAAAAAGCCTGCACGTGTGAGTCAGTCATTGAACATGCTGATGTGACAGGCAAAATCATCTTTGAAAACAAATCATCTTTGTTTCCTGAACAAAGACTATAGTGTGCTGCGGTGATGACATACTTTTATAGGCCAACCTAGAAGTTAGCATCACCCTGGTTTCCTTGACAAGAACCTATTATTTTTGGATTATTGCAGAAAATAAGCTCTGTGACCAACAAAAGTTTAAGATTCTGAGACGTTTTGTTTATCAAAACATTTTTCACAAATTAACATCTTTTATAAATTTTGAAGTCTTAAAACGTCTCAGGTAACGACTGTAACACTAGTTCCCTGAGAAGGGAATGAGACTCTGTGTCGATGACACTTTGGAACACCCCTGTGTGATTGCGTCTGAAGCACATATGTCAACTAGTCCAATGGCGAGAGTGAGCGTCACGGGCGGGTGACGTCATGACCAGGAAAGGATAAAAGCACATTCAGTCTGACCGGCGTTAGCTTCAAATTAGCCGAAGCAAGTCGATTACAGGGATGCAGGAAGTATGGCAGGGCGACGCAGCGTCTCGTTCCCTTCTCAGGGAACTAGAGTTACAGTCGTAACCTGAGATGTTCCCTTTCGAGGGTTCCCTTGCTGCGTCGATGACACTTTGGGAACGATAATACCCAAACGCCATACTTACAATTGCCTGTATGAGAAACTGTTGGCAAGTAAGTCATAAGCACCTGAGACCCTGGGGCAGCATCCAGGTCCAGGCTATAAAACCTCACAAATATAAGCGGGGAAGACCAGCCCGCCTTATCACACAACTGTAGGGAAACCCCTGAGATTAAGGCTTTGGAGGCCGCCATACTCCTAGTAGAATGAGAATGAGTAGAATGCAGATAGACCCTCTAGGACTATAGCCAGGTCCCAAGCCGGAACGCGTGTTCGAGTTGCAGGCCTCAGCCTCAGAGTACAACAAAGGAAACGGATAATCAAGGGGTCTCTACCCAATGATGTATTACCCACAGAGGCATGGTAAGCCGCTATGGCCGCCACATAAACCTCAGTTGAGAGACCAGCATCTATGAGTTGGGCCCCCTCAGAGGCCAAACCCACAGATTTCAAATCTCTGGGCGGGTGTGAAGGATTGTGCCCCCCGCCTGAGACAGAAGGTCTCTCCTGACCGGAATCTCCAAGGGAGAGCTGTCGAGGAGATACATAAAGTCCGCAAACCAAATCCGGCTTGGCCAGCATGGTGCAACTAGCAGTAGGCTTATTCCATCCCGGCAGACTCTCTCCAGAACTCCTGGGAGCAGAGCAACAGGGGGAAACAGTGCTTTTTATGCTGAGATGCAAACAGATCCACTTCTGCTTGGAGGATGTCTGCTCCTATATGTTGGCACCCGATATTGGAAAACCTCAGGAAATTCCTGTGCTGAGATAGGATGGAGACATGGAAGTATGCGTATGTTTTATTCCCCCAATGCTAGCACTTTCTAATAATAATTCAAATGAAGTACTAGAAAAACATTGTCTTTGATTTCACACAAAATAAAATCATCTTAAGGTTCTTATCTGCGATGAAGTTCTGTCCCGTGAAAAAATGAAGTTACAAAATGAAAAACATTGAGTGCGCTGAAATATGTTGCTATGAAGAAAAACATTGGGTGCGTTGAAATATTTCTCTCTTCTTTAGCATTGTCCATTCCGTCTGGAGAAAGAAAAAAAAATCCACCCCCGCCACAGCATCCCTTTTAACCCATCCTAACTTATGCTTGCATCCCAATTCACCCTAAGTCGTGAATAAATATCAGTTCTTACATTGAGCTTAAAACCAAACGGTTTCTCAACGAGTACAAGTTTTGAGGTAGGCACCAAGAAACATATGCTGAGTCCCAATTCGCATACTATCCGTCCTAAATATTATGCAAAACTAGAATTAGTACGTCCCAAATCGTAGTATGTTGAAATGAGTATTCCAAAGATACCCGGATGGTCTACTATTTCCGGTTAGAATTCAAAGTGCAGATCAATGCACACTCTAACGGCTAATATTGCCCACAACCCATTGCGTGCGGGATGGAGGAGCTTTGCGGTGATGATGGTGATGTAAACCTGGCAGTCAGATGCAGCAACGGAGATGCGCCCTCAGTTTTTAAGTGTAAGAATTCAAATGTTTAACCCTAATTAAAGTTATATTTTATTGTCTCGTAATATTAATGGGTTTATGTTGTGCCAAAAAAGTACCGTGTTTATCTTGTAGGGTCCGATGAAGATACCGAGCGCCTCATTGCAGGCTACAAAACAATAAATAAAAAAATCTCGAGTACAGTGTCATACAAGTGTCTTTTTTTATGTATTTCTTTTGATGTTTCTGTCTGACTTATTTGTAGTAATACTGTGGCTGTACATATGTTAACTTTATCAGTCCAACCAAAGAAACATGGTTACTACACTTTTACTATAGTAAAAGCCTGGTTCATTTTCATCGGGGTATTTTTAAGTATTATACATAAGTATAAGATTAAGTATAAAATACGTTAAACAATAGTTACACTATAAACTTTAAATATTTTAACTCAGAAAATAAGTAGCGCTAGCTTTCGTTACACACATTTGCACATGAACGTCAGAACCAGCCGCCTCACAAACGACCTGCGTTTGGTTGATCTACGACGACGCCCTGCTTCACTCCTCAATTTGGTAAACACATTGTAAATGTATTGTGGAAAAAAAGATGGGAATAGTAAATAAAATTATATTGGATATATAAGAATGAATGAAATGTTAAATGTTTTGTTAACAGTCGCGGTGTGCGTAACTAGGCAACCACGTTCAAGTTCATGTTGCATGACGTCATCGAAGTATGTCCCAGAACGTGCATACTTTTTTGCTACACACTCAAAAGTATGTACTTTCTCATCACAAAAAAGTACATACTTTTAGGTCGTAGTATAATGGTGCCTTCACGTGCTATGGTAATTATGGTAAATACCAAAAGCCGACATGGAAAATGCACATGAACACCCCCTCATGTAGTATTTTCCACTGGGCAACTCGTCGAATATTTTGATGCACGAGTTGCCGAGGTGAGATAACCTTTGACCTTTTCAAAATGGCGGAGAGCAACGCAAGAGTCGTGAATACTGTTAGCGGATAGTTTTTGTAGCCTATACAATGTTGTGTCATTAACGATTGTAATATAATGCGTTAACACTCAATTTTCAACTTCGCCGCAATTTCCTTGGTTCATATTTAATCATTTTATGTCATGTTTTATTTTTTTTTAATTAATAATTATGTTTTAATCATCAGAAAGCACCACATTTACGTTTTTTTTTTTTTTTAAAGATAAAAAAGATACTCTACTGAAACAGACCTTGCGGGTACTACATTACGACAACAAAAGCACTTGAATACAACACACTGGTAAATACCAGTTCACAAGTGGAAAATACCATCTTTTCCATAGCACGTGAAGGCAGCATAAGTAGGCGAATTGGGACTCAGCCATACGTTCACACTACCTCAAACTGACTTCCTTCTTCATGTCAGCTTTCACCTTATATGCTAAACAGGTGAGCCTATATAGCGCCCTCTAATGCCTCGTAGTATTACTACACCATTCCATTCTTACATGGATGTGAGAGAAAAAAAACTAGCAGAACTAGTGTGTTTGGTCATTTAAAAACCTTTATAAATAATCTTGATCTTGATCTATAACGTGAGATGGGTGCCCCCATGTTTCTTTGCACCGAAGTTCAGAGAGTCCTGTCAGTCATCAGTTTCTCCTGAAATACATGTAAGAAAGTGGCTGGTGAACTGTGAGAAGAATAGAGTAAACTTTGTAGTTACTTCCACTATGTTTGTCTGATATGAATAACACACGTCAGCAAATTATATTTGAAAAGATTGTTATTGCTGCTTCCACAGACATCAGTGTGTATTTTACAAACTCCAAATGTATTGTTTTACTAGTGCTTATGTGTATTTAAATGTCTGAAACCTAAAATAAACATTATGAGGTTGAAAACACTGCACTCTGTCTCAGCGCCAACCAATGTGCGAAAGCACAGTTTGAATCTGGCAGTTATGTCATGTCACTGAACATTCTAAATTCCATATGGACCGTACTCTCAGGGCCACAGAAAAAAAAAATTCCATATATGGGACCATACCGCTCAAAAGGTTAAACATTTCATTTGTAACCATGAATACAAAAATATACCAAAATGTATATACATTTATTTCATGCTAAGTATACTACAAATCCATTAACATATTTGCTGACATATCGCTTGATACTTATATTTTTAAGTATAAATTTAGTATACTAAAAGTGCAATTGCAGGCTATTTCTATTAAGAATGTAACATGTAAATGTATTTGTAGTGTACTTAGCATCAAATAAATGTACTTCAAATATATTTTAGTATATTTATTTTTCACTAAGGATGTTAACAAAATCTCACACGCAAAAGACAATGACAGACCGCATAGGGTACACACAACACAATAATCAAACTAATAAGTTTGAAAACAGCCATTGCATTTTACCTTGCAGCATTGATCAATCTTTTTTTTTTTTTTTTTTTGTACGGTTTCTCCATATCTCAGCCCTGGAAAAGGGGAGATAGAAACTGTAGTCTCTACCTATGTGGGAGTTTTTTGAGCTAATCTTTCAGAGGATTAAAAAATTTCCCCCAGTGTCTCCCTGAAGCAAAACTGCATTAGATTGATGGATGCTCATTATTTTCTCATTTTGGTGCTCCACTGAAGTAGTACAAGGCTTAAACTCTCTCATTTGTGTAGTAGTAGATCCCTCCGTTGTGGTTAAACGGTTGATTTCACTCCCACAGTGAGTGAGGATGGTATAAAGAAGGCCAGTCTGGCCCATGCCCATAGGCTCTATGCCCATTCTCGATTCTGCAAAGGTTTACAGGCCTAAAAGAAGTTACAGAGAGCTCACTTATTTATAGAATGGTCCAATGGTTACAATGGTCTTATTTCACAAGGCCTGAGATACAGCAGAGTTAGTATTTGAAATTTAGGGTTATTTGGTGATTTTTCTCTGAACTGTTTTCTTATTGTGTATAACGATAACCTTAGACCCATATAAAAAAAAAATAGCATTTACAGCTCACAACAATTGGACGACAACACTGACAATGTATCTTAACCTCTCTCTCCAGACTGTGGCTTTACATCTTTGAAACTGGAAATTGAAAGGCCTTCTATCTCAGCTTCTTACTGAGCTCTAAACCTTTCTTGAACCATGCTGAACCTTCAAAATGGGAACAGATGGTCAATGGTGACTGAATTATATAATGCAAGTAATGTCCTCTGACGTTTGCCTTATCATGCCTCTCTCAGGGGCAATGGGAGTAAAATGTCTTCCTCTCTTCCACAGTATGTGGCTCTTGGTGTTGAAGAAACTCCAATTTTCAGAGAAGCAAACAAAGAAAAAGCCTATGGGCCCTATTTTAACGATCTGAAACGCAAGTATCAAGCGCGAAACGCAAGTAACTTTGTGGGCGGGTCTTGGGCGCTGTTGCTATTATACTGGCGGGATAAATGACTCTTGCGTCCGACGCAAATCTAAAATGGGTTGGTCTGAAGTAGCTTCATTACTCATAGGTGTGGTTTGGGCGTAACATAAAATAATCCAATCAGAGCGACATCTCACAGTCCCTTTAAGAGCAGGCGCACTTGTTCCATGGCGAATTTCTATTATAACGGCGGATTTGCCAGGTGCACGCCAAGAGCGGTTCACAGCCGAGGAGACCGACGTTCTTGTCAGGGTCGTAAAACACAGAGAAGTGACATTGTATGGGAATGGGAGACACACACCCAAATTAGCTTCGGTTAAACAGGCGTATAAAAATTTGGGTAAATGTATAAGCTAGATTTATGCCTATTTTTTCACATCTTCATGGACACAACAATGATTTCCCTCGTGCGTTAATATTTTTCCTTGTAAGAATGTATGGTTTTCTAAAAATGAGAGCTGCTGCATCTGTGTGTAGATGAGATAAGCAAAGTGCATGCGCGTTGTGCACATGCTACATTGATTATGGCCAAGCATGCGCCCTTAAAATAGCATATGAATAACATGCGCAACGCGCCACTGACTTTAGATTAAGTTTTTCCTGGTCAGTGGCGGAATTGTTTTCTAAACCTGCAAAATAGCACCAGGGAACGTTTGCGCCGGAACATGCCTCCTCTTTGCGCTGAACCGCCCCTGGGAGCGCAAGTTAATTTCCTAATTTACCGACGTGCGTCTGTGGAGGGAAAAGTCCGCTGTGCGCGGGTGCAAAATAGGAATGATACATGCGTCGGTGTACAAAGTCAATTGCGCTGGGTGCAAGATAGGGCCCTATGTGTCTTTAAAATAAAACCATTGAAACCATTCACTTATGTACCTAATATTGAGACCAAGTGTGCAAATTTGCAAGTGCGTTATCTGCTTCACACCCAGTTTGCAAATGTGAAACAAATTTTCTGCAAAATGCTAAACAGTTCCCTATATTAGACACATAACTCAAACTAACAGGTCTTGTGTTTCAGTTTGGAAAATTGTACTTCTTGTGTGCATGCTTTGTGGTTTTGTGTAGACTTTCGAGAAATGGAGCCATAGTTTCAGAAATTGTGTGTAAGCAATTTTAAAAAACTGTAAAACGAATACAAGAGAATATGTGTAATAAAATGAAATATTAATCACATTAGTGTTGATGTTTTCTTGTAACATGAGCATCTTGCGGAAATTATCTAAAAAAAAAAGTGTTGATAATGATTTTTTTGTTGCATCCATTGATGGACAAAGCTACATAAATATAAAAGAATAGAGATAGAGGGCTTGAAACTGAATGTCACCACCAACAGATTTGATTTTGGCAGCTTCGGGAGGGCAGTGCAGAGATGTGAGGAAAAGCGTGATGAGAATTTACGGAGGTTGAATACAACACAGCAGAGTTCTGGATGTGCTTGACAGGTCATCTGGCAGCTGTGAACAGAACAACTAGAAGATTTGCTGCTCACATACGGCCCAATTTCTACTAGACTGAATGATGTTAAAGTGTTACCATGGTGAACAAAAGCACTCAGATTCAGAAAGGTTTACCAATTCACCATATTACCTAGTCTCAGACACTGTTCATACAGTTCTGTAGAAGAGTTGTTTATAAGAGAAGGGTCATTTGTGACTAGGTCCAAAAGTTTTTGTGTGCTACACAACTTGTGTGATAGTAGCCGTGCAGAGATGCCCAACGGCCAAAGTCAAGAATTGTATTAAATAATACATTACATTTCGCTTTGTTTTTCTCCAAACCCTATCATATACCCCCAACCCTTGGAATATACGGCACGTGTCGCATGGGATCATTCTCTGATCCTTTTGTGTCTTTTCTAAAGACGCAATTGTTTTTAAAATTCTCCTTTTGTGGTCCATAAAAGAAAGAAGGGCAAACGACATTACAACAGCACCAGGGTGAGTAAATTATGAGCTATTTTTCAATTTAAGGTAAACTATCCCTTTAATATTATAACTCTTAACGTTATAGGAGCAAACCTTTATGTGAGCTACCTAATTTTTTTTTATCAAATGGCAAAAACAGTGACAACTTTCCTGTCCTATTAGTCTGTTTCTCTTGCACAGTTCCCATCCTCCTGCACTCAAAGGGCTCATTTGCACATCTTTGGAGACTCTGGGGTGCCATGGAAGTCATTCACCCAGGAACTGAGCATGTATTTTGGCCTGCTTCAGATAGCCGTGGGTGTCTGTGCTAATGGCCCTCAATCTCTCAGAGTTCTCCCCACCCTCCCACAACTCTCCTCTCCAAGCCTTAATAAGAAAAGCGACTGCACTGCCAGTGAAGTCATGCAGCGAGCGATTGGAAGGCTAACTGGAGCACAGAAGTCATATAACGTTGTCCCACTGGTGCCCAAATTACACCCATCATCCATGTTTTTCACTGTAACATTCTGACCCAGACAGAACACCATTCTAGGCTGGTTTGTAGATAAGACATTAGAAACATTGATATTTATGTCAGTGATAAAGGATGTCTATTTTGGATGGTTGCCAGACTGTATGGTGTGGTGTAACCTAGTGGCTAACGTTCTGGGCAGGCAACCAATAGGTTGTAGGTTCAAATCCCACAGTGGGCTATCAATGAACGATCACCCTGGGCCTTAACCCGCAGGTTTCTCCATGGGACTGTTCCTTCAGTATGTGAATTGCATTGGATGAAAATGTCTGCAAAAATGGAAAGCTCTAATCAGCTTTCACTGTTTTTCTGCCTGCAAAAATATACTTGAAAATTGAGAGGAATCTAGATTTTCACAGTCTGTGACCCTTCACTGTTTTGTTTTGTTTTTTTTCAATATTTTTGTTTCCCACATTAAAAAATAAATAAAAAATCAAATCAAATGTGAGACATTTCTAACTAGCCCCCCTGTGTTTATTTATTAATGCCATTGCCGTTTATTTGTAATGTTATAAGTTTATTGCATCTAAATCAGTCATAATTCATGCATTCTATTTATTTGCTATTTTGTTTTATGTTATTTTGTATCATTACAAAATGTTGCTATATTACTGTATATACTGTAGTATAAAGCATTGAAGATATTATTAACATACCATCATAATGTTCATTAAAAAGTGCAATTTGTATTGTGAAAAGTGCTCTACAAATAAATGTACTGTACTGTACTGTACTGTACTTTACTTTATACTACAGGGCCGTTGAATGCTTGAATCTGATTGGTTGCAAACGTTCTAAGGTGTGCATTATTTTCAGGGAAACGCACAGCTAAAGTAGTTCCAGGCAGGTCTTGACCGCATTACAGTTCCATATCACTTCGCGTAGTTGACTGTAATAACGGAAAATAGGATACAATTCATAACAAGAAAAAACATTTAGCCCCATGTGCTTGATCTGCAATTTTCAATGTCTAGCTTCACAATCAATGGAAACATGCAGTTTAATTTTAATAAATAAAGTATATTCCTATCTATAATCAATAGAAAATTAAACTGAATATAGGCTAAATAAATGGATAGTCCTGCAGCACGGATTTTTATTGCAGATAATATACAAATAAATAATAATTGTTAAAAGGCTCTTTTTTTTTTTTTTTTTTTTTTGGCTAGTCTACTGTCATCTGTCAATAATAGAAAAAAAAAGAATGAACGAATGAAATAAAACGAATTGAATTTATAAATAAATAATAATATTGACGCACATGCTTTTCTGTCTCATTATTGCAACATCTCTCTCTAATAACTGCATAAAGCCGAGCCGAGGACACACTTTAAGGCCGGTTATGAATGTAATTTGATGACTGATCATGCCCAAACGCATGTTCAGCGCGTTCAGTCTGTGTTCAAAGTCGGTGTTTAAAATCTGCTGCAGTCGATGAAAACAGTCAGAGAATGTGTCAGCTAGTCGTGTGTCCCCAGCATTAGTCTGCTATCAGTGGCTCAAACCTCCGTTACTAACTCTAAAATTACGTTTTGGAATTAGCAACGGAGGCATTGGATTAGATGCGTAAGAAATTAGTCCTACATACAAGAGCGTTTTAATGACAAAAACTTTACAAACGTCTTGAAATACATAATCTGAACAATGTTTCGAGGTGTGGTAACTGTAGTATAAGCGGAATAATTGACTTCAGGCCGTTGAATTATTAGAAAAATAATGCATTTAGAAATGCAAAAATAACTCCGCTTCGCGTCGTGACCGCATTACCACCTCGGGTGTGCATTATTTTTCTAATAATCCAACGGCCTGTCGTCAATTATTCCTTACTTACTTTACACCCTCTCTATGACCTAAAGAATTAAAGGAATAGTTCACTTCAAAATGAAAATTCTGTCAACATTTACTCACCCTCAAGTTTTGTTTCAAACCTGTATGAGTTTCTTTCTTCTGCTGAACATAAAAGAAGATATTTTGAAGAATGTTGGTAACCAAACAGTTGATGGACCACATTGACTTATAGTAATTTATTCATTTATTCGTACTATGGAAGTCAATGGTGTCCGTCAACTGTCTGGTTACCAACATTCTTCAGAATATCTTATTTTGTGTTCAGCAGAAAAAATTAACTCATACAGGTTTGAAACAACTTGCGGGTGAGTAAATGTTGACAGAATTTTCATTTTGAAGTGAACTATTCCTTTAAATGGTCATTTTTTGCAGCTGTGCCTTTAAGATGCCTATGTAAACGTCCACCACGCATATGAAACTGTACAGTCAAATATCATAAATGAAGAACAACACATTAAAATACTTAAAATAAGTATAGCTCAAACTTACAGCTTGCAAAAGTGTTGTATGTATATGTGTTCCACATAAGTTTAATAGGGACAACATGCTGAAAGAGAGACCAGATTGCCAGATTGTAAACTTATCATCTTTAAATCAAGTGGCTGATGATTTAAAGATTTGTCAAATGTTTAACTGGCTCTTGTTCCAGAACCTGAGTTATATGGCAAGTGAACAAACAAAAAAAAAAAAAAAAAAAAAAAAGTTAGCTTCAGAATGAATCACTTACAAAACACATTTAGCTGGGTATGACCAACATTAGTATGTTTCCAGTGGGCCTGGTTCACTGTCCTGTTGACAGGTAGCATAGTGAGCTACTTGTGCATGCGCTTGCAAGAGAGAATGACAGACCTGGAGAGTGAAGGAGGGAAGGAGGGAAGGATGGAAGGAGGGAAGGATGGAAGGAGGGAAGGATGGAAGGAGGGAGGGAGGGAGGGAGGGAGGGAGGGAGGGAGGGAGGGAGAGGGAATGGAAGCAATTACCAGTGTGTGAGCATCTGAGATACATCCAGAGGCTGCAAAGATCAATCTGCATGATCCCTCACACCAACATGTAGTATATGATAAGAGTGCCCCCTTGTGGTTATGCAAGTGAAATTGTTGGAAAACTGAAGAGGTCAGAGTTAGACTGGCCTAGTTAACCCCTGCTGCCAAACATCATTTAAAAGCAAAAAGTATTTCCCTATAGATGGCCTTTCAAAAGAAACCCTTGTATTCAACCGTGCATATGTGTTGTACCAAATGCTTGCACATTTTTATTCTTAAAAAGAGTTAAAGTCCAAATGAAATCAAAATTGACCCTATTTACTTTTTTAGCGCATATTACTAGTCTTTTTGGTGAAAAATTAATCCGTGCAAGAAACAGAAAAAAATTGTTTGCCGTCGTAATTTTTAATCAAAATCTAAAAAGTTACTTCCGGTCTGGAATGGCGTTCCTTCCCTGATGATGTAGGTTTGACGGCTTGGGTTGGGAAACGCTTAACCATGCACTCCCCTCAAACCGTTAGTCTGCTATGAGCAGAGATGGAGAGCAGAAGCGCTATAGAGTAAAACCCTGCCCTCTGTTCAATATTCATTTTCACTGGGAAATACGTCACAACACTGGAGAAAAGTTGTTTGCAACTTCCGGTTCACGCGGACTTTAAATGGAAATGCTAACAGATAGCTTTCTCCAGGTATTATATTCCTCTTTGCTTCATGAAGCATTGTGGCTTGGGGGAATCTCTTGTGCATAATTGTGATGAATGTGCAGTTGTAGTAGTGTACTTCAAATCATTAAAACTGTACCTGCAGATGATATCATTTAAATGAATGAGAGTACAAGTTAATGACTGTTTCTTAACACATTTAAGTACACTTAACTGCACTTTGTAATACTGTTAGATGAAAAGTTTTATGTGTTAAACATTTTTAACAATCTTTTGTCAAGTACACTTATTTTGATGTGTTACCAATACCAAGTCATCATTAGAGTGATTAATGTTCCTCTTGGTACTCAAACAATAATAAAGCAAGTAAATGATATTCAATATTATGTTAATTTGAAGCACCGTAATTGTTTAACTAATATTTAAATAAATTGCCCTAAAGTTGAACTAAAAAGAGCACTGAAGCAGATTGCCTTTGAATAAAATATTATTTTATTAATATTATTTACAAATTCAGATTTCTTTTTTACAGTGAATCAGTGGATTGTTACTTTATGAGAAGAGAATGTCGAAAGTTTCTTTTTAAAATCAGATAAACTATTAATTTGTTCCTTTGTTTCAGAAAGTCTACAGTATGTACATCCCTCCCAGAAAAGTGTTCTGTCTTTAAATTGCGAAATTAAAAATTATGCCCCTTCTCCTATTATTTGCACACTCAGCAAACTGCTTGTCTCTGCCTCTAACTAGTTCTCAAACTTTAAATAGTGCCTACAGTCACTATTATAAAAAGCACAGATAGAACGGTCATTACCATAAGGTCAGCACTTTCAAATAGGTTTAATGTACTTGAGATGATCTGAGGACACTATTACTACTTGAAAAACACTTCTATTTCATGTCTAATTTCATCTTTTGGGCAAGTAATTTGAACATGATAACCTGGTTTCATTCATCTTGAAGGCTGTTGCCAGTAAAGCAAAAAAAGAAAAAAGAAAAGAAAAGAAAAGAAAAGAAAAGAAAAGAAAAGAAAAGAAAAGAAAAGAAAAGAAAAGAAAAGAAAAGAAAAGAAAAGAAAAGAAAAGAAAAGAAAAGAGAAAAAGACAAACCAAATACTAAAGCTGGGTTCACACTGTACGATTTTGGCCACATTTTGGCTGTCTGAGACGAATTTTGCAAATCCTAAAATATTCCTCTGATCCTAGGCTAAAATCTGAAGTGTTTGATCGTTAGTTTGACATGTTTACCGACAGCCAATTATAATAACGTTTGAGATCAAATTTTACCTCCGACAGAATTCTGCCAGTTTCAGAATGTATTTAAATAAATACAGTATGCATTTATTTAATAAATGCAGCCTTAGTAAGCATAATATACTTTTTTCAAAAATCGACTTTTGACCAGTAGTTAATATATATTTTACACAATTTGATCATTTACTGTACATGCAGAAAGTCCTTTTCTTTTTCTTTTTCTTTTTTTTTTTTTTTTTTTTTGTGCAAATATCAAGGGTTAATTTTTAGAGAGAAATATTGAGATTATGCAATTGTATGTTGTAATTTTAGCTTTTTGTGAACTGCATATTCTCATTGAAATAAAGTCATGTAACCCCTCCAAAAACTCTCTCCTCTCTTGATCACCATTGCAATTATTGTACTTTCCTCTTAATGCAATTGCCAGATGATCATAGGGAAAAGGATGGACTGGTAATGTTTGGGGTAGGTAATTTAATAGCTAGGATATGAACTGCCTGCATGAACTATGCATAAAGGGAAAAGACAGTTAACCATACAACATCTGACAGAGTATTTTCACCGGTCTATGGAAAGTGGTTCTTAGCTAAAAGACTTTTATTCATTTAGCAGATGCTTTTATCTGAAATAACTTTCATGTTGGTACACTTGAGACATATAGAGCTCACTAGGACAGAGATACTTGCTTTATACTGGATGTAAATTTGTTTAACTTTTTTTAAAAGTTAAATTAAAATAGCCTTGGGAACATTTATTGTGTGAAAATTATACGTTTTAGTCCTTAAACGGCAGCATCTTGTGCAGTCTGGACATGAGTGAGTGCTTTTCAAGCAACGCACCTGAAAATAAGCTATAGTTTCCCTGGCAAATCATCATTGTTTACTGCAGGATTCTACCATGGCAAGGGAAGTGTCCTGTTTTTGCTCATTAACATGTGTCACCTTGTGAACTGGACAATGACAGGTCCGTTTCAGCACTTGAAGTGATGGACAGCGACATCAAGGACCTAATGAGTAACAGAGCTGTCAGTAGAGGACACACTATTAGAGAAGTCAGTCACATCACTTAAACTGTGCAAATGCAAGCAGAGAACACTAAAGGCGCCTTAGAAATCAGCAAAAATCATCATACATCTCAGTAAGAGTTCCTCCAGCAAATTATTACAATAGGCAATAGCCTCACAGGCAGTTGAGAATAAATTGCGAACATTTTAGAAAGCAAATCTTCCAACTAAACATGGGCACCGTTCCGTTTTTTTTTTAGCACCCTGGAATCTTTACTCATCATTGTTCTCTTGCACAGTGGTCTCCTCTGTTGTTCATTTTGTTAAAGGAGAACTCCGGTCAATTTTAACATTGAGCTCATTTTTTTGTACATTTGGAGTGCTGTCAATACAGAGAACAACGACAAAAATCGGTGTTGCCTACACCGAGTGATTCTATTTTTAAAATCTGCACCCTGTTGACTTCAATGGGGCAAGTACTAAACCTGCTTTTAGCCTCTTAACATCCTTGATGTGTCATTACAAGTGCACAGAAAATGTGAGTGATTCCTTCTGAGTGAACACGAGTGAATCTGACTGCAGTAGATGTGAAAGATATGTATAAAAATGATGTTATTTAAGCCAGCCCAAATACCTGTGTTTACATCCTGTTTTCGGTTGAAGTCCAAAGTAACCGATTGTCGAGTTCACGCGCGTGATCATAGGTAACTAAACATAGGTAACACATCTACTGCAGTCAGATTCACTCGTGTTCACTCAGAAGGAATCACTCACATTTTCTGTGCACTTGTAATGACACATCAAGGATGTTAAGAGGCTAAAAGCAGGTTTAGTACTTGCCCCATTGAAGTCAACAGGGTGCAAATTTTTAAAATAGAATAACTCGGTGTAGGCAACACCGATTTTTGTCGTTGTTCTCTGTATTGACAGCACTCCAAATGTACAAAAAAATGAGCTCAATGTTAAAATTGACCGGAGTTCTCCTTTAAGACAGTGACAGTGACAGTGGTAGGCAAAGGACTAGCTGATCTCAGGGGGTCCTAAGTTATATTACCATTATTAATCCTGTAAAGCCTATATATTTGATACGCACATTTCTAAGGCCTCTAAATGATCAGCATGATCAAATCATTGCTGGAAACCCTATTGTTCTTATAAGACAGTCTTAACATAGTGGCTAAATTTATGCAAATGGCCCCTGAATGATATTTCTTTTTAGCAAGTAAAAGTCTTACTGAACTGAAGCAACTTAAGCAGACAAATATTGTCTAAACCAAACCCCAACCCTAACCATATATTAAGTACATGTAGTTAATTATTACTGCACAGTACTTAAATACATAATTGCACTGTAACACGGACATCTTAAAATAAAGGTATATATATATATATATATATATATATATATATATATGTGTGTGTGTATATATATATGTATGTATGTATATATATAAAATGTTATACTCCTCTGTAAGGCCGAAAAATTTAAATCAATATTTTTCTTTGGGTATTCTACTGTGAGTTTTGTCTGTGAAATTATCAATACATGTCTTATTAATTTTGGACAGACAAACATTCTGATTAAAGTATAAACAAATAGTTATAATACTACGACAACTATACTATACCATCACATAACTGTAAACAGAGCGATTACAGTTATGTAATAAGGTATCACTGGACACTTCACCTTCAGAAGGCATTTATTCACAGCTTTTATTCACTGCTTCTGAGAAATAATGGAATTATGTAAAGTCACATTTTAATCATGAAGTATTTATATAAGCACATGATACGGTAATAGTGGTATGTCCAAGGGCCCAAGAGTCTCTTCAAAACCTTCTCTCTTTAAACAGATTTTAATTGCTCTTGGATTCCCCTTTGACCTCAATTTTCCAGCACATTAATTCAGCACATCTAGTCGAGACCTCCAAAGTCCCACATTCATTTTCTGCACCAGCGCTACACTCGAGCACACATACTTGGTCATCATGTCTGTCAAAACCTTTGAGTATATAGTTTGATATTTCACTGATCTATTTTTCTTACAGTATCCTCAGCTTTAAAGTGTTATAAATATCTAGTTAGAAATAATCATAGCTATAATATTGCTCTCAAGGGATGATTTTTTTTTTTTTTTTTATCTGAGTGATTATGAAAGAACAAATAAAATATTGGATCATTTTGTGTGTGATTTATAGCATATAAAAGTCTGTTCTGCTGAACTGCAAATACTGTAGAAGCTGTGGGAAATTCTTGTGAGTTTTGGTTAACATTAAAGTAATTTTTCTCAAAGTCCAGAGGCAGATAGGAAAAAAACTACAGGAATAGTATTTGTCACAATATAGGCTACTTTAACCTCTGAATCCCTGGCAGTATATGAAATGGGACAATGGGAGAGCCATTTTGTACAAATGCTTTTTGGCAGTGTTGAGTATTAGTGCATGTTGTGTGATTTTCATCTGGGTGCTGCCGTTTTAAAGTGTGTATATGGCCCATTCAGGGAATTATGATCCCTTTTAACAGAAAATCGTCATATGTGTCACGTTGATCGTGTTAAACATAGTGCCTGATTCTAAGTGTTCTTGTAAGGTCTCACCATGGCAACTGGCACAATGAAACCTTGAAAAAATAGAACTCTCATTGGAAGTACACCTTTTTCACCTTTTATTTTTACTCATCATATGGGGATGAATAAGGAAACTTACTGGGAACGGATGCTGACAAACTTATTTGGTCGATCATCAAGAACTGTGTCCATTTCTGTCAAATTTATTCATAGTTACTCTCATAACCCTGAGTGAGAATAAAACGAATTCAAACCTACACTGCAAAAAAAGGGGTGTCTAAAACAAGATAAAAACACTAAATCTGAGGGAAAAGGTAGGCTACTCAAAACAAGTGAAATTATCTGTCCATGCAGCAAGATAATTTCACTTGACAAGAGCTCAGGTCGCAATGAAATATAGGCTGATGGATTATTTATTATGCAATTGTATTTACACTAGTAGACACATCAGATTTTCCTGTAGTGTGAGGTGTGTTAAAGGGGAGCTATTATGCCCCTTTTCACAAGATGAAAATAAGTCTCTGATGCCCCCAGAGTGTGTATGTGAAGTTTTAGCTCAAAATACCCAACAGATAATTTTTTACAGCATGTTTAAATTGTCACTTTTTGGTGCTCAGAAAAACGCGCTGTTTTAGTGTGTGCCCTTTAAATGCAAATAAGCTGCTGCCTCACGGCACAGGCGGTGGAGCTTCATGAGCTCGCGCTCAGTCTCAGGACAATTTCATCTCATGGAATGATGACATTATCAGAAACTCTCAGTAACAGTGTTCATATCGACCCAGAGTCAGACAATAATGACTACAGAGTCAGAGTGCTGTATGGAGATGGAACAGGTATAGTTTAGTTTAATTATGGTTATAACGTATTTGTTATCTGCTTGTATGTATCCACTATTAATAACCTACTAGTCTACTGTTTCGGACCAGGTCCGATTGATGATCAAAAAACATACTGATGAGTTTAATAAAGTTTATTGAACATCGCACTAAAGATGAAGCTTAAGTTTTACTCCATAAAATCACCTTAAGAGATGAGCAAACACAGTATAAGAAGTGCATAATTACATAAACGAATTTCAGTAGAGTTGAGGGAGCATTTTCTTTGAAAACAAAATAATTCTACCTCGTCTTCAGCAGCTGCCTTAGATTTCGGGAGTAAATAGAGAGAGAGCTATGTGGATTAATACATCCAGCCACACAACACCTACAACGCTTGGGAGACATTCTTGTCAGTGCAGCAATGGCGGATGTGTACAACTCGCTGTGAACTCGATCAGGGCGGGTCTATGTTAAAACGGCAGTGTCTGTCAACACTCATGGGCGGAGCCTGTGGCTTTAGTGACGTCACTAAAGCCGCATTCTGAAAACAGGTCGTTGGGAGACACTGCTTATGATTTATGGGGATTAATAAAAAAGGAGTGAGTGGATTTTTATCACTATTGGGTGGTTGTGTACACACACTGCCAACACACATTTATGTCCAAACAGCATGC
This sequence comes from Scardinius erythrophthalmus, assembly GCF_964197995.2. Taxonomy (NCBI): domain Eukaryota; kingdom Metazoa; phylum Chordata; class Actinopteri; order Cypriniformes; family Leuciscidae; genus Scardinius; species Scardinius erythrophthalmus. The sequence continues at coordinate 29,028,449 of NC_138231.1, forward strand.
AAAAGTAAATTTTGCCTAATAGGTCCCCTTCAAGAGTGACTGAATCTGCTCGGAAGAATGTCAGTATGGAGGGATTATTGGGTCAGATTTAAAACTAAAAGTCTAAAACCAAAAGTCTTAAACGAAAACTAAAAGTCTAAATTTGAAACTAAAAGTCTAAGTCGAAAATGAATTTGGTATTTAGGATTGGGCATTTGGTCATTTAGCCATTTAGGATTTAGGATTGGGCATTTAGGGATTTAGGATTGGGAATTTGGTATTTAGGATTGGGCATTTAATCATTTAGCCATTTATTATTTAGGATTGGGAATGTGGGGATTTAGGATTGGGCATTTGAGGATTGAGGAGTGTATGCAAATAAGGAGGCGTGGCCCAAATACTGGAGGCTGGGTTTGAAATGGCTGGTGCGCAGAGGCACCTTATGGACAGCAGAGGGAGCTTCTAGTGCTAAGGAGCACTGTAATGAAACCAAACAGAGCAAGTGAGCAGGGCTGGAGCGAGGACTGTACTTTATGTAAGGGATTATGTATAGCGAGGCAGTTGTTACAGCAAAGAAAAAACCCGACGACAGGCTGATTCAAGTTCAGCCTGTCGTCGGGGTTGTTATTCGCTATAACAACCGCCTCGCTATACATTATCCCACTTATTACATGGCTACCTACAAAATACATAAATACTTTGACACAAAATATTTATTTAAAAGGGAGTTTGTTGATTTAAAAACGATTGTATTGCTCCCGCTAAAGAAAATAGTCCGTTCCGCGTCCATAGCAACGCTCTGTTTTTCATGGCAACGGTGTGTTATACTTCGCAGCGGTCTGTTATCAAGAAATAACAGACCGCTTTCTACATTGGAATTCAACCAAGCCAAGTAAAATATATATATATTTTAATGCAACGCATCAGAAAAAACAAGGTTAGGAAACAGTAACTGTACGTTCACAACGCCGCCGACTTGAGCTGCAAAGAAGCTCTGGCCGCCCTGTCAAGGACGCTTGTCAAAAAGTACGGGGAAGCTTGTGACACTTGTTGACAATGACAACGGCTGTTGATAGTGAGTGTGCGCGCTAGGGGTTGCACGACTACTGATTTCTGCTAGTCGATTTCTTATCAAAACAATACTCGAGTTACTCGACTACTCGTGGTTCATGCTACTGTAAATGAAAAGACATGAAATAGCTAGATCTTATCAATAAACATTATTAATTCATAGCCTAATGCAACAATTACATAAGTAAACTCTCAAAACATTATAATTATGACATTTCATTTTAAAATTTTCATGTAACAGTCTAAAGCCAAATAAATAGCCGTTCTTACCTTTCATTTCAGACGGGGCCGTTCACATATCGCATCTTTTTCGCGCTCAAGGTCGACATTTCAAATGTAGGCGCGCGGCGAGCGCGTTCATAATGGAAGCAACGAGGTGCGCTAGTTTTTCCAGGCGGGTTTTTCCTTCTCATCTCCAGAAATATATATAGTAGTAAAGCTAATGCAAGGACTAGAAATCAATTAATCCTTTGCTGATACTTCTTCGTCGTCATCATGGAGAGCGCAGTTCATGGTTGGTTGCATAGCAACGACAGACGCCATGGGAGCGGGAGCGCAAGCGCTTGTAGGAGACAGCGGCACGGCCGTGCTTTCCACACGTTTTTAGACGCAATATGTGAACGGCCTCTTGCAGAGTTGGCCAATTACTATATTTTTGTCATGCTTGATGAAATACTTCCACATATCTGACGTGTGTTGTCTGTTGGTGACGTTCGCCATTTTTAATTCATTTATGGTTAATGGACGCTCGAGTAGTCGATTGTTTCCGACGGCGTCGAATAGTGGTTGAAGTAGTCGATCTATCGACTACTCGACTAGTCTATGCAAGCCCTAGTGCGCGCGCAGATCTATTGTAACAGTACACAGTACACAGTGATATTGTGAAAGCCGTGGCAAGAGACAATCAGCTTCTTTATTACTATACCAGTGTGCTTTCTATTACAACTTATGCTTAAACAGGTGGTTCCTATCATTATCAGATTAATTGCACAGTTTAACCATCATTGAGTGAAAGTTTATCATTTGCATGTCAGTTTAACAAGGGCGCGCTTGACAGAGAGAGAGAGAGCCCCGGCCGCGCGCGCGCACTCACTATTAATAATAATAATAATAGTTATTCTCGTCGTCAGACCGATAGCACTCCTTTCACTGGTGACTTTGTGTGTGAGGCCACATAAATGTTACAACGCTGTCATTAAGTTGAAGTTATCACATTGTAAAGTACAGTCCTCGCTCCAGCCCTGCTCGGTTTCATTACAGTGTGCTCCTGCACTGGGAGCTCCCTCTGCTGTCCATAAGGTGCTTCTGCGCACCAGCCATTTCAAACCCAGCCTCCAGGATTTGGGCCACGCCTCCTTAATTGCATACACTCCTCAATCCTCAAATGCCCAATCCTAAATACCAAATTCCCAATCCTAAATCCCTAAATGCCCAATCCTAAATCCTAAATGGCTAAATGATTAAATGCCCAATCCTAAATACCAAATTCCCAATCCTAAATCCCTAAATGCCCAATCCTAAATCCTAAATGGCTAAATGACCAAATGCCCAATCCTAAATACAAAATGCCCTATCCTAAATACCAAATGCCCAATCCTAAATACCAATTGCCCAATCCTAAATACCAAATTCATTTTCGACTTAGACTTTTAGTTTTCGACTTAGACTTTTAGTTTTCGTTTAAGACTTTTAGTTTTAGACTTTTAGTTTTAAATCTGACCCAATAATCCCTCCATATGTCGGGGCCGCAACGATCTCAAGTTGTAAATATCCAACATATTGAATATTTACGATCAGAAAGATTTCCCAAGTTCATAGTCGGGATTCTGGTTGTTTGTGAACTGAATCTGTTAGTGTGTGGTGTGTTGTCTTGGTCAAATCGCAGCACTCCACACACTATAGGGACAAAACTGCTCAATCTATTATTTTTTTATCATCTTTGAGTGTGGGCCAGCCTTTAGACTAGTTCTTTAAGAAGGTTATATCTGTTTTTAAAGTGCCCCTATTATTGTACTTTAAAGGTTCCTAATGTTGTTTTTGGAGGTCTCCTACTATAGGTTTACAAACATCCAAGGAAAAAATGCACTTTCATTTTCTCATAAAATATATTATATCACCTCTTTTCTCACAGTGCCTGAAATGGTTTGATGTTAGTCTCTCTAAACCCCTCCTTTCCGAGAGCCTACTCTGCTCTGATTGGTTAAATGGTCCAGATTTTTTAAATGAACAAAGACATTTGCTTTACTGTTTTCCACCCCCTCTTTCTACCACAAGGACCATTTGGAGTTCCCAAAGGCACAGAGGGGCTGATAGCGATCAAGGCCTGTAGGCCAAGATGTGTGTACTTTGGGGGTCTATGAATTGTCACACCTTTAGTATGGTGGGGGAAGTTGTAATTATCTGATTGGTCAGTTTGAACGTCTCACATTTGGGTTAAAGTCACATGGTCAGGGAAAGGATAAAAGAAGATTGTAACAGTTGCTCTGTGTCTTTCATGCTCTGGCTCTCTTCTTATTCTCTGGGTCCCTTTCTTGAGGCTCTCTCCCTTTGCCTTCTCTTTTCTTTGTATCTCACTCTCTACAGTCTGTTGTGATTGTTCTACTCTGCTCTGATAGGTCAGATGGCCCAATCTGTTGTTATTGGTCTACTCTGCTCTGATTAGTCAGATGGCCCAGTCTGTTGTGATTGACCGACCACTCACATTGCGAGTCAGAAAGAAACGGCCATTAGCATATCTGAATTTCAGCTCCAGAGGCTTCCTTAGCACTTGGTACACAGTGATACGAACAGTAACAACGGTATCAGTTTTACCGATTCAAGCGCGAGTCCTCTTTGGAAGTGCATGCAGAGTGGATTTGCTTTCACAGTGTTACAACAAATGCTCACAGAGAAGAGTGAAGGAAGGATCTAAGTGCAAAGTAACTTTCTTGAAATAACAAACAACCAAAAACAAACCAAACACAAGAAAACCAGGAAAACCAAAGAGCAGAATTAAGAAACAGCAGTGTAACATTCCACAAAGGAAACAGGAACTAAACACAGGAACAATGAGAAGAAACTACAAAATAATAGTAATTTAAACAAGACAGAGTAAAACAGGCCGGGATCATGACACATAACACAGAAAACAGCGTCTTCTCAACATGTTGACAACATGAACCAAACTCTTCCAGGTCTCGGCTACAACTACAGTGTTTTATAAACAGCACACTACATAAAAAAGGTACTATATGAAAAAGCATAATAGGTTCACTTTAGGTCTCTTCCATAAAAATGCAGATTGATCTGAATTTAAATTGACCCCTGTTTAGAATCAGAACATGTGTGATGCCCGGCACAACATGACAAGTTGCAAGTAATCCCAGATCATGGAGCAAAGGAAAACACAGACACTCTGTGTTTTCAGAGTTTTCCATATGGCTTGGTGGAAGCTAGGATAGTGTATTACAATATGTGTAAAGGAATGGAACAGAAGATGAAATATATTATGTAACCAGAATAGGTGTGTAAAATTGATCGCTCATTTTACAATTCCTGCAGCTCGAGTTAAATGTTTAATGAGTTGTACAGAATTTTGCTCAGGTTCATTTTGTGCTCAGCCTTGGCTTGAAGTAAAAAATGAGACAGTGCCATTGTTATATATTCTTTCTTTTTTACCCTTACTAGCTTCCAAACAGATTTTATCTACTGCATTTGGCTGGTCTAGATATGTTTCTAAATTGACTGTCTAGACATGGTGTGGAAGAGAATGAAGACAAGAGAGGGACAATTAAATGCTCAGGGAAGGCTCTTAATAGAATGCACACTTTGCCCTTGGTGCTGAGTGATCACTGTTGCCAGAGCTCACATAGATGGTCTAGCGTCACAATAAACTTGTATAAATGTGTCCAGCCTTTAATAGCCACCAGCCTGGCACAGGCAGACAATGTGGCACAGTACAATTTTGTACACAGTACATATTGTTTTGTAATGCATTGGAAATGCATGTCATTAAAAGCATAGAGAAGCATAACAGCACAATAAGGGTCACTGAGAACTTTATGGACATTTTTTATGCACAGATACAATTTAATATGGACATAAGTAAATCACTTTTCTAAATACGCTTATGGGAAAAAAAGTAATTTGATTGGAATTTTTGAAGGATGTTGGGTTACTTGCAAAGTAAATCTCCTCTATGCTTCCTAAATTTAGCTTTAAAGAATCAGTTTGGACCAGTTTGAACCTTCCCAATAAAAATGAATAGCAATATGCATTTGTGCTCTCATCCCATCTAAAAAGTGTAGCTAGCAGCATACCAAAATCTATTTCTTTCACACTGAGCAAAGCAAGAGGTACCTACACAGTACACACAAATGAAATATCTTCACGAAGTTCAAGAAGTTTTACACCATTTTTGCTGTTATTTAAAAGGTTTTCTGTGTAGAACGGTTTTTAAAAAAAACACTGGTAATTAGCTCATTAGTTGCAATTGAGTGACATACTAGGTCCTTTCGCACTGGGTAGGAAGTCAGTTGTAGTAACTAGCCACCAAGGTGGTTCCCCGAGAAATACATTTTCTCCTTAGGCCATTTTCCTTGTTGCATTCCAGTAGAAACTCTAAAGTGATGTAAGCGCAGCATTCAACAACGTCAACAACTGAAGGATGAAGGACGGCGTGATCCGAGCTGTGTTTTTATTGTGTGTCGTGGGTTTTGTGATAATGGAGATGAAATGTAAACGTATAAGTTATGCAGTTGAAAGAGCAAAAAGGAGGGCTAAAAGACTAAATCTCTTATTACAATTTGCTGAGAAAAGAACACAACGCCACAGACAAAGGCAATTCGTTTTCTGTATGTTTACATCTTATCGCTGTTTTCCATGTTCATGGAGTTAGTTCATGAAGTAAATTTAAACTGTGTTTACATGACTTTTTAAAAATGGCGGGTGCCGCTGTTTCATACAGCAGGTGTTCATCCAATCAACGTACTCTTCAACGTCAACGGCAATAAACATAATTGGTGGTTCCTATTGTGCAGGGTAGGAGCTAATTTATTACTATAACTAAAATCACTCCCAGCTCCTGCAGTGCGAACACGCCAAAAAGCAGGTACTTCCACCATTGGAAATATGAAAACATTCCTCTGGTGTGAAAGCCCATGGTGGAGAGTAACTTACCACTAACCAGGGCCATTTCTTCAGAAGGAAGCAGTAGAGAGAAAAAAAAAATGAAAGTAACAAATATTGTATTAAGAACAAATTTCTCTAAAATAACACCATCCAACAACTACAGGATGGAGGTTTAAAGTGAAGAGGATTGACTCATTTGTGCCTCTCTTGAGCACATGGAATGGATCAAACTGGTGGAAATTGATGGATGATGTTCATTAGAAATGAACTTGAAATGATGATCTATGTGTGAATTGTTTTTAGTAAAGCACTGACTGTTGTGCCTTCAACCATCCTGAAACTTGTTTAGTTGTGAAACAACATTAGACTTTTTTTGTGTTCCACGGAAGAAAGAAAGTTCTACAGGTTTGAAACATAATGGTGAGTAAAAGATGACAGAATCTCTCCATGCAAAATCTTATTTCCAGATGATACTGTAATTTATGATGTTCCTTCGTTCTTCCCAAAGGACTTGTTAGTTAAAATTTCTTGAGATATTTTAAGATTTTCTACCCTAGAAACATTTTGAGCAAGTTTTGTGTATCTGACTGAAATCTTTCTTTTTGGTCATGGCTTGCAAATGCCCCTATTTGTGGTGTCTCTGAAGATATGTTTCTATGACATGTCCTCTTTCCAGATGCCTAAAGCATCCCTTGACATACCACACACCACAAACAAATTTGGGCCACTCATTCCTTGTAGGCTGTGGAATCGAACACTGGAGGCTGTACCACTGGCAACCAGCTGTGGAACCTCAGCACAGATAATGGCATGCATTGGCTGGGGAGAGCAGGGGAAAGTGGGCCATGCACTGGGCAACCCTGGGCTATGCAAATCCATCCGCTGTTTTATCACGATATCTAATTTCACTAAGTTGAAATGTTTCTCTTTTTTGCTGTCTTCCTCCCATTACTTTCTCTCTCCCTTTATGTCCAGTACAGCCATTTGATAGTACAGCACTTTTTTTTTTTTTTACCAGATTCTGATTTACCAGATTTTCCCTTCACTCAAGCAAATGGATTTTCCATTCAAATCATAGAAGAGCTCAGAGTGTTGACAACTGTCAGTTAATCAAACAATAAATAAGATAATTCAGCAGTTAACTTGGTTCTTGAATTTGATTGGTTGAGCAGCATTCCAAGAGAGCTGATATACAGTAAGTCTGTATATGTGAAGGACACTGGTATTACAATGCCCTGCATCTGAATATGCCTACTTCCTTATAGTAGACAAAAAACAGTATGTGAAAAGACTAGTATGTCCAAATTCACAATTTACAAACAGTAGGCAAATAGTACCCAAATGACCTACTATTTCCAGCGAGATTCTAAAATGCACATCTGATGGACACTTTACTATCCCATGAGGCCACGGGAGAGGGTTTGCGAATGGCAGTGAAGCGTCCTGACGCTCTAGGTCACATGACAATGACATCATGACGAATGTAGTACATCTGTATTACATTTAAACTACACACATTCATACTATAGCTATAGAACGTACTTTTAAAACAAATGCCGACTTGATATGAGCTCTTAGGTTGTTAACTGATGGTACATGCTTTCGCTGAAACCACATTATTTCAACTCAACTTTTTAAAATAATAATATATAACAAAACCATTCCCTGATGGAAAAACTACATTAACCATGATTCTGCCTAAAATCTTGACCAGTCAGAGAACCGCTGTGCTTCGCTGTTGCTCTGGATTTATTATTTATACCTGTTTGAGTAAAATGAATATTTTTGAACTATTCTACAAACTACTGACAACATTTCATCCAAATTTCAAATAAAAATATTTTCATTTAGAGCATTTATTTGCTGAAAATGACACACTGTAAAAAAAATTCTAACCCTCCCAAATCAAAAATTTCAAGTGACCGATAACATCTAAATTTTTCAATTGGCCCAAGTGAAATTCTGTAAATTATAAAATTAAATTTACAGATTTTCACTTGGGCCAATTGAAATTTACAGAATTTCACTTGGGCCAATTGAAAAATTTAGATGTTATCGGTCACTTGAAATTTTTGATTTGGGAGGGTTAGAAATTTTTTACAGTGCAACTAAAAAATAAACATAAAAACGCAAATGTTTTTAGCATGTTTTTAGACCTTGAATAATGCAAAGAAAGGTTTCATTTTTCTGAATTCTTCCTGGTTAAAACATTTTAGTATTGTGTTGTTTAAAAATGTATATAAACTTTAAACTTTGTGTTGTTTTCTTTGCATTATTCAAGGTTATGGGAGTGACATTGCTAACAATTGATACAATTACAGTATGCAAAGCATTTTCATGAGTAGCTACATTTGCTCATTTAGTCTCTGTAAACTGCCCGAAGTGCACACACAATTTGATAGATTGCACAAACAAATTAGTGCCCTTTATTGGGTGTAGTTCCCTTTGTGTTGCCTTGTTTTCTTTTCTTTTTTTCCATAATCCATATTTTTTTCTGCTAATTGAATATTAAATAGGGTACCTTTGATTATTTCAGTTAAGAAAATTTACTAGAGCATTGCTCTGCTAAAATGGCTGGTTCTGAGTGTGAGACTTACACCGTGTTCATCATGCAAGATTAGACAAGGAGAATTGTCAGATACTTTTTAAAATTCATTTGAAATATTTAGTCTACTTTATAAAAAAATATTTTGTTACATAATTAAGTGTTAAGTTCAATTTTCATATCACCTTAAAATAGGACCTGCATATCTTAACACATCTCGGTAGGCTTATCTGTGAAATGTAATTTCAAAGACTTGACCCCAAAATGTATCCAATTAGCATTTTAGCCATCTTCTATGCATATGTCTAAAGAGGCAGGAATTAGAGCAATACGCTTGTTATGTCTGTCTAACTGAAGGGCCTTTATAATGAGCGTATCATCGATCTAAGTGCTTCCTGCCACGACACACATAAGGATTGCTCTCCAGAAAGACTCTTTAGTAATGCCAGATCCATGCTTTACCACACCAAACAGATTTCAAAGAGGCGAAAAAGGGAGATAGACAAGAGCCACCTCATTCACAGTCCATTGAAAAAGTATAAATAGTGTCTCTGGGGAACATGTTGCGACATGAGACATACTCCTGGTGATTCAAACATACTGGAGTTTTACTGAACATTTTTGTAGCTCCATATATATGAGAAAATCATAACTTTGGTAATGAAAAACTAATACCAACTTTTGATATGTGTTCATATGAGGATTTTAAAATAGCTATTAACTTACCTTTTTCACTTTCCCCATTGGATTTTTTTTGGTCTTCCTCTCTGTTTCCAGCTTCTCTTTCCTATATTATCAAATATGCATAAGCAAAAATGTATACAAATGAAAGATAGATTTGTATCAATATTTTCTTATTTCTTTATATTTAGATTTTAATTAACACTATCTTATTAGTGTTGAAGTTGTGTCCCCATGCATCATCCATGTTATATATATATATATATATATATATATATATATATATATATATATATATATATATATATATAAGCACCTCCTGATCAGATTCTAAAATGATTATTGATTTACACTGAATATCAAATTTATTTAAATTACAATAAGCATGTTTCAAAATAATAACAAATTAATAACAATCATAACAATTGTTAAAAAATATTAACCAACTAAATATAGCTCTCAAACATACAAGCAAATATAAAGTGATGAAGAGGAATAAAGAAACACATTACAATCAATAAACAAAAAGTGCTTTCAGAATCTTGAAGTTTCCCAGACAATGACAGTGAGGGGTTTTTCTGTTTTTCTGAGCATTATTGCTGTTTCATTATTACTGATAATAACATATACAGCAGCATGTTTAATATATGACCCTGGATCACAAAACCAGTCTTATGTTGCACGGGTATATTTGTGGAAATAGCCGACAAAACATTGTATGGGTCAAAATTATAGATTTTTCTTTTATGCCAAAAATCATTAGGATATTAAGTAAAGATCATGTTCCATGAAGATATTTAGTAAATTTCCCACCTTAAATACATAAAACATTTATTTTTGTGAATGGATGCAGCACTATCGCCAATAGAAATAGACAACTTTAAAGGCGATTTTCTCAATGTTTCGATTTTTCTGTACCCTCAGATTCCAGAATTTCAAATAGTTGTATCTCGGCCAATTATTGCCCTATCCTAACAAACCATACATCAATAGAAAGATTATGTATTCAGCGTTCAGATGATGTATAAATCTCCAGGGTCACAATTACATTATATAAAAATTATTTTAAAATCACTTGATCAAGGAAAAGGCATCTCGTTCATTGAGTGACCATAAAACTGCACAGCCATTGCATTTATACAAAACAAACAAGAGCTGACATAAGCATTAGTTTTGTTGTTTTCACGGTTTGGCTAGATAGCATGGTAAAGTTAAACCCTGATGGTAGATATGATGTTTCCGTTTTATTCTCTCTAGTGAGGCATTGTAAAAAATGTGATGAGCTTTGATCTATTATGGGTTTTAAAATGTTTTCAAGGCTTATCTGGTCAACATTGTATGTGTGTGAAGATCAGGGTTAGGTGCTTTTGGCTTTAGGTGCTATTTAATAAAATGTCGCCACCACCACCCTCGTGCCACATTTGACACTTGTAAAGAGCAGCCAGTGGAAAAGGCCAGAGAGCACAACATCCGGTCTATCTCTCATTTCCACTATCCACTCACTCGCTCTCAAATCACAACACACACAAATATGTGGCAGATGAGCAATGTATAAAGTACAATATTGGAACTGGAAGCTGTGGTTTGAATGTGACATACTGTAGCACATCAATAGCAACATGGGATATAGTGGACAACATGTTTACATTATAGCTGTAAAGAAACATACAGTAAAGTCAACTGTAAAAGCTCATTTGTGCCACAGAGACTCAGTGGGTGTACCACAGGGTTCTGTACTTGGGCCGCTCCCATTTTTTGTTTGCAGCACCCAGTCAGAGCTTTGTATCTCTGGCTGTTGTTTCACTGCTTCTTGAGGCATGGGACAAAACATGTCCCACAAATAAAATATTTATGGCTATGAAAATGCTATAAAAATAGAATCTCACTTTTTAATGAATAATGATCCCTAAAAAAATTGTATCGCAAGTAAAAAAAAAAAAAGATTTTAGACTTTCATATACAATTTTAATCTGCTATAAACAGCATTACATATATTAGTAAAATGCATTAGAGAGACAAAATATCTTCAACAACCTCCAACAGATAAGCAGGTGTTTTGTTGGTTTGTGCAAACGATAATGGATAGAAAGATGAAACTAAGTCAGGCCTGGGCACAGTTTTGGAACAGATGGAGCTGTCAGTGCCAAGGTATGTCACGACCATGTGGGAATGAAATTAGCTCAACTAAAAAAAGAGGAGCCAATCTAGAGGGTGATGAATACCTTTACATTTTTCAGAAGTGAATAATTACACAAGCAAGAAACACCATTTTTGAAACAACACAAAAAACCTAGATGAATGTTCTTCTAAAAGAAAATGGTTTGGAGGCCCTTAACTTATGGGGAAAAAAACCCTGCATATTCTATCCCCAAAACCTAACCCTCACTGAAATCTTTTTGCATTTTTACATTTACAGAAAAAAAGAAGAAGAAAAAAGAAAAAACATAATTGAATATGAATTATGAATATGAATTTTATTTATAAGATGTTTTCCTCATGGAGACCAATAAAGTTTAGTGCCTAATATTTGCTTACTGCAGGTTCACTAATTAAATATTACTAAACTACTTATTGTTAATTACAAAACAAAATCATATAATTAAAAAAAATATGTAGAAAATCTGTCACAAACACAAATTACATAATTCCATGCCGATGCAAATGGTTTTACAATTGTTTAGAAAACCTTCTGCAAAGTCTCTTCAGTCATTGTGGGTCACAATAACAAGGAAAAGTGCATTAAGATCCTATAGGGACTGTCTGGGATCTAAAGGAAATAGTGGAGACAAATGTTGGCCACTGAGCAATCGGCAAGTGTCATTGATTCTTGCTGTTCCCCTGACAACTCAGTGGTCAAACAGAGGAGCAGCACTAGCTTTCACTTTGTTATATACCATCTTACTTTGTTCCTAATGTTTTTCATCACCTGAACAGAAACTGAAGGTTGTGACCACATGTGTATAGACGACATAAGGAAGGTTTGAAGGGGCTGAGAGGGCAGTAACTGCAAAATGGCAATGAAAACAACCATAAAATGTAGAATCTTGGCTGCTTTCAGACATTTCTTTATGCAGAAATGTCTTTATTTATTTAATCAGAAATGAGGACACACATTTTAATAAACAATGCATGCCGGCAATCTACTGAGAGATTTCACAACATAAAAATCATTATGTCTATGGAATGTCTGCATAAACAAAACATAAAAAAACAGCACGCGCATGTGTGTGTGTCTGTGTGTGTGTGTGTGTGTGTGTGTGTGTGTGTGTGCGTATGTGCGTGCGTGCGTGTGTGTGTGTGTGTGTGTGTGTGTGTGTGTGTGTTTTACAAAAGAAAGTTATACAAGATGAGGGTCAGTAAATTAAATTTCAGATCTATTTTTTTAAACTATTCTGTTTAGCCTGAAGCATCACATTCTACATTTCCTACTGATATTGACATCTCTTTAAAAATGAGGGGAACTTTCCTCACCTTTGCTAGTTGATTTGCCTTTGGAGGTGTTTGCATCCTCATCATGCTGGACCTTGAGCTTTCTAACAAAAACATCATAATATTTAAAGTATTGATTATCTATGTGGATGATTTCCAAAAAGAAATACTCCTGGAGAATCTGGGAAGTGAGCTTGAGTACATCTGAATTGTGCCTTTCTTAATGAAATGTAAGATAAACAGCAACTCTCCAGAAGCTCTCAGACCTATCGATGTTTGGAAAATGTAAAAATTCGGCAAAATTCGGCCTTCTATCTGGGTCATTGTTGCTTCTGAATAATACAATCATCACCTATGAATTCATACACTGCAAAAGCATGTTCAAATTTTTTAGCTTTGAAACTACTCTTTCAAGCTACTCTTTCATCCCAAAGTTTTCATCACAAAGCTTCTACTAGAAAGCATTACTTATTTTCAAGATTGTCCATACTAAGAACTAAGAACAACACATTTCCTTCATACAAATATACTTCATATTATTTGCTATAGGAAACTAAATTGCACATAACTTACAGCAAGTAATATACAGTCAAAACCATTTGATGGAATTCAATGCAAAAGTCATTGAACGTGTTAAAAATCTGCTCATAAAAAAAATGCAAAAGTGGGCATTAACATTTTCATGAATAATGTATTTTATTCCGTCTATAAAATTGCAAGCTCTCTTCACATTGACATCATTTTGTTGTGCAATGGGTAACATACTCAGGGAAGGATATTTGGCTGTGTAAGTGTGACACATTAAGCATAAAATAGCATTGCTAATGGGTGTCGATATTCCAGTGTGAGTGGCATTGGTTACTGCACTAATGGATGTCATGTCCTGAGGTGTGGAGAACTCATGCATGCAGGCTGAGATGAACACTGCTGAGTTCTCATTTCTCTTCAGCCTTGTTCTACATGCAAAACACTTATTGCACAAATCTATAAGGACCTGGCACAACCTCTTGTGTGCTAAGTGCTTTCTGATGTTTTTGCCATGCTGACTGTAAACATTAGTGTCTGTATTGTGGCTCCGTCAGTCTGATGAAAATGTGTCATCTCCTGCAAATGTCATCGCCACTGACAGAACTTTCGCCCTGGGTTATCGACATCTGCTTCTACGGGTTGATGGGGATTTTAGCCACATCTTAAAAGTGGTAATGGAGGTCTTTTCCAGCTGTCATTGTCACTTAGCTAACAGTTGGGCCTCTTAACAAGTCCCATCCATCAGAACTGCCATGAGCTGCTCCTCTCTCTGCCCTCTTTCTGTTGCCCGCCATTTCTCTCTCCCGTCAGTGACACCTCTGCTCATTTCTCTTCCTCTGTGTATATTATAATACATATTGAGTGTGAGATTTAGGAACAAAATGTTTTAGAAAATGTTTTTAGAAGAAAGTTTTCTACAAACCTTGTAAGAGATTTGTATTGTGGCAGTGTGTATTAGATTCCTGCTTTGTATTTATTGCACATTATCTTCAACAGTACTTATTCATTTTTGATAGTAACCAGCTGATCTCATGCCCTGTACATTATGTTTACTTTGTATACTACTTGTCTACTACTTACGTCTTAACTAACTTTTCTTCACTGAATAGTAAAAAACTGCCATCCATTTTCTCTTTGCTCATGCATCTCCACTTTCTAGTAGAATCTGAATGCAAAAAGAAGGCCTCTGGTTTTTAGGTATAATTATCAGATTATATTACTATAATTTGTAGTGCATTTATGGGTTCAACATAGTATAAATCATAATATTTATAATATTTATAAAAGAAAGATTGATTGATTGATTGATTGATTGATTGATTGATTGATTGATTGATTGATTGATTGATTGATTGATTGATTGATTGATTGGTTGATTGATTGATTGATTGATTGATTGATTAACATTTGTGATGCGATCTGGGAAAACCCACCACATGGTGAAATTTTACCTATTACAGGTTTTGATATCATATGGAAGCTGGTATCAAGCCCTTTCCAAAACTCTTTTTATTTTTACCATAGCTTGTTGGTAGCAAAAGTTATGTTTTTCTGAAGTCGGCCGATCGCTATGATTTTCTGGAACGGAATTTTTAGAAAAACAGGTTTAATTAACTGTCACTGTCGGGACGCTTGTCCTCCATCTCGCGATTGTTATAAAACTGCGTGACGTTATAGTTTAAACAGGATTGGCGCGAAATGCGCACTAATACACATTCACTGTACATGTTATGTGGTTTATTTTATAGGTAAACTATCTTTGTAGTTTTAAGAGACGGACAGGTGTATGGGATTTACGGCGATTGTTTTTTTGTTGTTTTTTTCACCTCTGCCGGGCGTTAGAGAAAATGGTCGCATAGAATGCATTAGAGAAAGAGAGTATTTTCAGCTTGACACTAAATTGCTGTTTTTCTGCACTAAACAGGGGAATTTTGAAGTCATTGTCTCCAAAATAAAGAACTGATTCTGAATTGCCTGAAACAAGTCGTCAGTGATTCCAGTCTTACTTCCTGCACAAACCTATGCAGGTTTGTAACAAATTTGCATAATGTTGGGCCATCTGACCAATCAGAGCAGAGTACTGTAGACCAATCACAACAGACAGGGCCATCTGACCAATCGGAGCAAAGTAGACCAATCACAACAGACAGGGCCATCTGTCCAATCAGAGCAGAGTAGACCAATCACAACAGACTGGGCCATCTGACCAATCTTTTGTGTTCACTGCATTTGCATGGAAAACAGTAAATTCTTTAAAATTTCTGCTTCGTGTTCCACAGAAAAAAAGAAATGCATACTGGTTTAGAAAGACATGAGGGTGAAATTTAATATTTGGGTATTTGTTTTTTAAGGAAATGCCTTCAATTATATGAGCCCTGGAAAGTATATGAGCCCTTAACATGAAATGAAAGCTTTAGCATAAGTTCTGCCAGGAAGACTCAATTGTAATGTCACTTTACCTTCTCATGATCTATCCAATCATATTCTAATACTCGTGGTATAAAAGATTGGTACTTAAACACGTTTGAGTTTGCAGATGCTAACGCTTCCATTCACCTCCATCCTCCCCACCACCACCACCAGGATGGTCCCTTCCCATACCTCACAGGGGGTCGGCTGCGCCCCTGCTTTCGTCTTCAGGCATGATATGCAGAGTCTAGACCCTCGGATTGCGAGCTACGGACGGGGCCTACGCCAAAGAACTTTATTGCTTGCTGGGCTGTTAATAAATGTATAATTGTCACAGTATTTATTCTCCCGAGTCTTTCTGGTAGAACTAAATGCACAGTGACTTTCTTCTATTTCTAACTGAATAAACACTGGTCTATTGCCTGGTCATTGATTAAGGCTCTAATTGCAGTGCAGTCTTCAGTTTCAAAGAGAGTTATACTGTACCTTGCACAGAAGATTAAAGATTCAGTCTTCCCACATTGATCAGAAGAAAATCCTCAGCTCCAGCATAATTAGAGACACAATGCATGAAGGTCAATAAGAAATGGTGTTTCTCACTACAGAGTGTCCCCTCTCCACTGTTTTATCTTCTTCATTTGAGGATGAGAGAGTGCTGTGCTGTCCTGCTTTTCTCTGTGTTTCAGCACATCTGAAAGTTCATTATACTGTACTAATTACTCAACTAGTTGTGATCTCTCCATGGATTACTCAGACAGGCTTTCTTTGTTCTCCAGTAGCTGTACAGGGTCAGGACATTCTTAGGAAAACTTCTAGTTTGCTAGTAGATTAGGAGATTCATCATGCTAGTATTTCGCTTACAGAAATGTGGTCAGTGTGTGTCAAGTGTGTATTATATTTTAGAGGAAAATGTCACTGTGCATTTAGTTGCTAAGGGCTTATATAATTTCCATTATACCACAAAGTTACAATACAAGTATAGTATTATTTTTAGGCTTTTCTGTCGGTTACTCTCAGGTCTAAAAGTTTGAAAGTTTGTTTGCCATGCCCTTTTTTATGACTATATGTCATTTTTGTTCCAAAAAACACTAGTTTTCACATATTTTACATTGTTGTAGGACCTCACTTCACAGTCTGTCTGTAACGCTCAGTTTAGTTCCTGTCTCTATGAAACCCCGCCTTCTGAAAAGTGCAATGTGCTCTGATTGGTCGGCTGGTGCAGTGTGTTGTGATTGGTCAACCACTGAGCGTGTTTTGGAAATGTCACGCCCTTACCATAACCACAACCAATATACAATATACATTTTTAAATAAAAATGTAAAAAAGCATAGGTCCTCTTTAATACTTTACAAAACTAATTTTTATTTTATTTTTATGTTTTATTTGATCCATTTTCCATACCTCTTGACCTATGTGTTTTATTTTATTTATCCATTTTCCCAACTGCTTGTCCTGTGTAGGGTTGTATTATTTTATTTTACTGTACTTTTTATTTTATTTATTTTGATGTGTTGGACTATGAAACAAAAGTGGCCAACAAGTGTGAAAACACCTACAACGGTTTAAAAAGCATTGAATGATGTACATTAACGTTGAACCCATTTACGTTCTTTTACTAGTGAGACAAAATGTCTTGTATCTTAACATTGTGCAACACAGCTGACCAATTGTCATGACCCTCTCATTTCATGAGTTCTGTAAAAGTTTAAAAGGCTCATTTTCCTCTCTGTTTAAGAGCTCAAGGACTGGTGAAGTTGTAACTGTGTCACAAGTCTGTCAGGAGCATAACTGCTGTGTTTAATAGGAAGTGTTGGCACCATTTCAGGGTCCTATAAAAGAAGACAGATGAAGCACTGCTACAGCCCCACATGTCATCAATTAGGAACCAGATTTGTTATAACGAACCTGAGCGTGCCTCATAAAATCAGAGCTTTTTAAAGAAAATGTGTTGTACGCCACCTAATGTTTGGGATAAATCACAGACACTAAAGACCAATAACAGGTCTGGGATAATATCTAACTTCCCATTGGTAGCATTAGCAAAACATTGAACTAATTCATTTTTAACAACCTGGAGGCGGTCCCAGTGATCTGTCTAACTGTGGTTCTTGATCTGGATGGGCCAAGGAAGGGGAAATATCCTTTTAATTAAACTATGAGTAAATTAAAAATGGCCCCAGTGGGAGGAAGCCCCATAAAGCATGACTGAATCAGTCAGTTCTTTCAGACATCTCCTCCCACTGCCTCTAGTGATTTATACTTTCATCAGGGTGCTGTTTATTGCTTTGCGCTTTAATGTGAAGCAAGTTTTGATGAGTATTGAGGAAACATATTTTCCATCTTAGTTTAAAATTGAGTGACAACGTGTGAAAATCCTCATTATCAACTAATCAAATCCAGTTGCAGTTTGCGCTGATGGTACGAGGGTCAGAAATGAGCCAAAAATATGCAGGTGCCGAAAATTCCCCTGTTGTGAATTCCCCCCTTCTTTCTTTGGCCCAATTTCATTATATTCCAGGCCTTTCAATGGAATAAAAATGTAATAGAATTAATTACATTATATGCTGATTTACTGAATCATTTCATAAATGATGCTGATCTGCGGATTAATGCATCAAATTATTCAAATGTGTCAGTACTTACTGAGAAAATCTCCCAGATGAAGTACACACGCAGACAGATGCCTCAGATTGTTATGTAGCATCTCGCTTTATTTTCACACGATGATACCCAAAATGTTGATACCCAAGTTCCTGAGTTGGGTGGGCCATAAACTTTACGCATGGTGGAGAGGAGAACGATTGCTGCTGTGACTGGTATGCTTTATTATTATTTTTCCACAACAGCTACATTGCCTTGACTTGTCGTTAAAGTAGAGTATATTTACATATATGAAAAATCATTATACACAGCGTAAATAGCCTGTATTTGACTGAAATTCCAGAATTGACAGCAAGCTGGCTATCTAGATAGCATGGTGAATGTTTAAATGGATTTCAATGAAAGGGATGCTAAATATCATTTTAGCTTTAATAAGATTTTCCCAAGAAATAGGCAAGAATAAACCTGGTGTCTTCCATTATTGCTGTTCCTTGCGACAACACAGCACTTGGGCTCGTAATCACGACTTCAGAAGTAGGAAGTAGGAAATTTCCAATAGCACGCGAATGTCGCAAATCAGCTCAAAAGGGAAATATGAAAAATTCATTATTACTTGTTATAATCAATTAGAAATATGTGGATCAGTTAATAGAATTAACTAGATGTAGCAGCCAATGTGAGATAAAAAAAAACTTTTGTTGCAGCAACCATGCCATTTTAGATGCTTCTACAAGTCTTTGAGCGTTTTTTTTTTTTTTTTTTTTTTGACTCACGGGACTCACCCGCAAGTGCAATGCTTATAACAAGTTAGAAACATCAAGTTGCTTTTTTTGGAAACAGTGATTAAGTAATGGTTTGATAGACTGAACAGAAATCAGATTTGCATGTTGGCCACGTTCTTTCCTGCAGTCCAGAATTGTGACTTAATCGCTGCAGGAATCTGATGGCTGAAGAGACTGGAAGTAGAGCAGCACAGTATTGTATGACTTTGTAACTATAGAATGCTTCATAAAAGGGCTGTGGAATGAGTCACTGTGGGCTTCAAGTCTGATGAAGGATCCTCTCTTGTCTTTGGTGTGAAATGGAAAGTCTGTGAATGGTCTCCCTCGTGCTAGAGAGGGATGCGCATTTCATTAGCGTTTGCATTGTCGTTTCATGCCTGCTTTTCCCCAGACGCTGCGCTGGCACTATTAGCCCTGGCTGAGCTGTGAATTCAGACTGCCAGGGCAGACTGGTGACTTGAAAACTCAAACTGGCTCCTTTCTTTAATTAGCAATTTCCAGGCATCAAATTATTTCTCTCTTTCCTTGTCTCCCATGACCCAAAGATTTGGAAGTGAATTATTAACACTCACACAGCCATACCCTCTGTCAAAACAAGAATAAAATTCACAATGATATTGTCTCTCTCTCGCTCACTTTTCCCAAAATTGCCATATGGTTCATTTAGATCACCATGTCTCACACTGGTTTAACTGGACACACTTTTTAATATTCTTTACTTTATATAATTACTGCATACTCAGATGTACTCAGATGTACTCAGAACAACATTCACATTGGGATGTATTAGAAATTAACTACTGATTAACAAACATTTTGAGATTGTTCTGTTAGTACATATTGTAGGAATGATGATTACATATCACTTCAAACTGGGAAAAAAAAAAACAATCAAATTTCTAATACATCCAAATGTGAATATTGTTGATCTGAGTACACAGTAATTATACAAAGTAAAGAATATTAAGAAGTGTGTCCAGTTAAACCAGTGTAAGGACACATTTCATGTCCCTTGCATCTCCTGCTTGTAACTGTTGCCATATTGAAGCAAATATTACAGTCGGCATGAAATGGAAATTGTGATTACATTTTATTCCATATTGAGATGTATATCTATATTATTCCTATAAATGACCGTTCGCAAAAGCCACGCCCCCTAGTTATTGTTACTACGCCCGTCAAACAATTGAGAACCTTACCAGACATAGCCATGGCTGGGTTGAGCTCCATACCTATTGGTATAAGTGATTGGTTTTGGAGTAATGCAGCAGACATATCCTCCAGGGCACGACAGAAAGGGCTGCAATCTAGTTTAGGTTACAAAGATTCAGTTTCTACCTGTTCTATCAGAGGTAACTTATGACAGGTTAACTTGTTAGCTATGCTAGCTAAGCTAAGGATGACGACCAACCTAAACAAGTAACGTTAGCCTACAGTTTCCCCACCTCTCAAGTTTAACCTTTCATCATCGCATATGTTCTACGTGTCTTTAAACATTTCATACTGCACTCGCTCGCTCGCTCGCGTCCTATTCGCTTTGGACGCGCGAATGGATTCAAAATGTTCAAGCATCGAACTAGACGCGATACAAGCGAATTTGTATAGTGTTCCATAAAAAAAAAGAATTTTACATTTAATGTAGACTTTCAGACATAACATTTGTGATTTCTGTCACTATAGTGTAACTAAATGAAACTATATTTTTGTTTTTTGGGGCTATTTGTGTTTTGTCTTGTCTTGTGTTTTGATTTAGTTTTTTGTGTGTTTTGTTTTGGGTAGGCTATCTGTGTTTTGTCTTGGTTTTGTTTTTGTGTGTTCTGTTTTTTGTTTTGTTTTGTTTTGTTTTGCTTTTATTTTTTCTCTTGGGTATTTTATGTCTTGTTTTGTTTAGATTTGTTGTGGTTTTTTTTGTGTGTTTTTTTTTGTTTTGTTTTGTTTTGTTTGCATGAACAATAAAAGACATGGGGAGCAAATCTTGTTCAAAAATATAATTACAAGTCATTATATTCGCAGTTTTGTTTGGTGGAACAGAAATGACACTTCACATTTAAATACATCTAATAATAAAATGAGTAATGAATAAAAAAACAAGTAGCTGAACCTCAAGCCTCATCCATCTTTAGCAAGAGGTTATTTGGATATTTAATTACATGGTGACTCATTAAAATGAAAACCAATACTTGGATCGATTTTTTTTTTTTTTTTTTTTTTTACTGTCATTTTATTTGGCTGCAAAGTGATAGTGAGAGGCTGTGGAAAAACCACATTGTATCAGACAAGTACAACAACTGAGATGTACTGCTGCTAAAATAAATTATTTAAGAGAGACAGAAGATTTATCCCAAATATCCCCCCAAATATCATCATACAGTGAGAGCTCCTGGCTGACTGACTCTCAGTTTTCTTTCCAGTAAACCAATGTTTTCATGAATATAAATCTGTAGCCTATTAATTTTCTGCATGAAAAGGCAATAATGTTTATTATCTTTCTGTGTAATTAACTAAAATGAATGTACTGATGTGAAAATCAATATGTCTGTCATCTTTCACTGGAGATGATTAACCATATCATCCACAAACAGATTAATGCAGAAATCCAATATGAACAGTCACAGTGCAGTCAGCTGTCGGCTTTGACAGTTACAGGAAGCAATACTACAGGTTTAGGCACAGTTTAGCAAGCCCTACTTCTTGATTTTTATAAGACTGACAATATAGTGTTTTTCTACCATTTATCACTGGTGATGTTGTTGTTGTTTTAACTTGGCTCTGCAGCCTTTGTTTTAGATTCATTGTCGTGTCCAGACTAGACATTTGTTTATTTCCTACTTACTGGGAATTTATTAAGGATCGTGACAGAACATCCAGCCTGGTCTCAATGTTAATACGTAGGTATTAATATGTAACTTTCAAAGACACACATTATACTTTTTTGTACGTTTCGATAGATGCTGAAACGTATAATATGTACATTTAAATGTAGCATTATTATGTTTTTACAGCTACAAAACGTTGAATATTTACGAATCTTACCAGCATCATACCAGCAGCCAGCAGCAACAACATGCAACATTACTCACCATCAAGATTCCCCACCACCACCACCTCTGCCACTAGTTGGTTACAGCCTTGACACATCTGTTGCTTGTTTGTCCATAGTGAACATGGACAACGACTCATGAGGTCATTGGCAGTAACATTGGATATGGCTCACAAAATAGAGCATGCCACCAAAGAGCAATCACATGCTTGGTACTCAGTCCAAAAACCCAGAGTAATAGCGTCACGTTTTAGGGAGGTTTGTCAGGTAGTCATTATAGAACACGCTATGCGGAAGTAAAGACGCTGGCTGAGATTCTACAGGAAATACGTCAGCAGTGTTCATGCATAGAGCCTATTGAACACAATAGAGTCAAAACATTAAAGGTATGGGTAGGTAGGATTTTTATAAAAAACTTTTTTTCAAATTTGTTTAAACTGTCTTTATATACCAATACATAATTAAAATGTAAGTGCTCTGAAAAAGAGAGTAAAAAATCGAGTGACTGTAGACCTTTTAATCTGCAATAAACAGCTCATTATTTCCATTCGGGACGAAACAATTGATTGGTTTGGGCGACTGTCACTCACTCTCGCAACCATGGCTACCACCCCTGTTGCTAGATCTGCCCATATGCGCGCGCACCCGTTTGATTTGAGAGGCGCGGAACCTACGAAGAGTAAAATTATGGCAGAGAAAGAGCATTCAAAATTCAAAGCACCAGCATATTCAGTCAGCGAAGGCAAACAAGGCAAAAACTACTTCCTCGGACCCTGGTTGCCCGCACTCTTGAACGACCTCCTCTGCTTCGACCCCGGACCTGTCCTCGAACCGACGATGCGGTACTTGTCTCCGGAGTGTAGTCCTCATTAGAGTCAACAATGTTTTCATCATGGAAACTCGCAAAACACCGTATATGTTATGAATCTTACACGAAATTCACCTTCATCACAGTGTAACTGATGGTAATGGAAAAACGTGTATCAATGCAACCTGTTTTTAGCTTTGCCTTATAAATATAGCTCATTACCTATAAATATAACTCGCTACCGAATCAAACAAAGTATATTTTAAACTTTACCAGTATCGATATGCTAGCTTGATAGTGAGTACTAAAAGAAATCTTATTTGTTTATATTTATAGTGATAAAGTTAGGTATTTTATTACATGTGATTCTGACATGATGTCACTGCATGCACTGCGCTCCTTCCTCTCCACTTGTCTCAGGTAAATAAATGCGTCTTCCAGCTGAGCCTGAGCGTTCATGTGTTTTGGGGGCGTGGCTTTGGAAGGAGCTCAGAAGGGAGGGGGTAGAGTGAATGGAAATAATGAGCTGTGTTTACAACAGTCGGGAGAGGTCTACAGACACTCGATTATTTTTATACTCTCTTTTTCAGAGTACATTTTAATTATGTATTGGTATATAAAGACAGTTTAAACAAATTTGGAATGTTTTTTTTTTTTTTTTTAAATCCTACCTAATCTGCCTTTAATGCCACTATTTTAATATTCATAAATAGTAATGCATACAAATTTGTACCTCGGTAAAGTTGTTCATACGTAAATAATGTACGTTTTAGTGCTGTCAATACGTAAATATTATACATGTCAGTGTGTATAAAAACGTAAGTAAATGTACATGGTGTAGAACGAAAAAATACACGCGTATTCTCATGAGATCACGTTGGATCATCAGTTCATTATATTATTTGAACAAATGGAAAACATATCATCTATGATTATATTAACATGGCTTAATGCCTGCTTGCAGTCAAAGTTGTGAAGATATTGTAGAGACTTCACATATTTTCCACAATGATTTCAGTGCTTGCGTGATAAATGAAATGAGACATTTAATATGACTTTAATCCGTCACTGATTATTAAAATCTCAGCAAAACAGAAGGCTTGTGTTATGGTGATGCAAGGATGAACCCAATTGCAGACGGTTTGCAGGAAACAAGGTTTATTCTTTACAAATAACAGGGAAAACAAAACCCACGAGGGGGCAAAACAAGACAGGATAGACTAACAAGACTAGACTAAGACTGACAGAAAACAGAACAATAAACTAACAGCTAAGACAGGATCAAACACTTCACAAGACTTCTCAACAGGTTACTCACGAATGAATCTTCACATAAAGATTGGCAATGAACCGGCACAGGACAGCAAACACAAGGGGATTAAATAGGGAGAAACTAAAGATGACAACAGGTGACACAGATGATTAATAATGACTTAACAAGGGTAACAAGGGGGCGGGGTTATGTGACGAGACAACACAAGCACATGGCCCAAACAAATGGCCATGTGCTTGTACACAAAACATGGGTCTGTCATGATCCTGCCTCAAAACAAGAAAGATCTAGGACATGAAGGCAGAATCATGACAGAACCCTCCCCCCAAGGAGCGGCTTCCAGACGCTCCCTAGAGGGAACATGAAACACGGGACAAGACCGACTGAGACATAGACAAACCAACAATACATGACAAAAACTAATAAAGGCAGACATGAATACACAATGACAGGATTGGGATGACATAATAAAAATAAAAAACAAGGAAGAGGAGGCGGAGACAACACAGAGTTCATGGGGGAATGTCCAGGGTGGGTGGGTGGGACTGTGGTCTTGGGTGGACAGGACGATGGCTGAGGGCGAGGGGTCCGGGCAGACTTGGATGGGGACACACGAGGAACAGTCTTAGGGGAAACAGTCCGGGGTGAAGTGGTGACAGAGGGAACAGCTACAGCCGGCAGCGGAGTGAAGACAATGGGTGAGGCAGGTGGTAAGGGAGTGGAGAAAGATGTAGACTGTGATGCTGGGACAGGGCTGGACACAAAATTAGGGACAGGGCTGAACACAGACATCCTCCTGTCAGCTGGGACAGGGCTGGACACATCAGCTGGGACAGGGCTGGACACATCAGCTGGGACAGGGCTGGACACATCAGCTGGGACAGGGCTGGACACATCAGCTGGGACAGGGCTGGACACATCAGCTGGGACAGGGCTGGACACATCAGCTGGGACAGGGCTGGACACATCAGCTGGGACAGGCATCTCCAGAATCTTGGCTAGACTGGACAGATACTCGGACAAGGCTCTTGCAGCGATGACAATCGGCATCTCGTGGCTCGCCGAAACCGACCGCAAAACAGCCTTAGCAGCTGAATCGGCCACTGCTGGCTCTGGAACAGCGCTTGCCGGAGCGGGCTCTGGAACAGCGCTTGCAGGAGCGGGCTCTGGAACAGCGCTTGCCGGAGCGGGCTCTGGAACAGCGCTTGCCGGAGCGGGCTCTGGAACAGCGCTTGCCGGAGCGGGCTCTGGAACAGCGCTTGCCGGAGCGGGCTCTGGAACAGCGCTTGCCGGAGCGGGCTCTGGAACAGCGCTTGCCGGAGCGGGCTCTGGAACAGCGCTTGCCGGAGCGGGCTCTGGAACAGCGCTTGCCGGAGCGGGCTCTGGAACAGCGCTTGCCGGAGCGGGCTCTGGAACAGCGCTTGCCGGAGCGGGCTCTGGAACAGCGCTTGCCGGAGCGGGCTCTGGAACAGCGCTTGCCGGAGCGGGCTCTGGAACAGCGCTTGCCGGAGCGGGCTCTGGAACAGCGCTTGCCGGAGCGGGCTCTGGAACAGCGCTTGCCGGAGCGGGCTCTGGAACAGCGCTTGCCGGAGCGGGCTCTGGAACAGCGCTTGCCGGAGCGGGCTCTGGAACAGCGCTTGCCGGAGCGGGCTCTGGAACAGCGCTTGCCGGAGCGGGCTCTGGAACAGCGCTTGCCGGAGCGGGCTCAGGAACAGCGCTTGCCGGAGCGGGCTCAGGAACAGCGCTTGCCGGAGCGGGCTCAGGAACAGCGCTTGCCGCCGCGGGCTCAGGAACAGCGCTAGGGACAGCCTGAGATGAAGAGCGAGAGGCTCCCTTTCTCCTCTTCTTTCTCCTTGGTCGCGAAGCGGAATCCGTAGCCGGACTAGCGACCAGTTGGAGATGTTCAGCAGGGATCGTAACTGGAGCTGGGAGGGCGTTCTCGGACAACGCTGACTCTGAAGATGACTCCGAAGGAGAATCCCATGAAGTTCGCCTCCCTCGTTTGCCACGGAGATCAGCAGGTGTGGGTAAAACCTCGGGAGACGAAACAGTACCAGCCTGAACACCCTGGGCAACAACAGCCAGGACACGACCCTCCGGGATCACAGGCAGCGAGACGGATGGAGAGAAGACAGAGCCCCGCAACTCCCCTCGTGACAGGCCGTCCACCATGTCAGAAAACGGGCGATCTATCAACCTCTCCCGTTCAGCCAGAGGAGGAGGAGCGTTGAGACCCGCTATGAAGTAGCGGTTGAGAAGGATATCAGGGAGGAAGAGCCGCTTCTCATTCGCGACCCGGGCATACTCCCTTATCGAAAGCTCTCCCTGGGAGGGGATCGGGAGTCTGCCCCTCTTCGAGTCGGCGATGGTCCTGTGCCACCACTCCTTAAGAAGGTCCGACTGAGACTCGACGGGCGAGGACCTTCTGTCTGCTGGGTTCGAAGTTGGCCGGTTCATTCTGTTATGGTGATGCAAGGATGAACCCAATTGCAGACGGTTTGCAGGAAACAAGGTTTATTCTTTACAAATAACAGGGAAAACAAAACCCACGAGGGGGCAAAACAAGACAGGATAGACTAACAAGACTAGACTAAGACTGACAGAAAACAGAACAATAAACTAACAGCTAAGACAGGATCAAACACTTCACAAGACTTCTCAACAGGTTACTCACGAATGAATCTTCACATAAAGATTGGCAATGAACCGGCACAGGACAGCAAACACAAGGGGATTAAATAGGGAGAAACTAAAGATGACAACAGGTGACACAGATGATTAATAATGACTAAACAAGGGTAACAAGGGGGCGGGATTATGTGACGAGACAACACAAGCACATGGCCCAAACAAATGGCCATGTGCTTGTACACAAAACATGGGTCTGTCATGATCCTGCCTCAAAACAAGAAAGATCTAGGACATGAAGGCAGAATCATGACAGCTTGTAACTTTAAAATAAAACTTCAAATTAAAATAACAACACATTCATCAAGAAGACAGAAACTGAGATGAATAAATTTATGTTTTCAAGTCGCAGCTTCATTGCTGGGGCTTTAGATCAATTTTTTCATCCGAAATGGTTCTTCAAGGTTGTCTGATAGCAGTCCAAGTTCTTTCTACATAACTATACAGCAGCGAGATAAATGTGGCTTGTGTATTGATTCCAGAGCATTTTATCAAAAGCTCTTTCGGTTTGTGAGAGAAACAACAATACAACTTGTGTTGTGCCATCGCCTGCGGATGTTTTAAGCTTCTCCAAGCTTTAAGTTATCGATCTCTTTGGGCAAGTTTGGCCTCGGATGATCACTAGTGGGTGTCTCAAGAGCATTTCTTTAAGAACAGTGTGTCTTTAAGAAAGACTTACAAAAGAATTTGAAAATAGTACTGTGTATTGAGAATGCTGTACGTTTTCTGTCTGAATTTCAAATGTCCATACGTAATTTCTTATTTATAGATTAGTCTTCCAGTTCCTAAAATTAAAAAAAAAAAAAAACCTTTCCTGTTGTTTTGTCCACTGTGCTCTGGCATAAGAGACCTCATTTTCATAACGTTGCTAAAGTTGTGCTCATGCCTACAGTTTGGTTAAAATTGCATCATAAATTTTAAGAGGAGAATAATGCTCATAACAATTAAAGCAATGGATATGAAAGCCATCTGCACCTTTCCAAGCTGTTAGTTCTTATGCATTTTAAATGATAGTCTTTTGTAAATTATGGCTTCATGAATTTTGTCCTCATTATTTTAAAAGAAAGGGAAAATAGGAGCATATGTTGAGAATACTGGAGTGGAAATTATTGATATGACAAGCCATTTGCATTCAATTTATGACATCCTACACTAAACACATCTTGCACTGTTAGTAAATGTGGTGCAACCTAATGAAAATGAAAATGCTTATTCTGCTAATTATACAAATTTAAATTTAATAAAATAATTTTCATGACGAATAAATACTATACCATTCCTAAGATTGGGTTTAGTAAGATGTTTTGTTTTATTTGTCCATTTGTTTGAAAGAAAGTAATACTTTTATTCAGCATGAATGCCCTAAATTGATCAAAACTGACAGTAAATTGTTGCTTTTACATTGTTAGATTAAACATTTCTGTTTCAAATAAATACTGTTTTTTTATATATTTTTTTTTATTTAATATTTTAATAAAATATTAGCAGCTCAAATGTTTTTAACATTGACAATAATCAGAAATGTTTATTGAGCAGCAAATCATCATATTATAATGATTTCTAAAGGATCATGTGACACTGAAGACTGGAGTAAAGATGCTGAAAATTAAACTTTGCCATCAATACATTTGGAAATATATTAAAATGGAAAACAGTTGTTTTAAATTGTAATACTAATTCACAATGTTAGGTATTATATCTTACTGACTCCAAATGTCAGAACAGTATTGCATGTACTCAGTATAGCTAATATGTAAAAATATGATTTTGCCCTGCAAACGTAATTGAGTATGAATATAAGCATTCAGTTTCAATAGTACTCGAGTAAAGTACACATTACACCTCTGTCTAGCAGAACCATGGGCTCCATGTGACCCACCTTGGTTGCAGCACACCCATAAAAAAAACATGCTTTGTCGCTTTGTGTATTGCACTGTTCTGTATTCTTGTAGAAGGCAAGATTCAGCATTCTAACTGTCAAAAGAACTTCCCTGCTACTCCTTATGAGGATCATATGTGCATCTGACTGGCTTGGATTGGCTTAAATTCCCAAGAAAGAAAAGAATACAGCTACAGTAACAACGAGAGATTCAAAACAAAATGTGCAGTAGTGATTATTTTCCCATATATATGACATCATATATTGTCATATTATAGACTACTAAGTACTAATATATGCATGCAAAATGTTAAACGCTGCTGGCACACATAAATAATTTTCAAATTAAATGAAAAGCAGCCCAAATTATTAAGTGCTTACAAGTGTTTCCACAATAGCACAAATTTGATTTGATTTCCGCTCTAGTATTAAATAGAGAAAGATTTGATGTTGTACACTGCAGAACATCTGCACCAAATATATAGCAAAGCAGTTGGGATTTTAATTTGGCTAGATTTCAATCTGAACAAGCAATCTCCACCATTGAAAATATGGCAGGAGGGAAAGAAAGACTGAAAAAACAATAGTTTCCTCCATTGTATCCTTGGGCTTTAGATTCAAGCCTTGAGGAGCCTTACATGGACTTACATCACATGAAAGGTAATAAATAAAGAAAGCATCTGATCCAAAGTAAATTCAAAGTCCTTTTGATTGTAAAAGACGTTCTTGAACTGATCCTAAAATAGAAATGAGAGAATCCCTTACAGTAAAGCATTGCAAATGTGTTATAGGTCTGAAAAATATGAACCTTTATGTTGACAAAATTTATATATACATGTAAAGGTACGGACGTCACGGTTCAGTGCATACTGTCAGACGATGAATACAGTCAGTCACAGGCAACGCGACGCTCTTTGTTAACCACCACAACAGGAAAAGGAACAGAAGAAGATAATCTAGTGTACTTCTCTAGAATTCGCTACAATTATAAATGATCAAATGCAGAAATTCAGATGAGAGACAGAGGTCGCCCAGTAGTGCACAACAGCGAAATTAAAAAAGCAAACATAAGTTCACAACAGAACGAAATCAAGCCACAACACAACGAAAACAAGCCACAATGCAATGGAAACAAGCCACAACAGAACGAAATCAAGCCACAACACAACAAAAACAAGCCACAACACAATGAAACCAAGCCACAACACAACGAAAACAAGCCACAATACAATGGAAACAAGCCACAACACAACGAAATCAAGTCACAACACAACGGAAATAAGCCACAACACTACAAAATCAAGCCACAACACAACGGAATCTTTCCCCACAAAAGCCACAACACAATGAAATCAAGCCACAACACAACAAAAACAAGCCACAACACAACAAAATCAAGCCACAACACAACGTAAATAAGCCACAACACAACGTAAATAAGCCACAACACAACAAAATCAAGCCACAACACAACGAAAACAAGCCACAATACAATGGAAACATACCACAATACAACGAAAACAAGCCACAACACAACAAAAACAAGCTACAACACAATGGAAATAAGCCACAACACAGCGAAATCAGGCCATTACTCAACGGAAATGTTCCGACCACAAGAGGGCTCTCAGAGAGCGGTAAAGCTAATTTTCCTTTCCACTGTTCTATAGAGTCAGCAGTCTTGCAAAGATATCAATATCTCGATTAGTTTTAACAGTATGTTACCATTGTATATCGACATCAAATATTCATTCAAAATCACCTACATGCGCTATAGCCGCATATACTCGAGAATGCTTTGACGCACTAACACGGTGCATGATGCCTAAGGGAATGTCTACCATTTCCACCAAGTGGTTATAATTTGTATTAATTAAAATTACTTGTACAATTTAAAAACAGACACGTTCAAATTATTTTCAGGAATAAATAACTATTCACCAAAAGGATTTTTTTCTTGTTCCAAACGATGTAGTACGTTCCTAGTTACCAGACTGACTTACTACATGTGAAATTGTGCCAATACCTGCCTTAATGTACAGTAAACAATTATTTGGTAATTGACATGCTTTTCAAATCTGTCTACTGTCACTACTTGTGTTCAGATTTCGTTGAGGCCCTCCTCACTTATTTTGTCACATCATACATCTCTTTCACAGGAGTGCCGTATCCAGAAAAAAAATATATGAATCCAAACCCATGTTGCACAGACTGAAAAGGATACGGATAACAGCTGTGATTCCGCAATCCATTTAATTAATTAAACACAACAAAGTTTGAATACCAAAAATCACCAAAAATGCATCTTAGTACCAGGTGAAAACAGGGCCTGTCCCTAAAAACTGGGGTTCACAACAAAAATACAGAGATGTCAATGCTAAATTAAATAAATACAAATTAATAAAATAAACATTTTAGTGACCATGAAATAAAAAAATATATTTAAATTTTTTTTTTTTTTTTTTTTATTAATGTGTCCTCATAATCTTTCATCAAAATAACTTCCCCTCCCTCTTGCAGCGACAGCTCTTCTCTGATGATGTGTTTACTGGCGCGAGGGCAGGGCAACCTGTCACTCACATGAGATAATAGCAAAATAGCAATAGCAAACCACAACCATCCAATCAATTCCAACCATCCAGAATCCGATATAATTAGATATGTCACAATGGGGAGAAAAAAAAATATATTGCAGCTTCCGTTTCATGCCTACTTTAAATAAATGTGTAGAGCTAAAACAACCAAAAAAAAACACTGGTTAACACTTTTTAGTTTTTTATTTATGTATTTTTTTGCATACAGATTCTTGCATGAGTCTATTTTTAGCCTGTTTTCCAGTCTAATATCCAGTCACAGCTCTTGGGTCTTTATTGTCCATCTGCAGTCATAACATCTGCCAACATGTAAATGGAAAGAAGAGAGATAGGCAGACTGAATCAATATAGACAGAAGAAAAGGCACATACATCCACTTTGCCAAGGCCGAGTAGGTCAATATGGCCTTTCCATCACTGAAGAGCAGACACACGGTGGAGGTAATATAGGTTAATGCACTTGAGCATCTGTATCTCATATAAAGAATGTGTCATCACAAAATCATAGAGACAAACATAAGCAGAAACACACGCATACTCAAGCAATTCTTTAAAGCAAATCTTTGAGGAGTACCAAACATAGGTCAATAGGTGATCTCTGGGTTAAATGAGTAATCACTTTTAATGCATTCCTGCCATTGGCCTGACCCTCACCACTTACTGTAGATAATGCATGGTGATTCAAAATATCAGTAAGAGCTGTGGATCCCTTCCCATTAATGAGTCTTCTGTTTCTTTTCCAGCCTAAATGACAAGAAAAAGGCTGTAGGTAGCTGCAAAATTGAGTCTGTGTGTACTCTTTGGATAAACTCATTAGCGGTTTGTCTCATAACTAACACCTTCTGAATATTTGCTGAGTTATAAAAGGAAACTTAATAAATCTCATGCTGCTCATGGCATTTGATCTATTTGCAAGGATGTCTTGTTTTTCTCTTTGCCATTGTTTTTAATCTGTCTAGGTTTATTACTTGACTTGATTAAACTTTCATTCTCAGAGCTCAGATTCTCAGAAGACAGTGATTCCCGTGTGTTTTTGACCCGATGAAGCCTGAGGTCAAAAGATTCCTTTAACTTAACATTTCTAATTGATCTTTCAAGCAACAATGCGGATCTTTCTGTCCGTCAGATTTTCAAGTTTTGTGTTGTTTTCTAAAAGTCTATGGAAGACTTATGTGTTTGAGTAGTATAAACAAGAATTACAATTATTTTTTTTTTTAAATGGTGCACTCATAAGCAATGTTGGTGAAAGTTACTTTTAAAAGTAATGCATTACAATAATGCTTTACTCCCCCAAAAAACTAATTGCGTTACTTAGCTACCTTTTATGAAAAGTAATGCGTTACATTACTTTTGCGTTACTTTTTCTCACCTGGACTGGGCTTGCTCGTTTGTTTGTTTTTAATAACAACAAAAAAAGTTCTATTTTTGGCAGATGTTAAGGCCCTTTCATACCAAAAGTGAAATGAATAAGCCTCAGGCTGAAGGAAACGCATTTTTACGGCTGTACGAGGGCGCAGCCAAAGTCCTTTTAGGCAAGTCGTGCCACTCGGCCGCCATCTTGGCAACGCCTCCGGGCAGCTATTTCGGACTAACAAGACCAGGCTCCTATCTAAATGAATGGGCAGAGAGTCAGAACTGCACTTTCACTGGTCACCGGGACATAAAAACTGCATGTATAGAAACAGCAGTAAAATATGATAAAAATCGCTGAAAAAGTTTAATGACTTTGCCCCAAAATAAGGTTTAAAACGCCTTTTCCCCCACAGGTTATACTTTTACTACGCATGCGCAAGGATTCACGTTCACGACACCAACTTCATTCACGTCTCCAACTTCATTCACGTCTCTATCCAGAATGCCGGTGTTGTGCCAAGCAATTAAACAATTATATGTATTTAAATGTCTGAAACCTAAAATAAACATTATGTGGTTAAACACACTGAACAGTTGTGATATAGCCTATGACAAGCGCTGAGCGCGTCCGTCTTTGGCTCAGCGCCAGCCACAGCGCGAAAGCACAGGTTGAATATGGCAGTTATGTCACGTCACTGTACATTCGCTCCTTAGTGGTCAGCTGCTGACTGTTAAAAGCAGATGATTGGCTTTCCAGCGGGAGGGGCGGGACATGTGCATACAACCGCCATCTTTGCCGTTACGGGTTTTCCTTATATATTTGTATTGAGGATTGAGGAAGTGGCATGTCTCATATAAATTGTCTCTGGCGCAGCTCAAACAACCCTTTCAGATGTGCAGCCATTCTGGATTAAAGAACAATAGGATACAGGAGAAGGAAGTTCAACTCTCTTATTTCTAAATCTAATTTAAAGTAATTTTTGCTTATTAGTTTGGTTAAATTTGAGCATTGAAGGTCTGCAGCAAAGACATTGGTTAATAAAGTGAAATATGATTATAAAAGTTTTGCATACAATTCTGAGATTGCATTTTACTGTTTTTATTCATTTTGAGGAATACTGTTTTCATGCAAGTGAGATCAGTAAATATATGTTCACAATTAGTCTAGAACTAAAATAACCATTATGTTTACACAGCGCACACAACACCTCCTCACTTTATTTCTCTCAACATGGGGACAGGAGAGCTGTCAGTCAATAAATGTGAAAAAGTAACTAGTGTTACTTATTTGAAAAAATGTAACTTAGATATTGTTGTAAATTGAAAAGGTAATGTGTTACTTTACTAGTTACTTGAAAAAGTAATCTGATTACGTAACTCAGGTTACTTGTAATGAGTTACCCTCAACACTGCTCATAGGATACAAATATTTAAATAATTCTGTAGAAGTTATTCTTAATTATATGTAGAACTATTCATCAGATCTCACAGTGCTGTTGAGCAGTTTACAGGTCTCATTATTCCTGTATGAGGCGGAAGGGAGGGAAGGTCGGTCGTCACCAGCATGAGATTCAAGCTGCGATCCAGAAGGGCATCCAAGAGGCCAGAAATTCCCTGTGACAGGTGATAGAGTGCAGGATCTGACTGTGGTGCATTGAGGCTGGACGTGAGATCAGGGACTTTGGCTACAGGTTGGCTTGTCATGGCTGTTTTTAATAAGCAGTTCCATTCAGTGTTACTGAGAACATTAGTATTGAGGCCTCAAGGTTAACCACACTCACATGAGGGCACTGAAGCATGATAATCAGGATGATTGTAGAGTAATATCATCATTTACTTGCCTTCATCTTGTTCCAACTCTACATTAATGGAATACAAAAGAAGAAATATTGATGAATTTATGATGAAAATGAATGGTGATCTGGCCTGTTGAGCTCCAAAATAACATGTAGAATTATAGTAACACAACACATAAATAAAGCATGGATTATTGCACAAAATCAAACCACAGAAATATGACAGTTGGCCAAGCGTTTTGTTGAATGATGTGCAAATCAATACACAGCTGTTTTAGATGAAAGTGAGATTCATGCGGTTAGACATCATATTAAACGTACTAATCCCACCCCATGTCAAAACAGCAAGGGGACATCAATGGCATGGATCAAAGGTCTTCAACGCTTCAGTTCAAGCCTGAGTTTGCCTTAGAGATTGTGTATTTTCAGTTGCGACAAATGAAATGTGTGTAAATTTGTCTGTTAAAGAAATTTTAGAAACAGTGTTTGAATTATAGACTATGGAAGTTTGTTTCTGTCACAGAATAAAAAAAAACATTTCAGACTATTTTATATATATATATATATACAGTGAGGAAAATAAGTATGTGAACACCCTGCTATTTTGCAAGTTCTCCCACTTAGAAATCATGGAGGGGTCTGAAATTGTCATCGTAGGTGCATGTCCACTGTGAGACATAATCTAAAAAAAAATATCCTGAAATCACAATGTATGATTTTTTAACTATTTATTTGTATGATACAGCTGCAAATAAGTATTTGAACACCTGAGAAAATCAATGTTAATATTTGGTACAGTAGCCTTTGTTTGCAATTACAGAGGTCAAACGTTTCCTGTAGTTTTTCACCAGGTTTGCACACACTGCAGGAGGGATTTTGGCCCACTCCTCCACACAGATCTTCTCTAGGTCAGTCAGGTTTCTGGGCTGTCGCTGAGATACACGGAGTTTTAGCTCCCTCCAAAGATTCTCTATTGGGTTTAGGTCTGGAGACTGGTATGCAGACCTTGATATGCTTCTTACAGAGCCACTCCTTGGTTATCCTGGCTGTGTGCTTCGGGTCATTGTCATGTTGGAAGACCCAGCCTCGACCCATCTTCAATGCTCTAACTGAGGGAAGGAGGTTGTTCCCCAAAATCTCGCAATACATGGCCCCGGTCATCCTCTCCTTAATACAGTGCAGTCGCCCTGTCCCATGTGCAGAAAAACACCCCCAAAGCATGATGCTACCACCCCCATGCTTCACAGAAGGGATGGTGTTCTTGGGATGGTACTCATCATTCTTCTTCCTCCAAACACGTTTAGTGGAATTATGACCAAAAAGTTCTATTTTGGTCTCATCTGACCACATGACTTTCTCCCATGACTCCTCTGGATCATCCAAATGGTCATTGGCAAACTTAAGACGGGCCTTAACATGTGCTGGTTTAAGCAGGGGAACCTTCCGTGCCATGCATGATTTCAAACCATGACGTCTTAGTGTATTACCAACAGTAACCTTGGAAACGGTGGTCCCAGCTTTTTTCAGGTCATTGACCAGCTCCTCCCGGGTAGTTCTGGGCTGATTTCTCACCTTTCTTAGGATCATTGAGACCCCATGAGGTGAGATCTTGCATGGAGCCCCAGTCCGAGGGAGATTGACAGTCATGTTTAGCTTCTTCCATTTTCTAATGATTGCTCCAACAGTGGACCTTTTTTCACCAAGCTGCTTGGCAATTTCCCCGTAGCCCTTTCCAGCCTTGTGGAGGTGTACAATTTTGTCTCTAGTGTCTTTTGGACAGCTCTTTGGTCTTGGCCATGTTAGTAGTTGGATTCTTACTGATTGTATGGGGTGGACAGGTGTCTTTATGCAGCTAAAGACCTCAAACAGGTGCATCTAATTTAGGATAATAAATGGAGTGGAGGTGGACATTTTAAAGGCAGACTAACAGGTCTTTGAGGGTCAGAATTCTAGCTGATAGACAGGTGTTCAAATACTTATTTGCAGCTGTATCATACAAATAAATAGTTTAAAAAATCATATATTGTGATTTCTGGATTATTATTTTTTAGATTATGTCTCTCACAGTGGACATGCACCTACAATGACAATTTCAGACCCCTCCATGATTTCCAAGTGGGAGAACTTGCAAAATAGCAGGGTGTTCAAATACTTATTTTCCTCACTGTATAACCACTGGTGTAGTGCAGGGTATACGGTATACGGCGTATACCCACTTCTGGTTCAGTCGGCATTGCGTATACCCACTTCTAAATCCCCTCTGATGTGCGTGTGAAAACACCCAGTCAGGGCCGTTCCCACCATTGAGGTCCCCGAGGTCCAGACCTCAGTAATTTTTAGCGCAATTTTCCACCGGACAAATTGCGATTGTTAACTCATGATTTCTGTTCTGTGCGTCTGTGCGCACCAATCTTGCACTTCTATCTACTCCTCAACCAGACCACCTAGAGACTTCGGGTTTTCGGTACGGAAGGTTCCCCTACTTAAACCAGCACATGTCAAGGCCCGTCTTAAGTTTGCCAATGACCATTTGGATGATCCAGAGGAGTCATGGGAGAAAGTCATGTGGTCAGATGAGACCAAAATTGAACTTTTTGGTCATAATTCCAGGTTGAGCATCCAAATGCAGTGTTTTAATGAAAGGGTAATCCACAATTGTAATAAAAGACAGGCAAAAGGTCAGAGCACAGTAAACCAGTCCAAACAAACAAACAAACAAACAAACAAACAAACCCAGAGGGTGAGACAGGAATGGGAAAATCAGGACACAGGCAGATATCAAAAACCAAGAACATGGAAAACAGTGGAAATGCTCAGAAATTAATGAGTGTACATGGTTTAAATAGGCTGAGACTGACAAGGTAATGAGAGGTAATGAGACAGGTGGATGCAATGAGGGATGATGAGTCCGGGCAGTGAGTTATGGGAAATGTAGTTTAATGAGGGAATGACAATAGTCCGGGGTGGAGTGCCCTCTGGTGGTAATGACGGGCACTCTCACTGGTGATCGTGACACATACAGTAAATTAAACTTAAATACCTTAATTAAATTTAAAGACTGTTGTAAATCACATTAGAGTGGACTCCATATACGTCAGCTCTCATTTTAGCTAAATGCTGGCCCATTACTGTCTTCACGAATCACCAAATGAAAAAGCTGAGAGTTTTGGCTGGACCAGTGGAATTCTCAAAGTGTACACTGTTCGCTTTTGGCTATTTGTGAAGGCCATTTCATATTCACATGACATATATTCGGGTTTTTTTGGAAGAGCTCTGCCAAGGGAAAATTTGAGAGCACTTTAAAATTATCCTTTGGGTTAACTCTATGAAAGGTTAAGCAATAGTGCATCCATTAATAAAAGTTAAGTCATTGTTTAATAACTCGTGTTGTTCCTAACCTGTAAAATAAACGTTTTTTAGTGGAACACAAAACATTTTGAAGAATATCCTGGCCACTCTTTTCCACATTATATATGAGGGCTGGCATTGTCAAGTTCTAAAATGCTAAAAAGGTGAAGAAGAAAAAGTGCCCCTGCCAATGTTTAAACTGACTAATTTCTTTGATTTATGTTGTTGTTTTACTATTTTACTATTTATCTTGTTATTTATTACTGCTGTATGGTAATATGGATCCATGCACTGCTCAAGACATACAGTACACACAGCATGTTAGACAACCAAGCTGCTTTGTTGAAGCTTTTGAAATGTGACATGGTCTGCATGGCTCATTGTAAGACACATTCTAATTATGCTATGTTATTACAGTCTATTTGAAGAGGACTGTCAGCAGCAGGTGTGCAGACTGAGGAGAACATGATCAAACAGATGACGGCAGTAGGTCTACATGCCCACGAGATCAGGCAGGCAGATGGTGAATTGTGACTGTACTCCATTTAAAAGCTTTGGAATTGCTGTGAGCATGTGCACTTTTGAAAGTGTTCACACCATTATTTTAGTTGGCAGCACCTTCTCACTCTCACACCTCAGACACGTTAGAGGGGCAAAAAGACCCAGTCAGCTGTGCATTTTCATCTAATGCATATTTAAAATCAACTGAATCCATAACCGGTTAGGATCTTGTTGAACTGTAATGCGTTTCATTTACTCATCCTCATGTCATTCCAAACCTGTATATTTTTGTTTTTGTTTTATTTTAACAATGTTTAAACTGTTTTTGTCCATATACAGTGATAATCAATTGGGTCCAAAACAACATTGGACCCCAATGACTTTCATTGTATGAAAAAGGACTAGAACTGTTTTTTAAATATTGACAAATGTTGGTTAAAGTCCCCTTGTAGTCAAGTCAAATCACCTTCATTTATATAACGCTTTTAACAATATGAATTGTTTCAAAGCAGCTTTACAGTGATAATAGGAAATTACAGTAACATACATTGTTTTGGCTTTACAGAAGCTCTAGGATAAAGTTATTGTCCAGCTAAAGTTAGTTTTGATTGATTGATTGATTGATTGATTCACTTCTGTTCCGAAGATCATTAGTTATTAACTTTGTTCGCTAACATGACACTGTTCTAACAGAAAACCGTTAACGCGCTCCGGCCGCCCATCCGTACAAAACAGTGCCTGGTGGCTCGAGAATGCACTCCCGGAAATAGGTTCCAAGGTGCAAACGATTTTCAGTTATCTCTGCGCAAACCTACACAACCTCTGCGCAACAACGACGTCGGGCACATGCGCATCACGTGTTCAGTCCATAGGTATGCGCATTTTAATATATATGTGTGCAGGCGTGTAGTCCTTTTTTATAAATCAACCCTCAACAAACTACTTGTCTGGCCTTAAAAATGTATAATAAAGAATTATTTATTGCGTCCGAGTAGCCACGTTGTGACTCTGTACAGATAAAATGACAACGTTTTATTTGTACAGAGGTAAAGGGAAGGAGAAGGGGTCCTTCACAGGGGAGAGACTAGTTGACACTTCAGGACTGTGCTGTCGTCGTGTCCAGGCACAGGTCCTTCATCAGATCTGGATGCAGCCTGGATCCGGCAGACTGTGGTAAACCTCGGGATAAACAGAGAGACTAATATTAATGTAGACGCCATCCTTCTTATGATGTAACAAGTACATCAGGATTTATGGGAAGTGTTCCCAGTTCCGACTGACCTAAACTATGCAGCCTAACATTGAATTATAGAAGTTTATGATGTGTTATGTTTATGCTAGGTCAAAGAGATGTGTTTTTAGTCTAGATTTAGTCTTGAACTGACAGAGTGTGTCTGCTTCCCGGATAATGTTAGAAAAAAATTTTGGTGCTAAATAGGAAAAGGATCTACCACCAGCAGTCGATTTTGAAATTCTAGGTATTATCAACTGGCTGGAATTTTGAGATCGCAATAGACGAGAAGGACTATAATGCGTTAAGAGCTCGCTCAAGTACTGCGGAGCTAAACCATTTACTGTAGTGCTTTGAAAGTAATCAGCAATATTTTAAAATGTATACAATGTTTAATTGGGAGCCAATGCAGTGACAGAACAGGGCTAATATGGTCATACTTCCTGGTTCTGGTAAGAACTCGAGTTGCTGCGTTTTGGACCAGCTGTAGTTTATTTATTAAGCTTGCAGGGCAACCACCCAGTAGAGCATTACAATAATCTAGCCTTGATGTCATGAACGCATTAACTAATTGTTCCGCATTTGTCATTGAGAGCATATGACGTAATTTAGATATATTTGTAAGATGGAAAAATGCGGTTTTACAGAAACACATGACTTTCAAATTAAAGATTGGTATCAAAGAGCACACCCAGGTTCCTAACCGACGACGAAGACTTGACAGAGCAGCCATCAAGTGTTAGACAGTATTCTAGGTTATTACGTGAGGAAGTTTTTTGTCCAATAATTAGAAATTTTCAGAATTAAGTAGTAGGAAATTACTAGTCATCCAGTTTTTTATATCAGCTATGCATTCCGTTAATTTTGTGAATTGGTAAGTTTGTCACGCCGTGAAGAAATATAGAGCTGAGTATCATCAGCATAACAGTGAAAACTAATGCCATGCTATGATATCTCCCAAGGGTAGCATGTGCAGAGTGAACAGCAACGGTCCTAGTATTGAGCCTTGTGGTACGCCATACTGAACTTGTGATCCATAAGACATCTCTTCATTTACTGCAACAAACTGATAACGGTCAGATAAGTATGATTTAAACCATGCTAATGCAATTCCACTAATGCCAAAATAATTTTCGAGTCTATTTAAAAGAATGTTGTGGTCGATAGTGTCAAATGCAGCACTAAGATCGAGAAACACTAATAGAGAGATACAACCACGATCGGATGATAAGAGCAAATCATTTGTGACTTTAATGAGAGCTGTCTCAGTATTATGATATGGTCTAAATCCTGACTGGAAATCCTTGTAGATATCTTTTCTTTCTAAAAAGGAACATAGTTGTGAGGATACCGCCTTTTCTAGTATCTTAGACGGTAAAAGGTAGATTCGAGATCGGCCTGTAATTGACTAATTCTGTAGGATCAAGTTGCGTTTTTTTAACAAGCAGTTTAATCATAGCCAGCTTAAAAGTTTTTGGTATGTATCCTAATGACAAAGATTAATTAATGATAAGAAGAAGAGGATCTATGATCTCTGGAAGCATCTCTTTCAGTAGCTTAGTCGGTACAGGGTCTAACATACATGTTGTCGATTTAGATGATTTAACGAGTTTAGTAAATTCTTCCTCTCCTATAGCAATGAATGAATCGAATTTTTCTTCAATGAGACTACAGTGCATTGCCTGATGCGATACTGTAGTAGACGGTTGCATTTTTCTCCCTGATATTATCAATCTTGTAAGTAAAGAAGTTCATAAAGTCATTACTGCTGTGTTGCTTGGAAACTTCTGGACTTGAAGCTTTATTTTTCGTTACTTTAGCCACTGTTTCAAATAAATACCTAGGGTTTTGTTTATTTTCTTCTAATAGGGTTGAAAATAATCAGATCTAGCCTTTTTAAGGCCTCTCTGTATGAAATCGTGCTCTCTTTCCATGAAATGGGAAATACCTCTAGTTTTGTTTTCTTCCAGTTTCGTTTAATTTTTCTGGCTGCTCTCTTAAGGGCCCGAGTGTGCTCGTTGTACCACGGCGTTGGACTATTTCCTTTAATCTTCTTTAAGTGCAACGGAGCAACTGTGTCTAAAGTGCTGGAAAAGTCAAAAGTTTCTGTCGCAATATCAAGTTCTTCTAAGCTATCTGGGATGCTGAGATGATGAAACTGATCAGGAAGATTATTAATAAAGCAATCTTTAGTGGCAGAAGTGATAGGTCTGATAGTCGGCTTTGTAGCCTTGGCTAAATGAAGTTTACACCAGACT
This sequence comes from Scardinius erythrophthalmus, assembly GCF_964197995.2. Classification (NCBI taxonomy): domain Eukaryota; kingdom Metazoa; phylum Chordata; class Actinopteri; order Cypriniformes; family Leuciscidae; genus Scardinius; species Scardinius erythrophthalmus. The sequence goes on from NC_138231.1 coordinate 29,070,352, forward strand.
AGATAATGATCTGAGATGTCTTCGCTCTGCTGCAGAATTTCAACGGCATCAACATTGATTCCATGTGATAATATTAGATCTAGATTATGACTACGATAATGAGTAGGTCCTGACACGTGTTGTCTAACTCCAATAGAGTTCAGAATGTCTTTAAATGCCAATTCCAATATATATATATTTCGTTATCTACATGTATATTAAAATCAACAAATAGGACTTTATCTGCAGCCAGTACTAACTCTGATAGAAAGTCAGCAAATTCTTTGATACAGTCTGTATGGTGGCCTGTATACAGTAGCCAGCACAAATCTCAAACGTGATTTATCATTTACACTAGATAGTGTTTCATTAGGCACCAACACTTCATAAGAATTATATTTGAAACTAGACGACTTAGTAATTCTGAAGATATTATTATAAAATACAGCAACACCTCCATCTTTGCCTTTCAGACGAGGTTCATTTTTATAACAGTAATCTTGGGGGGTGGACTCATTTAAAGTAATGTAATTGTTTGGTTTTAGCCAGGTTTCTGTCAAACACAGCACATCTAGATTATAGTCTGTAATCATATCATTAACAATAAGTGCTTTTGAAGTAAGGGAACTGTAACGTCTCAAGGTTGAAGAAGATGAAGTTCCAGGCAAAAGATCCAAAATACTCAATATTTATTTAAACTGAAGAATATACAAAACTGTGTGCGTGCACAGACAAAAGAGTGCTAACACAAAGATTGACTGACAACTGAATGATGAACAGAGAGAACTTAAATACACAGACAGATGAACACAAGACAGGTGATGCAGATGATGATGATGATGAACAGGTGGGTAATGAAGGGAGTGAGTTCAGGTGTGGAAACAAAGAGGATTCTGGGAACTGTAGTGAAGACGAAGACAGAATGGTGAATGTGACAGGAACGAATATTCAGCAACCCGAGCTTTATCCTTTGTTCATCTGTATTATATCTACATTTGTTCATCTGTTTTTTGTTTGTTGAACATCAATCAAATTATTACCCTTTAATGGGTTTGGGAGTTTTTTGTATTTCCTAATTCGGGGGAAAGACACAGTCTCTATATGATGATATCTAGGTGAAAGAGGCTCTATGTGATGGGATTTATCTGACCCCAGTGACGTGTAATTATATCCCTTAAAACTCATCTTTGATCACCAAAATGACATATTTAAAGTTTTTTTTCCTGTAAAAAAAAAATATATATATTGATGCCTTAAAATAGCTTAAATGTAATTCTAAAGGCTAGTTTATACTTCTGCATTGAACCTACGTAGCTATGTTGTAGACTGTGTGTAGCATGCGTAGCCTATGGTGTAGCCTGACGTGCACCTCTCCAAAAATGTAATTGATTGGTGATTGGTCTGCTAGAACCTCTCCCTTGGGTTTCACATGCTCCCACTGCATGTGTAATTGCACGTTGACGTGGACAACGATGCAGAAGTATTGTAATCTCCATGGACCAATGGTAGTACGAAGGTGTTTAGCAGTCGGAACGACCTTTTCCGGAAAGTTCACTTTGGCAAGCTGTTTCGAACGCCTGCCCAACAAATTTCGTTTCAGGCTTGTTTTTGTTCAAAATGACGTAACATCAGTTCGTTTTTCGATTTCGCATTAAGTATATTGGGGCCTTGAATCAGCCTTAAAACATTGCTTCATTTAGTATACGGGAATCCATGAATATGCAAATAAGCCCCGCCTCCACTCACTCATACAGCGTCATCTACAAGTCTAATGTATCAGAATGGTAATGCGCTTTATGTATCGTTCTCTACAATTCGGACACATAACATAATTAATATGATTAGCCTTTGGCTTTACTATGTTATAAAACAGCTAATAATGTGTTGCTAATGTTATACAAACCATGTCCCATTTGCCATCTCAGAATCAGACAGCTGCTTTCTAAAAATCAGCATCTTTACAAACGCTTTGAACAACTTAGAACGTCGGTGGAGAAAGGCATATAGTTCATCATAACATCGTAATATACATCATATACACAATTCACACCCGCTATATTGCTAAATTTACCCGATTTTTCATATCAACAGAAAAATATACCAGGATAACCTGGCTTTTCTTGATACTCCCCTGCTTCGCAGCATAGTAATGATGATGATATGCTAAAGCCTGCCTGCACAGTTAATGTGATTGGTTACATGGTAGTTTGTGATGTCAGAAACACCAGCGATTTTAAACTGTCTTTTTTTTTCACTGCAGATTTAAGGAGAAAATACTCAGCAATAGTGTTGACTTTTAAATTTGCACATGGTTTGCCTTAAAGCATTTTAAAAACACCACATAGACATATAAACAACATTAAAAACTCGATTTTACCCACAGGGGGTCTTTAAATGATAGAGTTTTTAGTTTTTAGGTGAACTATCCCTTTAAGCCATTTGTTTTCATGTGTCTCATGAACAAACATTTCTAATGCCAATATCCGATTTAAGACCTACAGCAAGAGTCAAGAGGCATTTATTTGTCATTTGCACAAATTACACCTGGGAAAATGGGCATTGAAATGCTTGTGACGAGGCTCAGATTTACAGTAACAGTACCATACACAACTGTAGCAAACAGGTAATGAGCAGAGTGAGTCCAGTCCTTGATGATGCTGCAGGACTTTCTCAGTCAGCGTGTCTGGTAGATGTCCTGTAAGGCCATTAGTTTATGTCAGCTGTTCTCACCACACTCTGAAGAGCTTTGCTGTCAAAAGAAGAGCAGTTGCCGTGCCTTAAAGTGATGCAGCCGGTCCGAATGCTCTCGCTGCTGCAGCGGTAGAAGTTTGACATGAACTCAGAGGAGATGCCAAACCTTGAGATGCTGACGAACTGTTCTCGCTATGGTGTTGGAGTTGAGGCTCCAGGAAAGGTCCTCAGAGATGTTTACACCAAGAAACTTGTAGCTCCTAACTCTCTCTACTTCCACCACATTGATGTGAATGGGAACATGACCACCTCTCTTTGACTTTCTGTAGTCCACAATCTTGGTCTTGCTGACGTTTAGAGAGAGGCTGTTGTCAGTACACCATACTGACTAAGTTGACCTTATCTCTGTAGGACATCGGCCATAGGATGTCCTAGGAGTCCTAGGATGGTTGTATCATCAGCAAATTTGAAGATGAGGTTGGAGCTGTGCTTAGCAGAGCAGTTGTAAGTAAACAGGGAGTACAGGAGAGGGCTGAGTACACGTCGCTGTGGGGCACCAGTGCTGAGTGTGAGTGAGGAGGATGTGTGGCTGCCGATTCTGACCACCTGAGGGCTGCCGGTCAGGAAGTCCAACATCCAGTTACATAAGTGACTGTTAAATGCATAGCTTTCATTAATGAACAGCATCTGCACGCAGGTGTCTCTTCCCTCCAGGTGTGTGATGGTCTGCTTAAAACAAGTGGGGATCACAAATTGTGGCAAATTATGAGTGATTAAGCACAGTGACTAACTATTAGTGTGATACATTAATATTATAGACCACCATTGAAACGTTTGTGATCGGTAAGATGTTTTTAATGTTTTTGAAACATTATGCTGTTTTTGTAACATCTTTGCATTTATTAAATACAATAAAATTGTAATACTGTGAAATATTGTTGCATTATATATTTAAAGGCACACCGCGGACTAAAGAGTTGACGCATATGAGTTATTTTGAATGATTCCTCAGGCCAATATACAGCGCTTGACACTATCAATGCTCCGAGCGGGGCTGCCCTCTTGAAATACCGCCTATGTAAGTTTGGAGAAGGCGCACCGTCGTTGGCCAGGTCATGTGACCTGGAGAGTGCCTGGAGAACGTATATACTCATGGAGCTAAGGCTTTTGCTACTATTTTTCCGCCTGCTCGACTCCTGGCCATGGCTGAGGCAAGGAAAAAGTTTAAAACTGCTTCTGAGGAGGCAAAAAAGAGGGATCGTGCTCGAGGAAAAACAAGAGTCGATCTTGGAAAGGAGTTTGCTCGTTGGCGCAGGTTGAAAGAAGAAGCTGGATGTAAAACCGATTCTCTTCTCTCAACTTTATTATTAGACTGGTAAGTTAACTCTTTGCTCCTAGTATACAGTCATATGTCTTTGTCATTATTTTCGCTGTTTAGTAGAAGCTAAATATGGGCAGATGAAGCTAACAGGCTACAAACCAAAGCTAAATGGAACCCCATAGCCTAAATGTGTAAATCTCAGGCTTTTCGCGCAAGCGACAGATTCCTACTTTCATAAAACTAACTTAGTAGTGGTAATTTTGTACGCCCATGATACTGCTACGCTGATTTTTTTTGCATGCAATTGGTACGGTGGCTGTTTTTGCCTGCGTAGAGGGGACTCTGAAGATTCTTCAAGCGGCGAAGAAAATGATGACTGAAAATAAAACATAAACATCGGCATAAAAGTGGATATATAATGTAATGTTTACTGCAAAGTCTAGAAATCGTGTAACAAAACTGATATAAGTCACAACATACTGCCGTTATTTGTAGGCTTCAGTTTGTTTGTCCTTTTACACATTCATATATGTGTGTATTATTAGTGGCTTATACGATTTTAGATACAAATGTGTATGTATTATTAGAGGCTTATATGATTTTAGATTCAAATTCATAGGTTACTACAGGAAAAACACAAATAAGAGACGTAAGTCCGATCTAAAGATAAAATGACTCCAAAACAAGCACAAGAACAACTTAGTTTTAGGTAAAAAACGTCTATACCCTGCTCCTGCCGATCGACTGTCCTGCACAGTTTATCTCCAACCCTAATCAAACACACCTGAAGCAACCAATTAACGTCTTCAGGATCGCTTGAAAAATAAAGACAGGTGTGTTTGATTAGGGTTGGAGATGATCTGTGCAGGACATACGATCGGCAAGAGCAGGGTTGGGCACCCCTGGTCTATGCAACTTACCTGATCAGACATTGTTTTCTTTTCACTTTTGTGCAATTTATTTATTCAGTGGATGTCTTCTTTTCTTCAATAGTGAGTCGATGATCTCTCTTCAACCAACAGGTCAACTACTGTCTGCACACACAATCTAAAGACACGGGAGGCTGGCCGGCTGAATGTTTGTTGACTTTTGCGACAGTGCTGCGGCGCTTGTGGCCTCTAGGGGCGCTAGACGTGAAAGTTACAGGTCTGGCGCCCCTAGTGGCCAAAAGTTACACGGTGTGCCTTTAAATGACATATTATTATATTTTAAATAACTTTTCTATTTTAATTTATTTTAAAATGTAATTTATTTATCTGATGGCAAAGCTGAATTGTATTATTATGTATTAATTATGTATTATTTTGTCCTGTCTTCAGTATCACATGATCCTTCAGAAAATCATTGTAATATGTTGATTTGCTGCTCAAGAAATATTTCTTATTTTTATCAATGTTAAAGCAGTTGTGCTGCTTAATATTTTTGTGGAAACCCTGATAAATTTGTTCTTCGTGATTCTTTGATTAATAGAAAATTAAAAACGTAATTTATTTCAAATAGAAATCTATTTGTAACATTATAAAACTCTATACTGTCACCTTTGATAAATTTAATGCATCATTGCTGAATAGCTTTCTTTTTATTATTATTTTTAACTTTTAAACAGTAATGTAGTGTATATGGGTATGGAACATATAAAGTTTAGCTATTGTGGCTTGTTTATTCAGATAAGTGCATATTTCAAATGTCATATGTCAAATAATATTGCCCATGTACATCCCATGTGACAAATGGCTTTATTCAGATAGTGTGGGCTGTAATAAGTGAATTTGTGTGGTGGGTGTATCGTCTGACAGTCTTTCCCTGACTGGAGGAACTGTGTTGTAGCACTTCTGAGCTGTGTAGGAGGGACAACGAGAAAGAAAAAAACAGAGCATTTCAACTTTGTTTGATATAATACTTGTGTGTGGGCACTGTTAACTCTGGCTCTGTGTCAGTCAGAATGAAAAGATCACTCATCAAATCACTTGCTCCCACCCTCACCGCTTTAGCAACCCTTGTTCCTAAAGAGAGAGAAGGGAGGAGAGAGAGGAGGAAACTGGTCTGTCAATAAGGACCAGTGGGATGCCTTATAGTGACCTTCAAGGGAAATTAATTTCACTGCGTTCTGCTGCATCTGACGCCTAAAATAATCAAATAGAGTCCTTTATGCTTCTTGCCTGTCAGAAAAAAAATGTCTGGGGTCTGTGGATGGGCAGATAAACCAAGGATGCTCACTCTTCAGAGCTACTCAAGGTAATTTTTATTTAATAATATGATCATAATGTGAAGGAAATATAGTTATTAAAGGAAAAGATCACAGATTTTTCACCAGCTTTGAAAATCAGTGTCGGTAGTATATGTCTGCCAGAAAACACATCATTTTGTGTAATCTGGTGGACTTTTGACAGAACCAAGGCTTTTGTTGAAAGTGCAGATCGAACTTCCGCATTTTTGTATTCCTTCCAATGGGCAGTCGGATCAACAGGGGGGTGGCGCCAAAATCAAAATGCATTATGGACATTAAAGTGTTTGCCAAAAGGGAATAGCACAGGCCTTTTATCTGTTTTCTCCTGTCACTTTGCACCAATTTAGGTTGCATTATATCAACCATATACATTTTTAGCCTACATATACTAATATAAATGTTAAACATTCCAAGTTGTATACATAAACAGTAAAAGTGATTTTGAACATAAAAAAGCACAAAAGCCCACCACACACAAAAAAAAAAAAAAAAAAAAAAATCTTCAAAAGCCTTCATGCTAGTAACTGTCACAGCTAGTCTTGATTATTCTGTTTAGGAACAAAACTCTTATTTTGATTTTCCGGTTCCTATGTTCTTAATTCCTGTTTACTTGGTTGTCATGGTTTCAAAGTATGCTCTTGTTTGTTCCCCTGGTTCCTGATTATGTTCCTCACCTTTGTCTAGCTTGATCATTATCCTATGCATTTACTGGCCTGGCATGATAATACAGCGTTTTTAATCGTTTTTGTGGATCCGTGTGAAAAGGAAACGTTTTGACAACATTGTCGTCTGTACGCGGAAAAACACAAAGGAAAAACTTTTCTGTTTTTAGCTCATTGTTGTGTATAAACGTACAAATATAGACAAAAATAGTTTCTTCTGCTCATGGTCGGTCATTGTCTTTGTCTGACAAATTTGTCACAAATTTATGTTTATTTAAATAAATAGATGAGCAGACCTATATGTACAGTGGCACCATTATAGCAAATTAAATATGTGATTGCTTAAATGCGCTATTCAGAATCAATCCAATCAGAATCGCATTCCACGGCACTGTGTAATAAGTCGTCAACAAATTACATTAAACATTAAACATTAAGGGCCCTATCTTACACCCAGCACAATGCAGCACCAAGCGCGACGCAAGTGTTTTTTGCTAGTTTCAGTCCGACGCAATTATCTTTTTCACGTCCTGCACTACGTTGTTTAAAGGAGAACTCCGGTCAATTTTAACATTGAGCTCATTTTTTTGTAAATTTGGAGTGCTGTCAATACAGAGAACAACGACAAAAATCGGTGTTGCCTACACCGTGTTATCCTCTTTTTAAAATTTGCACCCTGTTGACTTCAATGGGGCAAGTACTAAACCTGCTTTTAGCCTCTTAACATCCTTGATGTGTCATTACAAGTGCACAGCTAATGTTAGTGATTCCTTCAGAGTGATCACGGGTGAATCTGACTGCAGTAGATGTGAAAGATATGAATAAAAATGATGTTATTTCAGCGCACATACCTGTATTTTCTTCCTGTTTTCGGTCGAAGTCCATAGTAATCGATTGTCGAGTTCACGCGCGTGATCATAGGTAACTAAAGTATTATTTTTTTGTTATTTAAAGAGTACGTTAGTAATGTGCGCCTATAGGCGGGTCCACAACGCGCGTACACTCTGCTTATAAACAATGGTTTCTAACACACAGGAACGCACAGCAGCACACAAACATGCCAAATATTTAAAATAAAAGGATTACAATGTAAAAGATTATTATTGTGTACATAAAGATATGGTGGAATCCGGCTTGTCCAGTTGATGGTCTGCTTGCGCACTTTTACCTCGCACACAAGCAGTTCCATTTGCGCTCTGGAGACGTGTTCGGTCTTTCTACTATCAAATTCCATCATGTACTGTAAATGGCGAATCTGCCATGGCAGGAGCGCAACTGGCATTTAAAGGGAATGGGAGATGAGACCCTGATTGGTTTAACACACGTAAATCCCAAAACACACCCATTACTCATTAAGAGAATAGGGACAACCCTTTTAGACCATTAGTAAAAGTTCCGACATGCCCTAAGTGAACTTCTGCCCTGCCCTTAGACCATACCCTTAGATCGTTAAAATAGGGCCCTAAAGCTTAAATTGAACAACCATTGTTGGAGACTAATTATCCTTCATTGTAATGAAAATAAAAGCAAGAGAGATAGTAATGATTCTTTTGCAAAAGAGCTAAATCAAGCCCAGAATAATTTCCATTGGACAATGGAAGAGGATTTTCTGATAACAGGAGGCTTCTATGCCATTTTTGCATCACAAAGCTGCTGAAGGCAAACAAAACTGAAGTAGTTTCATGTGTAATGAATACATAAAGAGAGGAGATGAAAGCCAAGATCTTTTATCTTTAGTGATATTGAGGTATAAAAGAGGAGCCTGAGACCTGGCCAACCCATCCTGGCTTTCACAGAGGTTTCTCAATTCCACTTTCACATTTTAAGAATAGGGATCTGAGCTGAACGCATAGTTCAAGATCAGACAGCTGTTTCTTTGGTTTTGAAGAGCCAGTGGATGTTTATGCATTTATTATTCATACTCAACCTCTCAGATATTTGCATCTATCATAGATAAGGCACAAACTTTATGAAACCCATCATTTGACTTTTTAGTCAATTCACTTCATAATGCTCATCGTAATTGTTTCCTCTCATGTATGAATGGTATATTTTTGGTCTGGAAGAGTACCAGCATAAGACATCATTCAACCCAGTGCCAGATGACAAAAGAGGGGAAATAGGAATCATTTCTAGGAACAGATAATGATGTTATGGATTGACTCTTCCAGGAAAGTCTCATTAAACCTGGCCGATTTTTTTCAGCCTGTAAAAGCTTCACTAACAAAGTTGCTTGAGAATCAGAAGGAGCGAGGCTTGTGAATGCAGCATCTACTTATTAAAATATCTAAGCCTGGGAATAATCAAAGGAGAAACAATGAACAAAAAGATTACATGAGATAGCAACAAGAACTCAAACATAAAAGCTGTACATGAATGAGAACAGAAAGCACACGAGAAAAATAGTCATAATAATTGCCATTCCAATAAGTAGTCATAACTATTGGAAAAAGTTCTGTTTCTGTTTCATTATCATGGACTTTTAAAAGGTAAGTTTGAAAGGAATATTAAAGCTGAATGCACCTTTACTTTTACCAATTAAACAGTAGCAAATACAAGTAGTAAAAATTATTCGAAATAATAATATACAGTAGTGAAGCAATGGGAAACGCCAATGAGCAGTGCTGATTGTCTGAACCCGTATAGAATCAGTCAATTCAGCCAATTCATTGGATGATGGCAGCGCTACAGCGCTACGTCAGTCACTCTTAATAAAGTGACAGCGCCATCTGCTCCTCAGATTTTCCACCGAAGAAGCCCCCCTCTGCAGTGAGAGGAGCTTGGCTGTGAACGCAGCGTCTTGTTCCCTATTCAGAGAACATGGGTAACACAGGGAACCCCAGACATTCTCTTTCATTGGTTCACTCAACGCTGCGTAACGATGACGCAATGGGAACGATATACCACACACGCCAAGCTAAGCGCTGCCAGATCTGGCCCAAGAGCTTTCTTCTCTCTCTTTTCTTGCTTTTTTTTTTTAGGCCAGACCAAATTTAACCAGGACAAAAGTGACCAGTTCATGCAGAAAGAACCCAGGAACCAAGGGCCGCATCCAAATCCAGATTATAAAGCTTCATAAAAGTGTGCGGAGAGGACCAACCTGCCGCTACACACTCATCCTCCAAAGGAACTCCTCTAAAAAGAGCTGACTCCAAAGGTTCGAAAGGTGGTTCCAATAACCCCTCCAAAACAACTGATAAATCCCAGGTGGGGACACTAATAGTACATGCAGGCCTCGAGTGTCTAACTCCATGCATAAACGAAGATACCAGACGATGTCTACCTAAGGGGACCTCGTCTGACTCTGACGGGCAGCGATAGCTGCGACGTAAACCCCTAAAGTACTAGTCGCAGCCAATTCCAGCACTGAATCAACCTGGCAGCTGACTGTATCCACTGCACAAGTAAGACACCAATACTCAAAAACCTTCCACTTAGAACAATACAGCCGTCTAGTAAAAGGCCCACAAGTGTTATCATTAGAAGGAAGACCAGAAGCCATTAGCGACCGCCACTGATCGGCAACACCCACAGCCTCCATATCTCAGGGCGAGGATGCCAAATCCTGCCCTGGAGCTGAGACAATGGATCTCTCCTGATTAGAATTTCCCACAGGGACCCCTCCACCAGGGTGCTCTTCTCCGAAAACCACATCTGGGAAGGTGAGCGTCCAGCGTGTCCCCAACTGCTGGAATGCTAGTATATCCCTGCTCCACAGAACCAACCATGTTGGTGAAGTCAGAGGCCTCTGCATTAGTCAGACTAGCTGTAAAAGGCTGCTTCCAGGGCCTCGAGATCTTGCAAAGAAGATCACTGAAAAATGGCAGCTTCCTTCTAATGGGGTGCGAATTAGATTGGCCACTCAGAAAGAGCTCGTCGAGCTTAGAGGACTGACAATCGCGAGGCTTGTCAGGCCACTCAGTGTTGAGCTTCTCAGCAGCACGAGTTAGCACGTCCACAAGCTCAGTGTAGGCCGCAGAAGGCTGCACTTAGACGGAAGAGCGTCGGCTGTGGGCCCAAAATCATCCGAATCAGATGCTGCTGTGAATAAAACATCCTCCATTCCAAAGGAAACTTCATCGCGTGCCTCTGGACTTGGGCATACATAATCATGGAGAAAATCGAGGAGAAGATCACTGTATTAGGAGTGAATGACGTAGTGCCGCTGAGGAGGCGCCCGCGCCCTCAGCCAATGAATTTGTGTGATTATATACGAGTTCAGACAATCATCATTGCCCAAGGGCGTTTCCCATTGCGTCATCGCTATGCAGCGTTGAGTGAACTTATGAAAGGGAACAGACCTTCAGCAAAATGTAAAGTTTTGCCATGTTCTCAATAAATGCATAACAGAGTGTGATGTAAAGCTACTGAAAGATTAATGGCACTGCTGTTAATAACATCTGCATTGATAAGAACAAATCTGAAGATTATTCAAAGACAAAAATGGATGAGGCTGCGATGGTTGTGAATAAAATAGTCTGTCATTTATTATTAAAAAGCCTCTCTGCGATGGCACATAACCTCATAAAAAGCCAGTGAGTGTGATCCAAAAATACATCTTCACAAATCATCTATCGCTCACATCAAAATTTCATGGGTGAATTTCGTAATTCTATACATATAATAAATCTTAGCGTTTTCTCATTGTTATTCAGCAGTTCTTCCCTCAAGCATTTGACATTTATTATCGTGAGATGAAGGGACGGGGTGAAGCCCCTGCAGATGACAGAGAACAGATGGTTTAGCACACAGGACTCTCTTGAGGACACCAGCACTTACTGACATATGTACATCCACACAGTCAACGTTAATCTCTGAGAGAAGATGTAGAGGATACAAGAACGCGCTGCTCGCTGCATCTGTAGGCATACATAAAATATAAAGAGATTTATATGCAGGGGCGTATGATCTGAAGAGTGTGGGGACACATTATAAACCTTATAAGCCGGCTTATGAATATGAATTAGTTGATGTAAAGTATTGCAGGATCGCTGCAGAGCAAAACAAAGTTAAAATAGACCAAAATAAAATGATTTTTTTTACACAAATGTGTGAAAAATCTAAGTGGGTGTATGTCAATATCTTGATAGCGAGGTTTACAGCAGATAAAGTGCTCTAAAAGTGTATGAACTTCACTGTAAGAAAGTTCTGTAGAAAAACAGATAATGTTGAACTAGTTCACACTTCAAAATATGGGTAAATAATATTCATTTAAAAATATTAAGATAAGATTTGGTAACACATGTTTGTTAGACATAGCACAGACTTGTTAGCACAGTCTTTGTTACACATGTTACATGTAGTAACTATATTAATTACTATAAATTGTGCTTAATTACATGCAACTAATCTAAACCACATCCTAACCCTATAGTAAGTACATGTAATTAATTATCATCACTCAGTACTTAAATGTATAATTACACTGTAACATGGACACCTTAAAATAAAGTGTAACCTACGATTCTTTTTTTGGTTGCACTTTATTTTACAGTATGTGCACTTACTTGTGTACTTAAAAGGGTTAAGGTTAGGTTTAGGGTAAGAACCTAGTTATTACCCAGTTATTGTAATTACTACGTACTGTACATAGTAAGTACATGGGGAACAGGACTGTAAAATAAAGTGCTACCTTTTTTCGTTTACATGTATTTAGCAGATGTTTTTTTTTATCCAAACACATCTGGTTGAATTAGTATATGTTATTTTTTACTACGAACGATAAGTAAGGGATAATGTAGATTTGGCAGTTGTTATAGCGAATAGAACCCCGACAGGCTGATCAGGCTGAAGGGGTTGTATTCGCTATAACAACCGCCTCGCTCTACATTATCCCGCTTATTACATGGCTACCTACCAAATAAATCAATAATTTGACACAAAATATTGATTTAAAAAGGAGTTTATTGATTTAAAAACGATTGTATTGCTTCCGCTAAAGAAAATAGTCCGTTCCATCTCTACGGTTAGAATCCTGCGTCCATAGCAACGCTTTTCAAGGCAACGGTGTGTTATACTTAGCAGCGGTCTGTTATCAAGAAATAACAGACCGCATTCTACATTAGAATTCAACCAAGCCATGTAATAATATAATATAATATAATATAATATAATATAATATAATATAATATAATATAATATAATATAATATAATATTTTCCAACCTCTAGCAATGCATTGTGTAATACTGTAGTCCATTTTTTGTTGGCATCCTTTTCAGATTCCATTTTGTTTTGTGGCTTTGAGTGAGTGTTTTTACACCAGAAACATTTAGAATCCATCAAGCACAGAGAATGAATGTTTTTAAAAGACTTTTAAACATCACTTTACTGCAGTCAACATCACAGCACATCTCTAGCTGTCAGAATTATTCTTATTATATGTGTTTTATTGTGTTTTATAAACATTTCTGAGTTAAAGTGTTTTAACAGAACCTTTTCTTTATAATTGATTGGGTAGAACATATTAAACTAATACCAGAGCTTTGTGGAGGATACAGAGGTAGAATGGAATTGATTTGAACAGAATTGTCCTTCATTTCAGCACAACAAATGATATAAGCCATTTTATTTTCTGTCTGGAAGCTTTGCAATGACAGCAGACCAGCTTTTGGTGTGAAAGTGGATTAATGTCCACACTAAATAAATCTTAAGAGCTTAATGACATAGTTATGCAGATTGTGGGGCATTGAGACAGTCTGTCAGAGTGTTAAGTTGAATAATCTTGCCATGTGGCACCTTCAGAGGAAGTTGAGCTCCAGCCACTTCCTGTGTGAGGATTGTGGGCTAAATGACAGACAACACAAACAAAGAAGTTAACAACTAAAATCTCAGTCTGTCTCTCATGAAAAGCTATCATATTGCTTCGGAAGACTTGGAATATAGTTTAAAAAATCAGATGAACCACTTTCACTGATGCTTTATAGTCATTTTTGGAGCTTGGCAGCCCCTGGTCCCCATCACAACACCGCCTTTTGTCAAACAGGTTCTAGAACAATGTGAGGCTGAACAGATAATGACAGAATTTTCATTTTTGGGTGAAATATCCATTTGACAGGGTCACCAGGCAGCTGTAAGCTGTTACCACCATTAACTTCTCACCTAATAAAAGAAATTCTTTCAAATTAAGATAAGATATTAAGCCGTTATCAATTGCAAATGCAGACCAGGGGCTGCTGTCAGATTCACCTGTTCTCAATTTCACTTCTCTCTCTCACTTCTCGCTCTCTTTTTTTATGCGGTGAGATCTCGGATAAATCCACTTATGTGGAGATAAGGCCTGACCGTGGAGCTACACTCCTGGTTAAATCATTAGGCTTCAATGTGTCAGTCATTCTCCATGAACTCTGTGGGCCCTGCAACCTGAGCTACTTCATACACAAATTCTTCAAGAGACACTTTAATACACCCCCACGATCAGGAAGACACATATACCACAGGGAGGGAGACGGAGACATGTACATAAAACACAGTGGGAAACAGGCTGTAAAACCACCACTTTAATCGCAAGTCAATGTTAGAAGCACAAGGCCTGCAGCTGATAATGTGTTATCGACCAAAAGTGATCTGCCCTTCAACCCAACCACAACTGGGTGTAAAAAGAGAGAAGAGTAAAAATCAATACACCCCCTCTTAAATTCCTTTATTATAAGGAACCGTTGAAGAAGGAAAGATACAGATGCCCCCAAGTACTTATAGCAGATTTGTGTTGCATTTAAAAATATATTTTTGAAGAAAAAATTTAATTCAATATGCTTCACTTGTAAGTTTCTACACCAGGGGTCTCGCTCGCGAGCTACCAGTAGCTCGTGGCCTGACTGGAGGTAGCTCGCCAAGGGCCATTCACATGCGAGCTCAAGTTCATTATTTCAAATAATTGAAGCGACGCACTCATATTTTTTAGGCGCAGCAAGGACGGGGGTGCACCCAAACACTACGGGTGTTTTTTTCTTCTTCGTAAATAAATCTTAGCTACAGCAAGCGTTTTTCGGTGGTGGAAATCCATTAGCTATTAAAACTTCTTTGTCGTTGTGGAGAGCGCAGTGCATGGTTGCATAGCAACGACAGACGCCACGGGAAAATCGTACCGAATTTTACTAACAAAAGATAAGCTAATGTGCATTGTAAATGTCAGTAATTTATCTTTTTTGACTCATTCTTTTTATAAAAATGATTTAAAGGCTGAAATATGCGAGTTTTATCTTTTTATAAAAACTTTTTTGTCAAAACTTTATTCGAACTTGTACATGTTTGTAGATAACATGTTGCAAGACACTCCTTTAAAATATGGCCATTATTTTTAAAAATAATTATTTTAATGTTTATGTAAACATAAAGTGCATATTGATGCTAAGTTTATTTGTTATTTGCTGGTTTTCGACATAAAACTTGGTGAATTGATTTTATTGTGTAGTATTAGTACTTTTTGAACAGGATTCTGTGATAACCGTGATCATTTTGGTCACTATAATCATGAAATGAAATTTTCATGCCATTTCATCTCTAGTTATCATGCACTATAAAATCAACTATAATTATGTTTTTACAGTATAATATGCAAAGTACAATTTTATATATATATATATTTTTTTTATCTCTGATTCTGTTCTTTTCTCTGACATTTAAGGGTGACATATATATAGGCCTACAAAAACTATTTTAGGTCTAAAACAGTTTGCATAGTTGTTAATATGAGAGTTATGAGACATAATTTAAGAGATTTAAGTATTGTATTACATGAGTAGCTCTCGGCCACTTTCATTTTTAAAAAGTAGCTCTCAAATGAAAAAAGGTTGGAGACCCCACACTGTAAAAAAATATTGTTGGTTAATACTAATACTAACCAACATGTTAATACAATGAAGGAGATTGGTTTAATCAACAGAAACTCTAAATATTGTTATCTGAACCACATAAATTATTAAGTTGACAAAAGAAAAAATGTTGTGTTAAAAAAATGAAAATATTTTTTTACAGTGTAGTGCCGCCCCCCTAGTCGACTAAACTTTAGTCGACGAGAAGAGGCTTAGTCGACCAAAATTTTATTAGTGGTTAGTCGCAACAACAAAAAAACTCAATAGGAACTGGCGAAGTCACGCAATCCGCGATGCCTTGAGTTTTTCGTACCATTGACCTGTGTCTCGCGTTTTTGACCTGTGTGAACCAGCATTAACTCTTCAAATCACTTTCTCCAAGAAGAATTTACTGTAACTAAGGAAACATTTAGTATAATGATTGCAATTTCACTAAAACTCTTCAGTTGTTAAACTTAAACCCTTCATTTCATGGTTGATATAATGACATCCAAAATGTAATAACATTTCTGATGGTTCAGTACATCTCTAATGGAACATTAGACACAAAGATTTTTGGTGTCCTCATCACATAATTGATGCTTGAAGCCACTTATTTTAAAAAAACTTCTGTGGTGCATTACAGCCCATCTTGTTTGCATTAAATTACTGATCTAAAAACCTGGTTTCAACGTAATGTTGCACATCGGAAAGGCTTTAAGAAAATTAAAACCAGGTCATTTTCAAGGCCCATCTGTCAGTCTGGTCACTGGTAAAGGGCTCAGCATGGGAAAGGAATCATTTTGAGAATCATTTCCCTTCTGGTGTCACATCAGACCAAAGCGATCATATTTAAAGTGCTTTTAGAAGAACCTTTTTGGAAATCTCCCAAGGTATGTTCAATGTCAGAGAATAACTGACCCATCTCTGACTCATCTAGTTCCCATTAATGCATAATTCCAGAGGCCTGATCTGGAAAACCCAGACAGATGGAGAACTTAAGTTTATGAGGAGTGCATACTGTATGTGGGAGGACAAACACTCGTCTTGTTTTAGCGAATGTCTTCATGGATCACCACTCACACTCTGCTTTAGTCACAGATGTTCTTTCTCTGTGATTCTACTGAACTATGAGCCCTGGAGACTTTAATACAATCACAGCACCATTATAATCTGCTGGTTCGCAGATGGTTGATTAGGAACCTAGTATGCATCATTCTGCATTTTTTTATTTATTTTTTTCAGAAAGGATGGTTTTATCTGTGATCTTAATAACCAAGATTCCTTTCTTTTTCTCTCCCTTATTCTTCAGTTTACTCCCAGACAGTGTCCTACTTCTTTCTGGAGGATGCTCAAAAATCTTTAAAGCTGGCTCTTTTTCTCCAATCTTTAAAAGAGAAGAGATGGCAATTATCTTTGCTGTGTTCAAAAAAGAAAAAAGAAAAAAATTAAATGAATTATCTTCGGTGGTATTTCAAACAAAACTCAATTCTATCAAGCTGTTTCAAATCTCTCAAACAGCTTAAAGTCCTGCCTGAGGGTTAAAATCATGTCCAGTTGCCTTTTACTTCAATGTCAGAGAAGGAAGTCAGATGTGTTACAGTGTTAACAGACAAAGAGGAATAAAAAACCTTGCATTTACATTGGGACATTCTCTAGGTGTCATCGTTTAGTCCAGAGTGATCTCAGTATCCGTACTGTAGGTAGATTTTGTATGTTGTGTACATTTTCACTGTATTTACAGCATCTAGTGCTGCGGCCACATTTACTGAAATTCGGCAGTAATTTATAGTGCAAAACTGAAAAAATTTACTAATTTATAGTGCTCTTCTCTCAGTGCTGCTGACAGCACTACAACGCCTCCACTTTGGGGTGTTTTTTCAAAACACATCCAATATAATCATCATATAAATTAACCAGCTAGGGCGTCATATATTGACGCTTTTGACATTTCGTCGACATCGAACGCACATGGCACCCTTTAGCGTCAATATGAGAGGCAGATAGAAATGGGCCAGAAGGCGCCTCCTAGCGGTCTAACCCTAACCCAGACCTAAACCTACCCATAACCGAACAAAGCTCTGTGCGTGTCATATTGACGCTAAAGGGTGCCATGTGCGTTCGATGTCGACGAAATGTCAAAAGCGTCAGTATATGACGCCCAAGGATGAGAATGCGTTGAAATTAACGTGATTGCAGTGATTGCAGTGAATGATGCAAACTTTGATTCCTAGTGCCCAAAGTTACGAAAAAGCGTAATAACTTTTGTAAACAATCAGTCTTTTCATGATAAAATCATCCAAACTGCATTAGATATATATATATATATATATATATATATATATATATATATATATATATATATATATATATATATATATATATATATATATATATATTTGGAGCGAGTCTACTCATACACTTCAGGCAGATCCATAGACCACAATGCAACATGATTGTGACGTCAGAACAGCAACTTGCAGTGCTCACACTTAATTTAACCAAAAGTGATCAAGGGTTTATGGCGTTACATTTAAACCCATTGCAAGTGTTCCTCCTGTAGTGGGCACTCATGCAACATAAGCAATGACGTACATCCGAGTGAACAAGACAGAGGGAAGTTAGTGAGGGAAGGGCATAAAAAAGTGGACTTCAACGCAGCCTCAGCCTCAAGGCTTTCTCCAACCTCCTGTTCAGAATTCACTGTGCAAGCGTGAAACTCAATAGGAATTAATTAAAAATGCGTTTTTTGCATGAGGGCAAAAAAGTTCACCACGCTGGTTTTGCTCGTGTTCAAGTTGCTCATGCAAATTCACTGCAATGATCAACGGAAAATTGCTTGGTTTGCAAGTGACTTCTGTGTGAGCTTTGCTTCATGCATCTCTACACTATTGAACAATGAACAATGAACCCTTTTTTGCTGAATTTTCACAATAAATTAATAATTTAATAATGCTCCCTTGCACCTTTAGAAATGTACACATTTTATTAATCCCAATCCCCCCCAAAAATGTAAGAAAATTTTTCTTTTTTTCAGAGGATACCGCTACAGGTTAAATACTAAGAAGCACTTTTAATTATCAATAAATTATGGATACAATTTGTCAGAAAAAAATACCTTTTTAGATGGCAAATTTATTTGGAGATGTGTCAATGATTTAAGAAGGGCAATCTCAATAACAGCGTTGACATTCCTAGTGAAGAAGGTAATCAAACAACAAGATATAATGGTTCATTCCATTTGTCCTCGGATGTGGGAAATTCCTGCGCACCATTAGGAACTTTTAACTGAAAGTCGCCTCAAGTAGGATTAGAGGGGGGAAAGTGCAACAACCTTGAATCCAATATGGCTGCTCAGCACATCAACCATAGTGAAGTCTTATCACATTTAGAATCCCTTTAAATACTTGTATTACTATATAATCATGATATAGTAATACAAGTCTTTAAAGGGATTCAGACTTTATTTATTTAATGGGTTGATTCATTAAACCTATTTCCTTAAGTGAAAAAAAAACCCTAAACATTTATTTTACAAGTCATTCAGAGCTGCTTGCCAGTGGCATTATAAAAGGGAGGCATTAGCCCTATATATTCATGATTGTGGACATTAAACCTGAAGAGTCAAAAATTACTTTCATTATCATGAAAGAAACCCTTCATGCTACCAGCATTACAATGTGAGGAAAATGACCTCAGTTCTCAGTGATACTAGTGCCTTGGATGCCAATGTTAACTTTTGATGAGCTGAGATACAAAATTGTGTAGCCGTCCCCATGCAGACTGTGTATTGATTGTGAAGGATGTTTGTTTTTATACTGGGTGCCATTTTGTCTTACTTTGATGTACTTTGAAATTGCACATCCTTCAAAGGGGCTGAAAGGGCATTTTTTCTTATGAATATTTAAGTGTTGATTTGCATATTCTGTACTCTTCCTGAATATGCCAAGACATGCCCAGACCAAGAATGCTATGTTATTACATACAATTTATAGTTCTTAACCAGTATCACAAATTATATTATGATGATATATTGTACAAAAATGCTTTTTCTCTTTTATTTGATTGGTTACACAACAATCAGTCCTGCAAATAAAATAATATGAGCATTTTTCCCATTGCTCACACTTGCCAAGTTTAAATGGATGGCTTATGTGTTCAATCATGCATATGTAACATTCAAAACAAACATCAAGGCAGATTTATTCACCAGTGTCACAGTATAATAAAAGAGACAAGTGTAATCCTTCCGCATTAAAGGCTGCGTATCTGACTGATTCTTCAAGATTAGCTGAGACGTTCTGTTCAGCCCATTATTTTAATATATTGCTGATGTATATTTTTGGTCCACCAAAGTGTGTCTAGTACACACTTTGTATATCTGCCTTTACAACCACAAATTACCGTCCTGTAACATTTTATGATCCAATAAATATAGGTTATTGGGAGATGAAAGAAGCAGTGTTCCATAAAACAGCTTCACCGTAAGGATGTGCAGATGCTGTTGAAACCTGTAATAAAATGTATCCCAGCAGCCCACAGCTATAGTGCAGCTCCGGACACACGAAACATTCTCCACCTGCTCGTGATTAAGAGGGACTTTGGAGGGCACCATCTGCTCTCATGATTTCTGACCAGAGCTAGAACAAAGGGAATGGAAAGACAACAACCGGAGAAGACCTTGAGGGAGCTGTGAAATCCAGTAAGTCTATTCTGTCTCCCAGTCACTTTAGGGCATTTACACATCCCTGTGCTACCTTGAATCCTTGTCAAGCAGAATATACTGTCAAGCTAGTATTGAGTTTTTGAGCGAAACTGCAGGTTAATGTACTTCTCTCTGACATCTGGAACTTAAGACCGCAGAATCATCTCATCAATCTGACTCAAAGAAAAAGTGGAACTATTGCACAGCTTTAAATGTCCTGGTGACCCTCAATTCCCCTTCTTATAAGTCAAACTTTGTGCTAAAACATGATAGCAACCCTATCAAGATGCTTATAGAACATGCTAGCAATATCAAGTAACATGCTAACAACACCAAGCAACATGTTAAAACATCAATACCCAGCAACATGCTAACATGTATGGATTACTGTTAAGAACACTTGATGCGGTTGTTATGGAAGCTTGTTTCGCAAGAGAATAAAAAATAAAAAAACGTAATTGTGTCTTTTTATCTCACAATTCTGACTTTTATCTCAAGTCGAATTGTGAGATATAAACTCGCAATCATGAGAAAAAAGTCAGAATTGCATGATATAAACTCGCAATTGCATGAAATAAACTAAATTGTGAGAAAAAAGTCAGAATTCTGAGATATAAATTCTCAGTTGCGAGAAAAAAAGTCAGATTTGCATGATATAAACTTGCAATTGACCCTTCGCTAAGCCCCGCCCTCTTTAGTTACTGTTGCTACGCCTGTCAAGCTTTTGCGCCTGGCACATCTATTACAGTATGTATGCACCGGTTTCAGACATTCCTAAGGAGATAATTAGTCATTTTTGGCGAACAGGTGAAAATATGATAGAGCAAGACTGCAGTATGCATTCGAGGGCTATATCCACGACATAATATGCAAACGATTAGAGAATAATTTCATCAAAATTGAAGCTAAAGCCTATAAAGTTAGGTCCCAGCGCAAGCAGTAGCCGCCTCATACACTGACCATTCAAATGGGAAACACACAAATTGGGGAACATGTGCATGCACAGCAGCGTAAATAAAATTTGAAAATATTCTAATATTTATAAATCAAACAGCTTATCCATAAGTATTGTGGAATAAACACAAGACATTAGCCTGACCACTTTGCAATGATAACATTCTCCCGCTTATATTTGTAGCGCACCAGGCAAACGTTACTGCTCACACGTTGTGGATCACATAAGTGACTAACTTACTGTTATGAACTGATTAAGTTTGCATACCAACCTTTTCCTTGGAGATCTCCGGCAAGCCCCCTGATGTTCCCTCCTTTTACTAACTACCTTTTACTTTTACTAGACACCGGGAGAGTCGCGATCGG
Source organism: Scardinius erythrophthalmus (assembly GCF_964197995.2). Taxonomy (NCBI): domain Eukaryota; kingdom Metazoa; phylum Chordata; class Actinopteri; order Cypriniformes; family Leuciscidae; genus Scardinius; species Scardinius erythrophthalmus. The sequence continues at coordinate 29,092,048 of NC_138231.1, forward strand.
ATTGGGGTAACGTTACTAGTTTGGCCGTCGATTAACAAAATGCTGAAATATATTTTTAAGTAACGTTAAATTATGTCAGTGAGCCTCCGTCTTGCCTTTAATCACACTGCTTGATCCACGAGCTGGACAATAACTTTATTCTAGAGCTGCTATGAAGCCAAAACACTTTACTTTTAATTTCCTATTATCAATGTAAAGCTGCTTTGGAACAATCTACATTGTTAAAAGCGCTATATAAATGAAGATGACACCCGGCATTTCTCCCCTTGGGTTTTAGGTTTCGGGAAGGGAACAAAATCCACCACCCCGTCCAAACTACCAGGTATCAGATTTGCACAATCCATCCGCACAACGCTTCGGCATGTTTCCCTCACTCGAAAGCTTGCCAGACCTCCCGCGCCTAGTTACGCTTGCTAAGCCACGATTGGCTTGTGGCGGTTTTCGGGCGTGGCTTAGCGAAGGGTCAATTGCGAGAAAAAAGTCAGAATTGCGTGATATAAATGAAAAAGTTAGAATTACGAGAGAAAAAAAAGTCAGAATTGTTGGATGTAAACTCGGAATGTCTGGGTTCTGCCCTGGCAGCCTTGTCTCTTGTATCTTTGTTTAATGTTTCCATGTTTGTTTTGTGCTTGAGCACATGGGTTTGTCTTTGTTTATGTTGGCCATGTGCTCCCCTTGTCTTGCCTCCTAGTTTCCCCTTACCACGCCCCCTCGTTTAGTCCTTGTCTAGTCCTTTTTCACTAATTGTGTTCACCTGGTCCTCGTTTGCTCCACTCCCTTTATATTGTGCTTCCTTGCTGCTTGTCTTTGCTGGATTGTTGGACCCAGACCCAGACCCAGACCCAGACCCAGACCCCTTGCAGTTTTTGTTTTGGGGTTATCTTAGACTAACTTTCCTTTATTTAGCCTTTAGTTTTTTGTTTTACTTGAGTTATTCTAGTTTTTGTTTGGTTCTGTCACTCAGATTTATAGAGTTAGTGTCTGTTACTGTTACTTTGCTTTTCTCTTTGATTTGTTATTTAGCCTGGGTTTTCACTTATCTAATACCTAGCTTTCTCCTGTTGTGGACTTGTTTTACTTTAGTTATTTACTTTAGTGTTTTCTTCTTTTTATATGTAAAAGTTTAGTTTTTTAGTTACTACAGTGTTTGCCCTGCCTTGTACTTATCTAATGTTTTAGTGGTTTTGGTTTTGTTCTTGTCTTGTTTCTCCTGTGTTGTGCATCTGTGTGTGTTCGAGTCCTGTCCTGCCCAGCCTGAGACTGCACTGGCTGCTGGTAACTGGGCTGCTCAATCCTGTGCCCGAGTCTCCTGTCTAGACCACTGTTGTGTACTGTCTCTGGGCTGTGCAACTGTTACACGTTGTTACACCCTATTGTTAAATCACCATTCACTGCTCATCTCTGCGCTTTGGTCCTGTTATTTCCTGTGGTCCTTGACACGTAATTGCAAGAAAGTCATAATTGTGAGATACCTTTTTTACTTTTTATTCAGTGAAATAAAGAAATAAAGGGGACAACATGAGAAATTACATTTTGTGGGGGATATATCCCTTCCATTTAGTCAAGAGCTCAAGGATGATGGATACAATTAGAACTTTCTCACTAATGCTGAAATAACAGATGGTTCTGCATCTGCACATACACCGCAGCAATAGTGTGAGTAGCTTGGTAGTGTGGCGTTTTGAAACAATTCCTCTGTACTGCTGTCTTGTACCAGAAGATTAATGTTGCTGCTGACAAGAATATTAATGTGTTTTCTGTAAATATAATGTAGTTTTACACCTTAACATGTCTTACATTAGCCAGCATAACAAACAACACAAACAAACATAAAAGGTTTATTCTTAAAAGGACCATAATGACATTTCAGTGCAAAGGATTGTTTATATTGTGCCATAACTATATTTATTGAGACAGTTAACTGAATTGGATGGCTAAAGGAACATAAGAAGGCAATTATAAATGGATATCTTTGACAAGAGAATATAAAGGTGATTGTTTTTTTTGTTTTGTTTTTTTAATCTCGGCTACAAAGACAACAATGTTGTAAGTTAACTGTTGGTTGGCTGTGTTTCTATTAGATCTTTGCTCTGTTTCTTTGAGCATCCCAACCATTTTGGCTCAATGTTATTTTAATATTATTTACTATTATAGTTTTTATTAATATGTAATTAATACATTTAATTAATAAATTAGCTTTTATTTTTATATTTTTTGTTTTAATTTTAGTTTTAGTAATTTTATGTGCTTTTATCATTTTTATTATTATTTTGTTTTTTAATATTTCTATTTAGATTTCATTTATTTTTATTGCAGTTTTAGTTTGAGTAATTTTAGTACTTCAAGTATTAAAGTTAACATTAACAATTTTTGTTCAAGTTTTTCAATTCAGTTTAAGTTCTAATATTTTATATTTATTTTATTTTATAAAAAAAAAAGTGATTTTACTGACACAACGGCTTTGGCCCAAGCAATAGACTGAAGTTGGGGGCTGTTTGTCAAAAAAAATAAACTCAGTCGGGAAAATGTTCAGGCGGTCACACACACACACACACACACACACACACACACACATCTTTGACAACATTCACATAAAGGAAATGTTTTGCTGCAGTCTGAGGTGAATGATGACAGAAAATAAAGATTGTTCATTGGCATGGGTCCATGAAGAAACGTAAACATACATAGAACCTTTCCATTGCACAAAAGATTCTTTATAGTGGAAAAATGTTCTTTAGATTAATCAAATATTCTTCAAACTTAGAAAAAACTGCAGCAGTAACAAAACTAGTTGCTATATTCACTGCACAGACAGAAGCAAATATCCAAAGACTGTACAAAACAAACAAAAGTTAAGATAAAAGGGGGAAAGCTTCAATAACTCAACAGAATTTGATTTTCAACAAATACATTCTCTAAGAAGAACGCACTATTTTATGTATGAATTTATACAATGTGAATCTTTGTGGATTTTTTAGAAAAAAAGTAAGCATGAAGGTCCACCACCCATCAATGGGACGTAAGCCAGGGGTATTGTATTCATTGTACGAAAACATACAAATTGCCAAGATAACATAAATATGTTCTATGTAGAAACTCCAGCATGCCCCCTGTGTGTGTCCAAGAAAACATTTTGAGCAGCTGCTCCCGGGCCCTGGGCGATGTCCGTTATCACTAGAGACACGACCAAGTCCTCACGACCATAGCTGAGGCAATCAGCAAGAGGATCAGCGAGAGCAGAAGCGCCAAAACTACAGCCAGGATGATTGCATTTGTCAAGGAGGGAGAGCAGCCCAAGAGGAAAAACAACCCTGTTGGCTTGCTCTACACTGCATGAGACTGGGTGATGACAGTTCACCACAGGCAGCTGAAAATTCCAGACCACGCTTAGACCAGACATCGTCCTCGTCTTGGAGTCTACAAAACACCTTAGGAGCTAACTGTGCCTTGGAAGAGGCTCAGGAGAGAAAGAGGGAAGAGTATGAGGGACTGCTGGAGGCCTGCCGTTGGAATGGGTGGAAAACCAGGTGCACATGCCAGTGGAGGAGGGTTGCAGAAGATTTGGGGGGGGGGGGGACCACAAAATGCCACTTGGACAAAGGCCGAGGCTTGATCAACCTCAGTCGGGTCGCCTGGAAGAGGGTGTCTGTTGAAAGACACGAAACACCCAATGGCGCCTGGAAACAACACTGATGATGTGTCCACGTTTGAGCTTCAGAGGCTGTATGAATAACTGAATAAGAATGTTTTGCTAATATTTCTATTAAGTTATGACATTATTTCTGAATGTTCTCTGAACGTTCGAAATGTCCAGTTTTTTATAATGTCTTAAAAAAAATTTTTTTTCTTGGTTGTGCAAACATTAAGGAAACATTTCATTTGATCATTCTTCAGACATTTTGGGAAAGTTACTTTTGAATGTTCTCTGAAACAAGTAGCAAGATTTAAAAATCTAAAAATCCTGATCCTAAAAAAAAAATTCCAAGACATGAACAATGTATAAATAATGTTGATTCAAAGAACATTAATAAAGATCGTTGAACGAATGTTCTATTAAGGTTACTGGAAGAACGTTTGTTCATAACTTTGAGAGATCCTTGCAAGGGTGGTAGCTAAAGTTCTGAGATTGTCCCAAGTTAGCCGGGTAGCCACCAATTCACCAAAACAAAAAAGTAACGAATTGCAATGAGATTACGTTGTTTTCAACCAACAAAGATGAACTACAGTTAGCACGAATTAAAGAGAGCAGCTGAAGTGTAAAGTATTTTCATAAGAAGGCTTATTTGTTTGTGTCAAATGCTTTTAACACCTCATAACTTTTCTTGAAAATTTTACTGGAGCAAAGAATATTTTTCTTGTTGGATGTTGGGCTTTCTAAAAAGTTACATTAGAGAGAAAGAAGTAATTTTTAAACAGCTCAAAAAAAATGTTTGGGCTTTTCATCTGTATATACACATATATGTGTTTTTCTACAAAATTGTGAGGGAGTGAATACTAACACAGTGGGTGTCTGTGGGGACAGGTTTTTGGGAGGCTAATAAAATGGGCAAAAAATGGGCCTACAGTGCTTGAAGTGAAGGTCAGGTTGTCTAGGCAGGGTGGTACAGCCACACATGAATCTCGACAGAGTCAACTGAGAGGCATGATACTGTATTTATGGTATCAGTGACAAGACACTATAAGCATGGCGTTCGCCTCGTCACGCACTACCAGCAGAACTCTTCGTATCCACGTGCACCTGTCATTCGCCTCGACAAGAGTTGACGGTAATGTTTCGAGCAGAGATGGACCATCACTTGGAAAGCACCTCCCGAAAGTCTCCTCTGTAACACGAATGTGACCCAGAAGCATAGATAAGTGGTGTGTAGTCAATATCACAATATCAAATCAAAATGAGATTGTTATCGTTTGGCATTTACACATCCAAAGCTGAGCTGTGATCTAAAAACGTTTTTGATGCCCTTTGAAGCTCCCGCTGAGAGACTAAATAATGAAACTGATTAAAAACCGTTAGTAAACTCGGATGTCTGAGAGTGTGATGGGGTAAAACAAGGAAAAGGGTTTTTTATAAATATTCCCTGCAGTGCAGAAAAAACGTTTCCGACCGATTTCGGAAGCGCAGAGGACTGAGAGATGAAACGAGAGTTGAAACCGGCTAGAAAATAGGTCATGAGAGAGTGTAATGATTGGAACAGTGCAGGTATGTCTGAACACAGACAGGCCTTTAAATAGTCATCAGTATTCCACGCTTGTTCTTTAGACTGTTTGGAACTTCTCTTTTATTGTTCGGGAACAGAATAAAACAGCAGGAGGTCTCATTGACGTCTTTTTGCAAACTCACCGTAATAAGCCCTCTGGGCTCTAATGTTACTCTCACAGGAGCAATAAAGCGTTTTACATTTGTACTTCATTCTTATTTTTGGCAGCTGAAGGGGCAAGGAAGACAGCAGCCCATGGATCAGAGTCTCAATGCTGAGATCACAGTCTATATCTTTTATGATTTTACCCTGAATTCATCTAGTATTGTATCATCCTTCCTCTTGCAGTGGAACCAGCATCTGTGAGTCTGCGACTCTCACAGATTTTGGTTTGTTTATTTTGGCTGAAACTTTTCTACATTTAATTGTAGGCCTGAGTGATAAAACAGAATCAAGATGAATATTTTTATCATCTAAGTCTATCAGCAGCATAAAGATGAGCTTCTAGCAAAGAGGCTATGGTTGTCTTTTCCTACACATCTCTTTATTTAGTTCACATGAATGTCTTTAATCGCTGTAAAGAAAAAGCGGGTTGTTTTCCCAACCCAATGTTTCCATTTCCAAGAACGCTCAGTCCCCACAGGCCTTTACTCGCATGAATATTCATGAGTGTACGGCATACTGATGTGCTTGTTTTGTACAATGTTATAACAAACTGCCTCCATCCTGAACCAGTCAGTCTGTGTCATTCAGTCAGGTATACAATGATCATCCTGCTAATTATCATGAGGTTGTTTTTCACAGCAAAACAAATGTACAGTTTGTAATTGAGAAGTTTCCAAGCTGTCCATTTAAAAGCGTATGTCATCGTTTTGCCATGTGTGGACTGTTTATGGTTTTGCAGCGACATCTTGTGGTTAAAATTATGAAGAAATGTGGTTAAAGCTGAGTAAAAGGTGAGCTTGGATGTGGTTGTAATTTCTTTAAGATCTTTTTACTGCTAATGGGTCCAAAACTAAAAATTATCTTTTATATTATTGTTATAGACATCTTATGGAATAATAAATATATGTGGCAACAATGTTTACACAAAAAAAAAAAAAAACATTAATAAAAACATTAAAAACATTAATAGCACTGGATTTAATTAAACAAGTCAGAATGTTAAATCCACCATTGCAAGTGAAAAATGATTTTCATATCTCTCAAATAAGAGAAAATAAATTTGTTAAATAATTATTAATATTACATCCTTAATTTTTTAACTGTGAATACACTACTATATAAAAAAAAGTTTTTTAAAGTATCTTATGTTCACCAAGATGAAAATGCATTCATTTTATTAAAATACAGTAAAAACAGCAATATTGTGAAATATTATTGCAATTTCAAATCACCGTTTTCTATTTTAATACATTTTAAAATGTAATGTATTCCTGTGATGGTAAGCTGATTTTCAGCATCATTACTCCAGTCTTCAGTCAGTGTCGCATGATCCTTCAGAAATCATTCTAATATGATGATTTGCTGCTCAAGAAACATTTCTTATCATCATCAATGTTGAAAACAGTCGTGCTGCTTCATATTTTTGTGGAAACTGCGATACTTTTTTTCAGGATTCTTTGATGAACAGAAAGTCCAAAACAACAGCATTTATTTGAAACAGGAATGTTTGTAACAATGTAAACGTATTTACTGTCACTCCTGATCAATTTCATGCATCAAAATTTTGAACAGTGTATGTACAACTTTTACGAACATGAGCTGGTTGAATCAAGCTATTCATCTATTTGAATGAAATAATGTTGATTGCATATATTCATGAACCAAAACGAATTTGATCAAAATTAAGCAGTTATTCAATATTAATTTTGTAATTGTTTTTGATATTATATCGACCTCACTGGTGTAAACTTTAACTGAGTTTAGGAATTTGGAATAAGTTCTGAGGCAAGCTAATCAAGCTTTTGAAACCATTAAACCAATTTTCTTGTCATCTGGTTTTGGAACAGCACTAGGCTCCATCTACGTACACACATTTTGAGTTTACTTCAGATATGTCAAAACAACTTAAAAACACTTTTTTTTTTTTTTCGTATGTAGCACACATACATTTTACCACACTTCTTAAACAGGGTTTCATTGTGAGGATGTAATATGATTTTGTTTACTGAAAATTCATCAGTCCCTATATTGTCAAGAAACTCAGACTCAAACAGGAGGAGTGAGGGAGTGAAAGTCTGTATAAAAACACAGAAACCTTATTTTCCTTAAGTTGTAGTGAGGTTCCCAGGACAACTGTTGTTCCTGTCATTTGCATTACTCGTCCACTTTAAAGGAGTCATGAACTGAGAAATCAAATTTTCTTTTGACATATTAGAGGTCATCATATTATAAGAATATCCTGAAAGTTTCAGAATTGAAAATGTCCTTGTTAGTCCAAAATCAGCTTTTATTGTGACCAGGCCCAGCGAACGACTCATCCTGGAATGTGCCTCTTTATGATGTAATAAGGTAGTGAACGACCGCCTCTGCAGAAAATGATCAACTTAGCTCACTGGCGTTAGTGGGATGAAGAAGAGAGAAGAGCACAGGGTCACTCACTGGACTAAAATAACATTACCTTCCAAAAGATCCTAATGCTGGGAATGTGGTTGTTTGGTAACAAATCTTTGTGTTTATTTTATTTATTTTTGTGTGTGTATATATATATATATATATATATATATATATATATATATATATATATATATATATATATATATATATATATATATATAGTACTGTGCTAAAGTCTTAGGCATGTTACTTTGCATTTAAAACGGCTTTTGTACAGGTACACTTGCGCATAGTTTTTCAGGTAGCTTTGCAGGAAGGTTTCTTCAAGCATCTTGGAGACGTTCCTGTATTTCTTCTGGATTTAGATCACATACTGAACTTGTGATCGATGAGACATCTCTTCATTTACTGCTACAAACTGATAACGGTCAGATAAGTATGATTTAAACCATGCTAATGCAATTCCACTACTGCCAACATAATTTTCAAGTCTATTTAAAAGAATGTTGTGATCGATAGTGTCAAATGCAGCACTAAGATCGAGAAACACTAATAGAGAGATACAACCACGATCAGGTGATAAGAGCAAATCATTTGTGACTCTAATGAGAGCAAGTCTTCGTCGTCAGTTAGGAACCTGGGTGTGCTCTTTGATACCAATCTTTCATTTGAGAGTCAAATATCTAGTATCTGTAAAACTGCATTTTTCCATCTTAAAAATATATCGATTCGGGTTACTTGACTGTAACCCTGTTCCCTAAAAAAGGCGGAACGAGATGCTGCGCTGCTCAGTGCATTGGGAACGTCTTTAAACGAGACCAGCTGTGAATATAGTGTGCAAACATGTCAACAGAATTGACCCGGAGGTAATAAAGCCTCAGTCGATGACGTCATCGGCGCGCACCCGCGACGCGAGGCTATAAATAGATGAGCCACAGGTGCATCGTCAGGATCCTTTTTTTCTGAAGAGCAGTCCTGTGACATCATCAGCACGGCAAAGTAGCGCAGCATCTCGTTCCACTTTTTCAGGGACAGGGTTACAGTCAAGTAACCCGAATCGTTCCCTTTCAAAAGCTACAATCGATGCTTCGCTGCTCAGCGCATTGGGAATGAGAATACCCACGCATACCCGTGAGAATACCTGTTGAGGAGAGACATTATCTCTCAGAACCATACTCTGTTCGGCCAACGCGGCGCAATCATTAAGAGGCAAGATCCTTGTTGGCGAACTCTGGCTAGAACTCCCGGGAGCAGAGGGACTGGAGGAAATGCATAGAGGCGCATTTTGGGCCATGCATGCGCCATCGCATCCAGACCCAGGGGGGCTGGGTGACTCAGAGAGAAGTAGAGGGGACATTGCGCTGTCTGATGGGAGGCAAATAGGTCCACTTCCGCTTCGTAAAATCTGGTCCAAATCTGTTTCACTACTTCCGGGTGGAGTTTCCATTCCCCCATCGGTAGTTTCTGTCTGGACAGTAAATCCGCTCCCACATTCAGATGCCCTGGAATGTACACTGCCCTGAGTGACAGGAACTTGTCCTGGGCCCAGAGAAAAATCTGCCTCGCTATTCTGTTCAGATTGCATGAGTGCAAACCTCCCTGGTGATTTATATAAAAGACTGCCGCTGTGTTGTCCACCCGCACTAGGACATGACAACCTCTCAACTGAAGGATAAAATATTGAAAATATTAATGAATGTGTGCAGAGAGGACCAGCCTGCCGCATCACAAACATTTTGTAAGGGGGCACCCCTTGCCAAAGAAGTAGAGGAGGCAACCCCCCTGGTAGAGTGAGCCCGTAGACCCGTTGGCGGTACTTGTACGCGCGCTTCATAGGCAAGAGCAATAGCATCCCTGACCCAATGTGACATGGTCTGCTTGGTGGCAGCTGCCCCCCTGTTACTGCCCCAATAACAGACGAACAGTTGCTCCGCTAAAGAGTGGCCACATAAACCCTGAGAGTGGAGGGGCATGTGCCTGTTGACAACTTTTCTTGCAGAAAGTCCAAAACTGAAGCAATCTGGCAGTTGACCGGATCTGCATTATGTGCTGTACACCACCTTTCAAAGACACCCCATTTACTGGCATAATTCTTTCTAGTGGAGGAGGCCCTAGCATTCAGAATGGTCTCAATAACATTAGGCGAAAGCCCAGTGTCCCTCAGTTGGTACCCATCAGGGGCCAAACATGAAGGTTCCACAGGTCGGGTCTGGTAGTGTTGTTCCGATTCCGATACTAGTATCGGAAATGCCGCCGATACCAATAAAAATTCTGGCATCGGTATCGGCGAGTACATCTACCCATGTACCAATCCGATACCATTTTATTAAACAATACCTAGTTATGCACGCTAGCTTTGCTTAACGCTGCAAATCGGAGATCAATTCTTCTTCGCTGCTCTAAACAGTGGTTGCTTGTGGCAACACAGGAAGTTGTGCGGTTGCCATAAGCAACCACTGTTTAGAGCAGCGAAGAAGAAATGAAAACACAAATTTTCAAATGTAGGCGCGCGGCAAGCGCATAATGTAAGAGACGCTGACGCCCAACATCAAATGGCAAACGTAATGAAAACGGAACAAAACTGCGCTACTCCTTATTTTGTGCTTCACGGACCATTACAGTTTGGACCAGTGCAGCGCGAGCCGATCTTGATCAAGCTACACTGTTGCTACACAGCGCTAAGAGATCCAGTAAAGAAAGCATTTGAATTCGCCACTGAAGTAATAACATCGCTGCGAGATCTAGTGAGAAGCATTCACATTTCTCCATTATTAACGGATCAAACAGTGCGTGGAAACCTGGAAGAAACATAGTGCTTTCAAGTAACGTTACGTTAGTTTTATTTTGACATTACAAATAAAATTGCTGCCCTCAAATGTTAATCTGAAATAAAATAAACCTTTGTTTATAACTACTACAATATTACATTTCATTTTTTTATAAGGAGCTGTTTTTGTTTTATGTCAAGTATAGCTCCATCATTGCTCAAAGTAAAAAATTATCATACTTTATGATGTTAGTTTTAATAAAAAATAAATAAATGAAAAAGGTAAATCAAAGAAATTTCTCTGGCATTTCTTTCCTTTTGCTGTATTGAAAACGTACCGAACCGGGACACCAGTGTATGGTATCGAACCAAACCGTGAATTTTGTGGACCCCTATTATTCATATATAATTTTTTAGATTCCTAGATTTATTTGTTGCACTTTTTTATACAGTTATATTGTAAAACTAAAATACCTTTTATAAAATAATTATATCAATTCATACAGAGCTAGTATGAATTGCAGCTGTATAGATATACACCCAGGTATCGGATTAGTACTCTGTATCGGCCGATACCCTTGAGTCCAGGTATCGGAATCGGTATCGGGAAGGAAAAAAGGGTATCGGAACATCTCTAGGGTCTGGGATGGAATATTGTGCGCTGCGCCTGAGACAGAAGGTCCTTCCTCTGCGGAATCGCCCATGGCGAGCCGTTGAGGAGAGACATTATCTCTGAGAACCATACTCTGTTCGGCCAACGCGGCGCAATCAGTAAGAGGCAAGATCCTTGTTGGCGAACTCTGGCTAGAACTCCCGGGAGCAGAGAGACTGGAGGAAATGCATAGAGGCGCATTTTGGGCCATGTATGTGCCATCGCATCCAGACCCAGGGGGGCTGGGTGACTCAGAGAGAAGTAGAGGGGACATTGCGCTGTCTGATGGGAGGCAAAGAGGTCCACCTCCGCTTCGTAAAATCTGGTCCAAATCTGTTTCACTACTTCCGGGTGGAGTTTCCATTTCCCCATCGGTAATTTCTGTCTGGACAGTAAATCCGCTCCCACATTCAGATGCCCTGGAATGTACACTGCCCTGAGTGACAGGAACTTGTCCTGGGCCCAGAGAAAAATCTGCCTCGCTATTCTGTTCAGATTGCATGAGCGCAGACCTCCCTGTGATTTATACAAGAGACTGCCGCTGTGTTGTCCACCCGCACTAGGACATGACAATCCCTCAACACAAGGAAAAAATATTTCAGGGCCAGAAATACGGCCATCAGCTCGAGGCAGTTGATGTGCCAATCGAGCAGATTACCCTCCCATTCCCCTTGAGCTGAAAAACCACTTAAGACCGCTCCCCAGCCTGTCGTCTGTCGTTAACAGTCTGCGACGACAAGGCGTCCCTAGAGTGGGACCCAAGACAAGGAACCGGGGTCTAAGCCACAGAGATAGTGTATGAAGCCCGCGGCGCGTCACTTTTATTTACCTTTGAGGATTGGCCCTTGGATGAAATCCCCTGGCTTTTAGCCACAACTGAAACGGTCTCATGTGCAACAGCCCCAGAGGAATCACCGTGGATGCTGAAGCCATGAAACCTAACATTTTTTGGTACTGACGAACAGTGCGATCTTGGCCTAGCCTGACTTTGCTCATGGTCTGCCGAATGGTCTCGATTCGAGCGGGAGACAGTTGTGCCCGCATCGTGATCGAATCCCAAACAATCCCGAGATAAGTCGTTCTCTGGGCAGGAGAAAGAACACTTTTCTTGGTGTTGAGTCTCAACCCTAGAGAAACTAGATGAGCTAACACGATGTCTCTGTGTTGAAGCACCATCTCTTGCGATTGTGCTAGTATTAACCAATCGTCGATGTAATTCAAAATGCGAATGCCCTGGAGTCGTAATGGAGCCAGTGCTGCATCCATGCATTTTGTGTATGTGCCGGGTGACAAGGCTAGGCCGAATGGAAGAAGCCGAAATTGGTATGTTTCGCCCCCGAAAGCAAACCTCAGGAACTTCCTGTGTTGTGGCAATATTTCTATGTGAAAATATGCGTCCTTCAGATCGATCATGACAAACCGTGATGTTGAATTTGCGACACGACTGTCTTGACGGTTAAACTTGAGCGCTTTGACTGTATGGTTTAAGCCTCGAAGATCTAAGATTGGACGCAACCCCCCATCCTTCTTGGGAACCAGGAAGTATCTGCTGTAATAGCCCGACTCTCTCTTTGGAAGAGGAACATTTTGTAGCTCTTGTGACAGTACATGCATCAGCTCCGGTCTCACGGAAGTGGAGACCACGCCATTGAAATGCGGAGGACGACGAATAAATTGGATTCTGTATCCTATCTGTACTGTGCTTAATACCCACGCAGAAATGCCTGGCAGAAGTTTCCACGCTGACAGACTCTCTGAGAGTGGTATCAATTTTAACACTTCCTTTTGAGGGGGTGTTAGATGTTCTGTGTCCTGCATGACAGCAGGAGGCAACGGAACATCTAACATTTCGCTGGAAACCACTGCTCCCCGAAGCACCAGAGGAGGCGGAGGTGGAGAGGTTTCGTGGGGGTAGCGAGGAGGGGCAGTCAGATGTTGTACGCCCCCCGTCCCGTGGGGGGCTACCCCCACCAGACTGGGCGCCAGACCATCAGGACTTCCTCTTTTTATTGATGATAATCCTGAGGTCTGGCCTGGGAGGTTGCTGAGCGCGACGAGCCTGTCCCCAATCTTTCTGAGGGGGTGTGCGACTCGCCACGCTCTGCTTCTTCACCTCACGGGTTTTTGAGGTCGACGTCGAGGGCAAAAAGACACGGGAAGTATACGGTTTACTCCATGATTTAGACAGCTCGTCATGGAGGTCCTCGAAGAAGGGGAGAGACTGATGTTGTGGTCCCTCCCTCCTGCCACCGGACAGAAACCTATCCCCTAGCTTAGATTGTTTGGGGGTCTCTTGATCGCGTGGTCAGTCAAGCTGCAACCTGGCCACCGATTTTGAAGAGAGGGATGCTCAGAGGCAGGCCGCTCAAAGTCCATAGACCCAAGAGACAAATCATCGTCCTCCGCATGAGCAGAAGAAGCACCGGAGTGCGCTTCGGGATCACGCGAAGAAACGTGTGGATCCGGTGATACAGCAAGCGAAAGGGACGGACCCGTCTCTTGCTCATCACACAGATCCATGCGGGAGCCCCACGATGGTAATATGGGTGCGGTCTGGAAATAGTTCAGACGAGAACACAGCATTTTCACTGTGAACAGTTCACAATGCTCGCACTCGCCTTTCTCTAATGCCAGAACCGCGTGCTCCTCCCCCAAACAAACAAAGCAGTAATCGTGTGTGTCCAGCTCAGACATAGGATGGGAGCATGGAGGAACACAACGCTTACTCTGCTGTTGACTCATTTCCTTTCTTTTTTGACTTTTTAAACTCTTTTAACAGACTTTCAGAGAAAAGAGGGAGAGAAATTTGAATTTTCTGTACACTGTCAATAGTAATAAATTAACTCCTAACAAAGATCTGTAGTCAGATAAGAGAGAGAGAGAGAGAGTTTTTTATGCACACATGCACAGAGTGATCTGTAGAAAAAAGACCTGACGATGCACCTGTGACTCATCTATTTATAGCCTCGCGTTGCGGGTCTGTATTACCTCCGGGTCAATTCTATTGACATGTTTGCACACTATATTCACAGCTGGTCATGTTTAAAGATGTTCCCAATGCGCTGAGCAGCGCAGCATCTATTGTAGCTTTTGAAAGGGAGCTAAAATACGTCATATGCTCTCATCGACAAATGCGGAACAATTAGTGCATGCGTTCATGACATCAAGGCTAGATTATTGTATACCTATGGTACGGTCTAAATCCTGACTGGAAATCCTTGCAGATATCATTTCTTTCTAAAAAGGAACATAGTTGTGAGGATACCGCCTTTTCTAGTATCTTTGACAGAAAAGGTAGATTCGAGATCGGCCTGTAATTGACTAATTCTGTACGATCAAGTTGCGTTTTTTTAACAAGCGGTTTAATCATAGCAAGCTTAAAAGTTTTTGGTACATATCCAAATGACAAATATGATATTAAGAAGAGGATCTATGACCTCTGGAAGCATCTCTTTCAGTAGCTTAGTCGGTATAGGGAGTAACATACATGTTGTCGATTTAGATGATTTAACGAGTTTAACGAATTCTTCCTCTTCTATAGCAATGAATGAATCAAATTTTTCCTTAGGGAGACTACAATTCACTGTCTGATGCGATACTGTAGTAGACGGTTGCATGGTTATAATTTTCTCCCTGATATTATCAATCTTATAAGTGAATAAGTTCATAAAGTCATTACTGCTGTGCTGCTTGGAAACTTCTGGGCTTGAAGCTTTATTTTTTGTTAGTTTAGCCACTGTTTCTAATAAATACCTAGGGTTTTGTTTATTTTCTTCTAGTAGGGTTGAAAAATAAGCAGATCTAGCAGCTTTTAAGGCCTCTCTGTATTCAATCGAGCTCTCTTTCCATGAAATGCGAAATACCTCTAGTTTTGTTTTCTTCCAGTTTCGTTCCATTTTTCTGGCTGCTCTCTTAAAGGTATAGCGGAGGATCTTTCCAAATTTTAGATAAGACCGCCCTCTCCACTTTTTGAAAAGTTTGATTGATTCACCAGAATGATTGACAATTAGGAGGACCAATAGTATAGGTCACCCACCCGGAAGTAAAAAATCCTCCGCTATACCTTTAAGGGCCCGAGTGTGCTCGTTGTACCACGGCGTGGGACTATTTTCTTTAATCTTCTTTAAGCACATCAGAGCAACTGTGTCTAAAGTGCTGGAAAAGAGAGAGTTAAAAGTTTCTGTCGCAATATCGAGTTCTTCTAAACTATCTGGGATGCTGAGATGATGAAACTGATCAGGACGATTATTAATAAAGCAATCTTTAGTGGCAGAAGTGATAACATATTCTAACATATTTGCAACACGGAGTCGGCTTTGCAGCCTTGGCTGAATGAAGTTTACAAGAGACTAGATAATGATCTGAGATGTCTTCGCTCTGCTGCAGAATTTCAACAGCATCAACATTGATTCCGTGTGATAATATTAGATCTAGAGTATGATTACGACAATAAGTAGGTCCTGACACGTGTTGTCTAACTCCAATAGAGTTAAGAATGTCTTTAAACGCCAATCCCAATAGAAAGTTAGCTAATTCTTTGATAAAGTCTGTATGGTACCCTGGTAGCCTGTATACAGTAGTCAGCACAAATCTCAAAGGTGATTTATCATTTACACTATATATTGCTATATTAAGCACCAACACTTCAAAAGAATTATATTTTAAACTAGACTTCTTAGTAATTCTGAAAATATTACTATAAATTACAGCAACACCTCCCCCTTTGCCTTTCAGACGAGGTTCATGTTTATAACAGTAATCTTGCGGGGTGGACTCATTTAAAGTAATGTAATCGTTTTTAGCCAGGTTTCTGTCAAACAAAACACATCTAGATTTTAGTCTGTAATCATATCATTAACAATAAGTGCTTTTGAAGTAATGGTTCTAATATTCAGCAGCCCAAGCTTTATCATTTGCTCATTTGTATTATATCTGTTTTTTATTTGTTGAACATCAATTAAATTTTTACACTTAGATTGGTTTGGAAGTTTTTTGTATGCCCTAATTCGAGGCACAGACAGTCTCTATATGATGATATCTAGGTGAAAGAGGCTCTTTGTGATGGGATTTATCTGACCTTAGTGACGTGAGACAGCTGGCAGACAGTCGGTTATAGCCAGTCTGTCTCCTTCCTGACCTGAACCCCAAGTCATGTTTGAGCTCTAAGACTATGTGCCATATTACTAGAGAAAAGAGTAGCATAATCCCAGGAGGGATGAATACCATCTCTTTTCAACAGGTCAGGTCTGCCCCAAAAACTTTTCCAACTGTCTATGAATTCTATATTATTTTGCGGACACCACTTAGACAGCCAGACAATCTACTAAGTATCTCATCACTCCTGCGAACAGGAAGGGGGCCAGAGCAAATTACAGTGCCTGACATCGTACTTGCGAGTTCACACACCTCTTTAACATTAATTTTAGTGATCTCCGACTGGCGGAGTCGAACATCATTAGTGCCATCTTGAGCCATAGCAGGTTGAAGATGGCGTAGTTCTGTTAAGACATTATGTACAGTCAGTATCTAATACTAGAACCTTTTTAAGTTTGTTCTTTTAATTACGCTCTCACTCCCATACAGTCAAAAGTTTGGAATCATGAAGATTTTGTTTTTATGTATGGTCACAAAGGCTGGATTCATTTGATCAAAAATACAGTAAAAGAAATGTCAGCATCATTACTTCAGTCTTCAATGTCACATGAACATATTAAAATATAAAAAATATTTCACAATATTACTGTTTTTACTGTATTTTAGATCAAATAGAGAGAGCACAAGAGATTTTTAATTCACAAGAGCACAAGAGCACTCACAATTTGTGAGTAGGAATTTGAGTAAGATGTCCACCAGTGTTTTTTTTTTTTAATTCAGGCTGTTTTGAATGGCAATTTTCACTGTCCCAACCCCGAAAAGCCCACACCCCACCTTTTCTTACGTGCAGTAAAGCAGTGTGCTATTGCTGAGCAGAATGAACCACAGGCACACATCCCTCAGCCCAAGCATCAATAGCACAAGGCTGAGGTTCTGGGTCCTCTTGCCAAAAGGGTTCATGTTCTGGATCATCCTCCTCATCTCTCATCAGGAGAAGACATTCTATCGTCTCAACCAGGTTAGTTCGCGCCCACCAAACCGAGAAGGGTATCAACTGGAGGTTAGGAAGTTTGTGTATAAGATGAATGCATCACAAAACTTTTTCATTGCAAGTAAGCTATTCATATACAATAAGCATACCGACTTTAATCAGGGTAGGTGACATATTGAACTTCACGCAGATGAAAACGAGGACGTGAGGGACAGACTTTCTTTAAAATGGCATGCACTGTATGAAGGTCCTAGATCACATGTAAGTTTCAAAACTCACAGCTTTCAAAGCTGTTTTATTTTATTGAAAGAAATATGTTTTTTCGCCAGCTGAACGATTAGTAGGTTGTTAAATAACACCATTGAACACACTGAAGTTTTATTCCTCACAGCGTCGGTTTCATTCCTTTTTTTAATAAAACATTTTTTAAACAGTAACGTTTTTTGTAACGCATGTCAGTTTTTGTAACACAAGTCAATGCAAAACAAAATCCAAATGCAGTAAATAAAAGTATAGAGTAGGAATATATAAGACAAAGCTCTTACAACAGTCCTTGATTTAGCCTTGTTTTCATTCCTGGGAAAAAAATTAAATATGGTGCTTCCCTGGTCTATTGCAGGGTTGTTATAGTATAAAATTAAAAAAAAAAAAAAATAATAATAATAATAATAATAATAATAATAATAATATCATTAAAAAAAAAAAAAAAAACATTAACTGATTTCATTTTAGCTTGCCAAGACAAAATTAGTATTTTATTTGGATTAACTTGATGTACTAAAATAACTAAAACTAAAATAAAAATAAATGAAAACAAGCCTATACATATTTAAAATAATAATAATAATAATAAAATGATAAAACATGCAATTAAATATATATATAAAAAAACAATTTAAAATATTAATAAAAACTGTAATAGTATCTCATTGATACTAAAACAGAAATAATTGACTGAATGATCACATATTGTACACTCTATAACTTATGTTTAACATGGCATAACCTATCCCAAAACTATAGCATACAAGTATATGAAATGAATGTTTGCAAAGCAAATCCTATAGACATATTAACAATAATTCCATGAAGTTTCAGCTCACCTGTCTTTTTAAATACACCTGACAACATCTGTCCATCAGTCTGTCCATTAGTTCCTCTATGATGTCCACCACCACCTCCTCCCCCTCCTCCTTGGTGAGCATGCTGGTCCAGGTGGACTCGGTTAGGAGGCCCGGCACAATGTCCACGGTCTCGACGGGCTGGACCGATTGTGGTGGAGGAGCAGCATTAACTGAGCCAGAATCTGTGTGGCTTTTATCGACCCGAGATTTGGCAGCTGAGCGACGCATGGTCTTCACTTCTCTGGTAAAAATAAATTAAAAATAACTGGGGGCAGAGGGAGAACAACAGGACACCAAAAATGCAGTATTTTGTCACATGGAGTTGTCAAAATAGTTGTCATGATCACCAGCTGGAGTGCCCTTAAGAGCCACCAGGGGGCTCTCCATCACAGACTATTGTCATTCCCTCACAATCTAACTACATTTCCCAGAACTCACTGCCTGGACTCATGCCTGATTGCTTACTGCTGTTACTCATTACCTTGTTAAGCACAGCCTATATCAGGGTTCACCAATCTCGGTCCTGGAGGGCCGCTGTCCTGCAGAGTTTAGCTCCAACCAGCTCCAACACACCTGTTTGAGAGTTTCTAGTATGCCTAGTGAGACCTTGATTAGCTGGTTCAGGTGTGTTTGATTGGGGTTGGAGCTAAACTCTGCAGGACAGCGGCCCTCCAGGACCGAGATTGGTGAACCCTGGCCTATATGAACCCTGTTCACTCAGCCATTCTTTGCAAAGTAATATATGTGTCTATACTGCATTTCTAAACGTGCCATTGATTATCTGTTTCACTGGTTTTGACCCCTGTGTTCCTGCCCTAGTATATGTTGGGATTGTTTGCCTGTGTTTTGACCTGTGCCTGTTGGAATTTGATTGTGGATTGCCCTTTCAATAAATACTGCATTTAGATCCTCAACCTTAGTGTCTCTGAGCGGTACATGACAATGGGTAAATTTCAGTAAAAATCTCAAAATTGTAAAGTTTTGAGGCAATATAAAATTATAAAATTACATTTATTTCAAATAAATGAATAAATAAATGTAAAATATATTTTTTTCCTATTAGTGAGGCTAGAGTGTCTGAATTCAGAACTGAATACTAGTATACTACTCTTACTACTATTATAAATTACATGGGTGAAATAGTATGCTAGTATGCTATCTTACCAACTCCTGGTATGCTGCTTTTACCAACTCTACGTCTAATATTGAATACTTCCCTACTATAAAGTATGCAAAAACAGTAGGGGAGAGTGGGGTGATTTGTGCCGGGGGGGAAGTAGTTCCACCCCTTGTTCTGGAAAACCATAGAATAATTTGGTCATGTGACCACATAATTTTGAAAGCAATCAATTTTACTCATCCTCCAAAGAAGAGAGATACATGGCATGAGAGTTAAGCACATTTTAGTGCAAAAAACTGTTTTTTCCCTTTCAAAGTAAATTTTCTATGATTAAGGTTTTTTGATTGTAGTGTCTGGACAATTATAGACAAGTTTGAAAAACATTTCACACATGTTTTAGTGCTTTAGTAGGCTACACAATGAGTCTATACAGTTAGCATGATGTTAGCTCTTAACTGCTGGATCATGCTAATTATTCAAACTTGTGGGTCTGGGGTGATTTGTGCCAAAGGGCATGGGGTAAGTTGTGCCAGATCCAGACCACCTAGAGACCTACATACTCACAGGGGATAATCTTGAGAAGTGAGGAGATGGGCATGCCTCATAAGTGTTTGACTTAGGCCTGCCTGCTATTTGTTTAATTTAGCTAACACTGATTTCAGTTTTGAGTTTGCACTATGTTAATAAAGAGAAGTTTTGTTCAGTTTTTAAGTGGCCTAAGTCACAATAGGATGTTAAGAAATTAGCCTAGTAACTTTATTCTTATGTTACATAATTGACAGACAGCGTTCTGTCAACAGGCATCTATTGCCAAAGCCTTTTTTGCCTGAAATGATTCACAAATATCATATATTGTGTTGCTATGGTGCTCTAAATGGTTGCTAGGGCGTAGCTTGATAGCTTCACAATGATCCTGAGAGACTGATTGGTCGTCTGAGTAAAATGAGCCCGCCCCCTTGTCTCTGTGACACTGTGATCCAGAGTTGTGTTCAATACAAAATCCCTATGCAATTGACCATAGTAGGAAAAATGCATGCTATGGTATTCCAGGGTGACAATATCTAAATAAACCTTAAATTAGTAATTTTGTATTGAATTTGTCTTGCTTTCATATAGCATACGGTTCATAACAGTAAAATGTTCTGTTTTACTTCAGAAAGCACTGCCACAATTTACCCCAACATATTTCCCCAAAAGGCACAACTTACCCCGCACCAGGGGCAAGTTGTGCCATGAGACCACTTTTTTCCCAAAAGCTATATTTCTGAAACTATTTATTTCAGATCCAAAGTTATTATTCTCAGGGACGCACAACATCCTCAAATACATGTACATCCTTAAGTTGAAGGCATTACTGTCATGGCCTCACTTTAAAGTCACTTTGAGTAAAAACTGGCACAACTCACCCCACTCTCCCCTACGCCAAAAGAGTAAGTGTGTCCGAATACATAGTATTCGAAAAACAGTAGGCAAAAAGTACCTAGATGACTTACTACTTTCTGTAGAGATTCTGAGGTGTGCATTCGATGGATACTTTCCTATCCCATGAGGCCACAGGAGGGGATTTGGCGGTAAAGCAACACAACTGATGCCAGTAGGTCACGTGACAGTAACAACATGTGCAGATGTAGTAGCCTACACCCGGATTTAATTCATAGTACCCATATTCATATACTGTATGATAAAACGTACTTCTTTTTTTTTTTTACAGTCGCAAAGTAAATTCAAAGGTAGTGCCTACTCAGACATGCGATCCCCACCACCATGAAAAAGAATTTAGAATTTTACACTTTAGCTTATTTTTAAAAAGAGTAGCCTATTTATTACAGAAATAATACTTCTGAACATATATACGTAAGTGAACTAAATGTAATATTTTCAGACACTTCATTGCATGTTATTTACGATAACATGAAAATGAATTAAATTTGTTAATTAGTAAAATTTTATATTTAATACATTTGTTTAAATTAAATGCAATTAGTTGAACTTGCTTTTTGACTTAAGTACATTTCATAATTACTTCTATTGTCTTTGAAATATGGTTAAATGTACTGCCGCATGTACTGAATAAAATATACTTTAATTTATACCATGGTCTGTCTGAATACTTGATTCTAATTGGCTGGAAGGTGTGTGTTAAAACTGCTTTGGGTGGTTCATTGCCTCTATGTCATGAATTAAAAAATGTTAATGCACACACTGATGACTAGATTGATCAGTGAATGCACACCTCCCTTATAATTTCTATTCAAATTTAAATGTCATGTATTTAAATGTGTAATTAGCCTACACATTTGTAATGATGAAGTTGCAATTTTTAATATCAAATAAACACACTACAGTTAAAATTATAATTAAGTAATTTGCATGTGCTTAAGTAGCCTATGTAACGTTAAGTTAACATCAAAATAAGCATGACAAAATATTATTAAAAACAATGATTTTGCAAGTAACGTTAGGCCTGCTTGAATGAAAAACATAGTGCACTTTTTAAAAGTGTATTTAAGATAAGAAACAGTAATGAAAGTGTACTCTCTTTAAGTACACATTTTATTTCATTGACAATATATTATCTGCAAGTACAGTTTTTAATATATATATATATATATATATATATATATATATATATATATATATATATATATATATATATATATATATATATATATATATATATATATATATTGTATTTATAAGTACACTGCACGTGCACATTCAATACAATTAAGCACACTTCTTTTTCACAAGGGACAAGTTATACAATTCAATTAATGACGAACATTTTTCAAACATTTTCATCATTAAGCACTCGACACATTAAAGAAGACATAAGTTACTATGTAACATTTTAAACCTTACCTGTATAACGTTAGCCTATCTCTTGTTGATTCTGGTTGCCTATCTCTTGTTGATCCTGGTTGCCAAGCAGCCAGGCCAGCGCCTCTGACGATGACGACACCGGAAACGACGAGATACTGCAGCCATATGTCACAGCAATTTCAGAACAGCAGTACTAGGCCAGCGGTCTCCGGACAGAGTTTTACAACAGAACTAATAGCACATAATTATGGAGGGGTGCACGGTAAGTTGGTGTTTTTGTAATGTTTTATTTGTTTTAACATGATCGCTTAACAATAGCACTTTTGGTGCACGCTCGGCTTCCGCTTAAAAAGGCGGTCTGGAGTCTGCAGTGCCATGTTGATGTGAACGCGACCAGTGCAAAACTACGGAAGTAAATTCTTCTTGGTTACATTTTACTTGTATCGTTACAAACTCTCTGTCGCAATTCCTGAAGTAAAATGTATTCTCCAAAGCTTCTTGATTCCGAATTGCGTTCTGTATTCTCCCTATCGCTTTTTATGCAAATGCACGGACCCTCTCTCTCTCTCTCTCTCTCTCTCTCTCTCTCTCTCTCTCTCTCTCTCTCTCTCTCTCTCTCTCTCTCTCTCTGCGTGTGTGTGTATAAAGTTAAATTAAATAAATAAAACGGTGAATTTTTTATCTTATTTTCCTGAGTCTATACCTGGGTCAATGACGTATAAGGATTTTCGACAGGCCAATTTTAAAATACTAAAAATAATAATATCTGTTGCAATTGTTCAAACATTAAGGATGTTGTGTACACCTAAATTCATTTAAAAAATTTAATTTAAGTGATTTTAGTGTTTTTTCATCTAGATGAATTGTCCGTAGCCTTAAAAAATGTCATGTGGTGCGACCGTGATTTATCTTAAAATTTATTAATTTCCTTAACATGCTTAAACATTATTTTACAAGTTCTTAGTAATTAAAGTGTTTAGAAACCAAGTATTTGCATTTCTTTTGAGTTTTTGTAAATAATGATCTGTAAATCACATAAAACTGATAGAAATGTTTTAAAAATATAATTTACTAAAGCATACTGTATCTGTGACTCATATTTCAGCCACAGAAATAAGATATTCTATTTTAAATTTAATAAAGTGATTGCTTTTATTGGTCGCACCACATGATTAGTGGTCGCTCCAAATGACACGAAGACCTTAATATATAGTTAAAAATCTATTTAAAGAGATCAATGAACAATACATTTTATACAAAAAATTTTTATTTAAACCAGATTTTATACAAATTTCACAGAATTTTCCTGAACATAAACATTTAATAAACGTTTTTTTATAAAAACTCACATCACAAACACAAGTGCACCATTTAATTTAACTTGACTTAGAATTTCTTTCTATTAAATAATAATGTTATAGATATAAATTATTTAATAAAAGTATTGTATACAGTTAACATTTGGGGTCAATATTTTTTTTTAAGTAATTAATACTTTTATTAATCAAGGACACATTCAGTGTCACATTCAGGCGCAGGCTATAATGTTACGAAAGATTCTATTTCAAATAAATGCTGTTCTTTTGAACTTTCTATTCATCAAATAATCCTGACATAAAATGTATCACAGTTTCCACAAAAATATGAACATTGATAATAATCAGAAATGTTTCTTGAGCAGCAAATCATTAGTGACTCTGGATCACAAAACCAGTCACCAGTCGCACAGGGTATTTGTGGCAATAGCCAACAATACATTGTATGGGTCAAAATTATCGATTTTTTCTTTTATTCCAAAAATCATTAGGATATTAAATAAAGATGTTTTGTGTGAATATAGCAATATCGCAAACATAAATGGACAACTTTAAAGGCGATTTTCTCATTGTTTCGATTTTGTAGCACCCTCAGATTCCAGATTGTCAGTTGTATCGGCCAAATATTGTTTTATCTTAACAAATCATACATCAATAGAAAGCTTATTTATTCAGCTTTCATATGATGTATAAATCTCAATTTCAACACATTGACCCATTGAGTGGTTTTGTGGTCTAGGGTTACATATTAGAATGATTTCTGAAGGATCATGTGACACTGAAGACTGGAGTAATGATGCTGAAAATTCAGCTTTGATCACAGGAATAAATTACAGTTTACTATATATTCACATAGAAAACAGATATTTTAAACTGTAATAATATTTCACTCTTCTCCTATCAAGGTACTCCGCTCTTGCTGCAGGGTCAGAATTTTTTCGCTTGGCAGGCAGTGGCATCTGGTAAAATAGATTAAAATAGTTTTAAATAAATAAATAGGCAATAATAAATACACTACAAATGCAGTATTACTAAACTGAAATTACATGCTCTAATTTTTTTTTTTGCATTTTTTTTGCATTTTTCTCATATTGTACAAAGAGTGAACATAAACTGTCTGAAATATATATAAAAAAAATCCCAAATTGTATAAAAATCTATTCCAAATGATACTAAAGTAAAGTACTTTTTTTGTATAAACCGTCGATTGAATATAAAAGCATAAAACTGCCAATCTAGGAAATATATCTATCATTGAAAACAGTCTGCAGTGGTCGCACCACATGATATTTGGTCGCACCACATGATATTTTCAAATTCAGTCATAATTTACAGGCACAGAATTGGCCACCTAAACAAAACAAGCTGGGTTGCCAAAAAAAGTCACTATGAAATTTATAATAAAAATATATATTTGTAGAAATAACTTTAATATTAATTTTTTTTTTGAAGTCATACCACATGACATCCAAATTTGGCAACTACATACCAACCATTACAAAGGTTTATTATTTTTTTCCCAATTTGAGAGAATTACAAACCTGCTTGCTGCTTCCATGGGTCCTTGGTAAATTGGTTTATGATGTAACTTCCTGTGTTTGAATAGTTTTCAACATATAAGTCCCAAAATGGTAGTTCTTTGATGGTCGCACCACATGATATTTCATAAAATGGACATCATCGGACAAAGTTTGTTTGTATATTATGATGGAAATATAAATGCAAATGCTTTGAATTTTTTTAAAGGATTACAAAACATTTTGGAAATCATGCCAAATAGTGCAGAATATAAATTTGAATAAATTCAGAGTAATTTCAAAGATGTTTTCAAAACAGAAGTTATGGCCGGACGGTCGCACCACATGATATTTTGACACTTTAAATAACAAAAAAAATAACAAATAAGTAAATGTTTTTGAAAAGTTAAAGTGAGTACATACATGGGAGAGGTACTACAAATATGCAGTATCTTTTTAGGCATTTAAACCCATTTTCGCCTGAAAAAAATGCAGTCGGACAGAAAATGTAGGCGTCACGTCATTGACCCACCTATGTCCGGTGTAGCAGAGGGTCAGTTCACCCTAAAATGGTGTCATGATTTACTCACCCTCATGTCATTCCAAACATATTCATTCGTTTGTTCGTTCTTTGAAACTCAAATTAAGATGTCTAATGAAACTGGGAGTTTTTTGTCCCTTCATGCAAAGTTCATTCCTCCAAAACTTTGATGCTTCAAAAAGTTCATAAAGAGATTGTAAAAGTCGCTTTATTTGATGAACAGATTAATTTAGGATTTATTCACATATAGTGATCAACACACATACATAGACCATGTGTGTTGAAGAGCACATCAAATATGCATGTGCTCAAGAACCATTGAGGTTTGTTCTGGCATATGTCAGAAGCATGTTTTAACTTCCTCAAGAACCAATGAAGTTCTTGCATATGTGACCCTGGACCACAAAACCAGTCTTATTTTAAATTGAGATTTATACATCATCTGAAATCTGAATAAATAAGCTTTCCATTGATGTATGGTTAGTAAAGATAGGACAATATTTGGTCGAGATACAACTATTTCAAAATCTGGAATCTGAGGGTGCAAAAAAAATCTAAATATTGAGAAAATCTCCTTTAAAGTTGTCCATTTCTGTTGGCTACTGTGCTGCATCCACTCACAAAAATACATTTTTGATATATTTAAGGTAGGAAATTTACAAAATATCTTCATGAAACATGATCTTTACTTAATATCCTAATGATTTTTGGCATAAAAGAAAAATCGATAATTTTGACCTGTACAATGTTTAGTTGGCTATTGCCACAAATATACCAGTGCGACTTATGACTGGTTTTGTGGTCCGGGGTCACATATGTGAGTTGATCAATGTTTATGAATAACTGCCACAGTTAAATCTGTTCATCTTATAGCCTAAAGAGATTGTTTCTCTTGATATTCAATTCACATGGATTACTTTTACAATGTCTTTTTTGAAGTGTAAAAATTTTGGTTTCAATGATGGAACAGAAATCGCATCAAAAATATTTTCATTTGTGTTTCAAAAATGAATGAAAGTCTAATGGGTTTGGAACGTCTATTGCCAAGTAAATAGACAAAATGTTCATTTTTGGGTGAACAATCCATTTACTTCACACTCTATGCAGTGTCTGGTTAAATAAATATGTAGTCTTCTTAACTGTGTTTTTTTCCTTTCCTTTGCAGAGACATATTTCAATTCAGAAAGGTCAAACATTCCCTCAGTTGCAAAGATGCACAAAATGCTGCAACAATTTTCATTGTCCCTTTTGTATGGCCAGTGTGTTTAAGCCCAGCAGACTGGACAAACTCAAATTACATCTGAAAATCCACTCTAAAAAAGCAGTTGTCCATGGAGGTATAAGTATATAGTGTATAGTGTACATATATTGTATATTGTGTGTAGGATGTGTATACACAGATTAGCCAAAACATTATGACTACCTGCCTAATATGCTGTTTGTCCTCCATGTAGGGCTGTGCCATATCATACCGTCCACGATAATACCGGTATAAATTTTTACATGATAAAAAAGCGTCATATCGCGATATCACTGATATAGCGACGCAATGACGTATGGCACATTACGTTCCCTAGCACGCACAACAACAACACCTGTCTGAGCGTGAGAGCAGCAAGTCAGCCTCCAATGACGATCAAATCAATAATTTTTAAACGTTCTCCAAGACGCAATATTACCAACCGTGTGAGTTTCTCCAAGACGCAATATTATCAACCAGTGCCGCGTCTTCTCTCTCTCGCTCTCAAAATGGGTTGCACAAGTCAAGCGTTGATACCACACTCGTGTTTAGCAGTCAGGACATGACGGTCACTTGCATCGTAACTAAAGTTTATCATTTTCACTTCTTTTTAAGTCTCATCAGTTTAAACATTTGCGATTTTAAACTATTCAGTACTCTCGCGCGCTCTGTTTACTCTGCGTGCATTCATACAGTAAAGCCGTCTCACGAACAGCTCGCGAGTAACAAAAGTTCCTTTTCACGGATTATATCGTGAACACGCAAAATTGTGTAAAAATGCCGGTCGTGGTTAGTATATTCATAAACAGTCGGTTATGTCTGGAATAAGCATAAAACGCGTGTGACAATGTGACAGTCAGCAGCATCATGAAAACAGTAATGGATCCGGGCACTAGCTCTAAAAGTGACAGCAGCCATATGTGTCTGTCATTGTCGTCAAAACAACAAAAGATAGCTTTCATTGTAAGGAATCAGAATTAATATCCTATGCATTTAATTTAGTCAGGACTATCAATGTTATTTTACATTTGATTACCTTATACAGTTTCTGTAGCATTTCTGAATACTAGTGTTAGACCTACCCAAAAACTTTTCTCTTTATTTGTATCTTTATTATTTTGTATATATTTTTTGCTACTTTTTTGTAGAACAATTGTAAAAACACAATGAGTGAGCAAACATTTAGGTGAGATAAATGTAATAAAAAAAATTGTCAACTTTTTTTTTCTATATCGTCATAAATATCATTATCGCAAATATTCTTGAAATATCGTGATATAATTTTGAGGCTATATCGCCCACCCCTACCTCCATGTACTGCTAAAACAGCCCCAACCCATCAAGGCATGGACTCTACAAAACCACTGAAGGTGTCCTGTAGTATCTGGCACCAAGGCATTAGTAGCAGATTCTTCAAGTCCTGTAGGTTGCATGGATCAAACTTGTTGGTCCAGCACATCCCAAAGATGCTTGATTGGATTGTGATCTGGGGAATTTGGTGGCCAGGTCAACACCTTGAACTCTTCCTCATGTTCTTCGAACCATTCCTGAACAGTGTGTCAGGGTGTATAATCCTGCTGAAAGAGGCCACTTCCACCAGGGAACACCAGTGTCATGAAGGGCTGTACCTGGTCTGCAACAATGTTTATGTATGTGGCACTTGTCAAATATACGTCCACATGAATGGCCGGACCCAGGGTTTCCCAGCAGAACATTGCCCAGAGCATCACACTCCCTCCACTTGTCATCATCCCACAGTACATCTAGGTGCCATAATTTCCCCAGTTAAACGGTGCACACGACTGTCCACGTGATATAAAAGAAAACGAGACTCATCATACAAGGCGACATTCTTCAACTGGTCCAAGGTCCAGATCCAACGCTCGCATGCCCATTGTAGGCGCTTTCAACGGTGGACAGGGGTCTACATAGGCACTCTGATTGGTCACAGCTCCATACACAGCAGAGTGTGAGTTACTGTGTGTTGTGACACATTCCATCTAAAGCATCATTAAAATTGTGTGCGACTTGTCCCTCAGTAGACCTTCTGTTGGCTTGGACCAGACGGAATAGCATTCGTTGCCATCGTTCATCGATGAGCCTTGGGCACCCAACACCATGTTGCCGGTTTATGGTTTGTCCCTCCTCGGACCCCTGTTGATAAATTCTCACCACTGCTGACTGGGATCAACCCATAAGCCTTGCCGTTTCAGAGATATTTTGAATTTGAATTTGCCACTTGTCAAAGTCAACTGCATCCAACACATTGATTATTAGAACTGATTGTTTGCTTACTATCTATTCTACCCTGACCTTAGTATGTGGCCTTGTTAGGAGATGATCATATTTACTTCACCTGTGACTGGTCATAATGTTTTTGCTCATCAGTGTATACATGTAGCATAAATATATTGTATCTCAATATTTTACTAATATACATGTATCTTCTTTCTTTTTTTAGACTTCAATTTTCACAGGTGTGGACTGGGCTGTAGACCATCCCTACATTTCCACTGTATATACTGTTCAACAACAATTATAAGGAAAGCTGATTTTAAAAACCATTTACTAGTCTGTAAACATAAGCTACATTCAAAATCAGCCACAAAAATGGTGTCAAGCACCAGTTCAGCAGTAACCGCTCCATCGATCATAAACACACAGTCAATCATCAATACAACAGGGACTGTTCCTACAATCATAAACATACCGTCAATCATCAATACAACAGGGACCGTTCCTACATTCATGTACACACTGTCAACCACCAGTACAGACGTTACTGCTTTAGAGATCAAAGATCGACCATCAACCACCAGTACAGACGTTACTGCTTTAGAGATCAAAGATGGACCCTCAACCACCAGTACAGACGTTACTGCTTTAGAGATCAAAGATCGACCATCAACTACCAGTACAGACGTTACTGCTTTAGAGATCAAAGATGGACCCTCAACCACCAGTACAGACGTTAATTCTTTAGGGATCAAAGATGGACCCTCAACCACCAGTGCAGACGTTACTGCTTTAGGGATCAAAGATGGACCCTCAACCACCAATACAGACGTTACTGCTTTAGGGATCAAAGATGGACCCTCAGCCACCACTGTAGACATGACTGCTTTGGGGATCAAAGATGGATCGTCACCCACCAGTACATGCAAGATTCGTGTGCGGCCTGTTATTAAAAAAAGATGCCCAATGTGCAGTATCCTCATCAATAAAACCAATCTACAAAAACATATTGAACGGAAACACTCCGATCAGTCAGAATTGGACATTGATGACACATTCCAGCTTACAAGCGAGTGTATAGACGAGACAAACGGGATATTTACAGTTCTTAAAATTGTAAAAGGCCAAAGCGTCCCGCTTCACGTACAATACAAGACAATAGGAGAAGACCACAGAATTCTCTGTGAATCAAAAGAGTGCCAAGTTAACATAGATATCGCGCAGAGGAGTGGTATCACATCGTACCAGTGCGTGCATATCAGTGCAGCGAGCTTTTGCAAGTCTTCGGCTGAACCAGTCTCGCTCAATGAAGAAGTTTTAACGGCGATGGTGAGAGGGAAATTGTTCAGCGAGAAAAAGAAAAAAGAATGCCTTGTTCTGCAACAGCTCGCCAATAGTAGCCGCGTACCACTTTCCGTTCACACCTCGATTGGTGTCTCAACGACAAAAATGTTTATTTCGGTTTTTGAGCCCAGTGTGTCCTCCTATAGTCGCTTGGGCCGTGTCATGGTTGTTTATAACACCCAAATGAACACGTGGCACTGTCCCTGTACTAAAGTGCGGCGCTCATGTCTGCACAAGTATGTTGCCAAATGGCATCTATTTCAAACGCACCGTGAGCTATTGAGTACTGATGGATCACCACACAACACGCCACATTCAGAAGAGGAAGGCGTCACAGATGACATTCATGTGTATCCGCCGAAAGGTCTGGGACTGGAGTATATGGTGAATTACATTCTTCAGATTAAAAAGATTCCTGCTGTTCTTCCGGAAGATACGCGCATACCATCGGCACGCAAGGATTACCCACGAAACCTTTGTCCGAATGAAACTTTATGTCATGGATGTCCAGGCGAAGTCCCTCTCAGTGATCCTATGCTAATTACACAGACCGCCAAAATACTGACCAATTGGTGCATTATTGAAGGTAGGCTATATTGTCCTTATGCTTGTGCTCTATTCAACTACATTGTCCTGTAATGTGATATTTGTTTGAATTGCTAGATGTTGCCACCTACTGTAAGCAGTGCCCGCAGTGTGGGATGTTTTATCGTTATCAAGAGTGGAAGGACGGCCTCCATAACTTCAATGATCACATCATCCTTGATATACCTTTGTGCTTAACCTTCAGGAACCTTCTACAGGTAATCTTCAGTCTGACTATATCAGAGTCAGTGATATGATGCTCTTTTTTTTGTCCTATCTATTAATTCTTTCAAAAATATAGTCATAAATGTCTTGGTGATAATAAAATATATAATAAAAGACTCATTAAGAGAAGGAAATTCTTAAACGTGAAACATTATTACGTAGTTTGGCATCATAATTTATTAGCCTATTATTTAAAAAAAAACATTAGTATATAAAAAAACTGGTTAATATTTGAAACTTTTTTCCGGCCAATTCAAAGTCATGTGAATAATGTATGAATGAAATAATAGGCAACTTAAAGGAATAGTTCACCCAAAAATGAAAATTCTGTCGTTAATTACTTTCCCTCATGTCGTTCCACACCTGTATGAGTTCTGTTCATCTTTGGAACACGAATGAAGATCTTTTTGATGAAATCTGTGAGATTTCTGTACTCTCCATTGACAGCAACACAACTGATGCTTTGAAAAAGCAAAAAAAAAATTCCCTTTTTCCCAAGGGATACAAAGAGTACATTTCAAATAATTATTTTTTTCTTTATCATGAACACTCTTATCTATGCCACTTATCCATGAATGTGTATGCTATTTTTTTACATTCAAATGTTGAAAGTGTTTGAAACTTTCTTCTTTTTTTGTATTTTTGCTTAGGTACATACTTCAGTGAGCAGAGCAGTTGAATATTTACAGCTCATGACAGGTGTGGAGTTTCCACCTCCAGACACAATGCTGCATGCATATTTACAGTTTGAAGCCCTCACAGATCATGAATACAAGTATTCATGCCCCTCCTGCGGCGATCATCCCCCAGTGGTGATCTTGGGTGTACACAAACCGAGCACTTCTCACTTATCAGGTAGAAAAATGATAATGTTCTTCACCTTCCAGTTTGTTTATTTGACACTTTTTTGGACTCATGTGGTTTTTGTCATAGTGAAATACTGTTATGTTTTCAGAAAATGACATTAAAGAACCACCAGAGAATTTTAAAGGGGAGGTCAATCTGGAAAAGTTCTGGGAGGCACTATCCAAAGAGATGATCTGTCGAGGACTTGTTGAAAGTACATACAGGAGTGCTTATTACACTATATTGTGAAATATTGAAAAGAATGCATCTTATGATTTTTTTTCGCCCTATTGTTTTAGATGGTGGACACAATCCATTTGCAGTTCCACCAAATTATCACTTTTGGGCTCCTTGGATAGGCAAGAACACACGGCAGTCAGACACTGTGCTAAACACAGAGTTTGAGAAAGTTCGTGCTTCAAAGTCTAAGTCAGAGGTTTTAGAAATGACAGTTACAGAGGATAGTCTCTGTGAAGAACTTTTCAAACAGAAGGTTTGCTTTATGAGTGGATCAACCCTTTTAATGCTTTTTTTATTGAATAAATTCAAATGAACATTTTTTAAATAATATTCTTTGATAGGATGATGTGGTTAGAGGTTTATGCAACGAATGTGGTGTGGACTCCACCGGATCTCGCAGTGAAATGAAATCCAGGCAAACATGTTGCTCTGGTGAGATTACTGTTTACTCTACTGCATTCCTGTATGTTATTGTGGAATTATTGCCAATATATGAAAATGACAAAAAACTGCTTCTAATATTTAAAAAAAAATCAACAGGAAATAATATCATTGAGAGGATCCCTGCAGACCCTAGTTTTGTCAAAGTCAACAAGTTCAATAATTGTAACTAAAATAATTTAATATATTTTAAAGACAAGGCAAAGTTGGTGATAAAAATACTTACCCATAAAATATTTATGAATTAATAATTAATTACATTTGTAAAAATACCTTTTACCTTGAAAAGTATACACTACTGTTTAAAGATTATAAATGCAATAAAAACGATAATATTGTGAAATATTGCAATTTCTAAGAACTGTTTTCTATTTTAATACATTTTAAAATGTAATTTATTCCTGTGATCAAAGCTGAATTTTCAGCACCATTACTCCAGTCTTCAGTGTCACATGATCCTTTAGATATCGTTCTAATATGATGATTTGATGCTCAAGAAACATTTTAATCATCATCAATGTTGAAATCAGTTGCTGCTTAATATTTTTGTGGAGATCACGATGCATTCCAGAATTATTTGATGAACTGAAAGAAACATACTTTTTAACATTATAAAAGTCTATAGTCTACACTGTCACTTTTGATCAATGTAATGCAAGTTTCTTTTAAAAAAAAAGTAGTGTATTTTACAAGTAAAAATATATATATATATATATATATATATTATTATTATTATGAATAAAGGATATAGATTTAAATATTTAAAAGATTTTTCCTTTTCTTTTTTCAATTTGTCACTAACCCTCTTTACTATTAAATGTTACTTTCTAAAGTCATATTTTTCTCTTTTTTTTCTGTCCATTTTTTAGGATCCTGGGGAGTCATCATGTGCCCCTGTGGAATTGTCTACAGTCTAAAATGCAATCTGCGAGCTGCGAGCCCTCGAGACTTTGCCGATTTGCTGTTATCATGGCAACATATGCCGAATGTCATGATTTATGACTTTGCGCAGAGTCTTGCTACGCACACCAATCTAAGGGCCCCGGAAAAGCTTCCCATCTCTCCATTTGAAGGACTCTTGGTGGAGCCAACTCAAGCACACATAGAACTTGCCAAACGTGGACAGCTGAGAGTGACCCTGCCTTGGCTGGGTGAAAAAATGGAAATGACAGATCCTCACGGACACCCGGCGACCGGTTCATCTGATCATTACGTGCTTCATGAACGCAACTCAGAAGACGGCACAGATGTTCTGAGGAAACTCACGCTCGTGCCTCAGCTGGCCGGCAAAGTGAATAGTGAAGTTGCAGAGCGACTATTTGCCAAAATGAAGAAAAATAACTACTTCATGTCTTTGTCATCAGTGCATCTGTTTCTAATGAGGAACATTGTTCACCACTATAATGAAAACAAGGCCAACAAAGCGAGCACCAGATTAAGAAAGAGTTCTGGATCCAACTTGCTGACTGATGCGTATGGACAAGCTGTGTTGGGTAAATTTGGATGTATATGATATTAAAGGTGGTATCAGTGATTTCAGGCCCAAAAATATTTTTATCACATTCATCTAATCTTTCCTAACGATCCGCTAGCTGCCCGCCCCATAAGCATGCCGTCAAAAAAACGCGTCTCTGTAGGCAGCCTAGGCTCTGAGATCTGCACACAAAAACAAATGGTTTAGCCAAACACTCAAACCCAAAACAAATAGTGTTCCAACCAATCACCGACAGGGGGAGGGTGTTGTGAGGATTTGAGCCAGCTTTTTCTTCAGCTCTGACTTCGCGTGCAGCCGTGCACGAGCACAAAACCTCACAACACCCTCCCCCTGTCGGTGATTGGTTGGAACACTATTTGTTTTGGTTTTGAGTGTTTGGCTAAACCATTTGTTTTTGTGTGCAGATCTCAGAGCCTAGGCTGCCTACAGAGACGCGTTTTTTTGACAGCATGCTTATGGGGCGGATCGTTAGGAAAGATTAGATGAATGTGATAAAAATATTTTTGGGCCTGAAATCACTGATACCACCTTTAAACAACATCAGAAATGTAGTGGAAAGACAGTGATAAATTAATACATACTTGTAACTTTAGATTTGTTTGTGTTGTAATAGAAAATCCAGGAGGATCCAGAAGCACGGATAATGTGATTGAGGACTCAATCCTGCCATCTCTGATGGACCTGAGCAGCGGTATGTGTTTTTATTGTCAATATCGCAAAGGCCTTTTACAGGCTATATGGGATATTTGAATGATTATCCTAATGTTGTGTGACATTAAACACCTGTCAGTAGAGTGTTTTTTTTTGGATTGTCAGCAGTGGTACACAGAGTGGTTTTGATTTGAGTTCTTTTTGTAAATGTCTTAAAAGCACGTGTATGAATCTATGAATCTAAAGAATAATCATATTCATGTGTTTGTATTGTTCTTTTCTGTCTTAAAGCTTGACTGGGCCTTCAGCACAAACAACCCATTGGAGTTGGAAACAATTGTAAAATCCTTTTTCTCGACCTTCTCAATAAGCAGATGAGTTTGAATTGAATGTTAACGACTGAGTTAGTTGTCTGGGATGACTGGGAAACCTTTATTATGATTATTATAAAAATAAAAATCATAAAATTTTGAATTTACCTCTAGGCTAACAATTGCATTCAAAGACTGCGTTGTGATTTCTGGATACTGGAAGTTATTTATGTTTTTTTTTTTTCATTATTATTATAATGTAGCATTTTTTTCGCTAATCAATTATTATTTTAAATTCTAAACTATTTGTACAATTCTGCAGGACTGTTAATATAGTTGAAATATATTATTTGAGCATTTCAGTTGTGATGTTTAATTTATTTTAGTTTTACTTAAAGCAATATCAATGTGGATGTCATATCTGGATTTGTTATTGAATGTTTATTTTGTGTTATATATGATTAAACAATCATGACTACAAATGCTTACACTTTGTGTCTTTAAGTACTGTTTGCAAAATTACGAACAAGAAAGGAATTGTATTATCTCAATTCAATATTTTAGATGTAAACTCGGCACATATCAAATTTAATAAAGTATAGAAGTTGATTTTTTTTGTGTGTAATATTTTGGTTATACGTACGTTTTTGGGGTAATAACATTTTGATTTTATTTACACAAATGTAGATTAGTTTAAGTTGCTCCAAATTTTGTGGCATTTAAAAATGATTAGAAAACTTTATTTTAACCCTCAAAGAAGCTGAAAAAACAATGCCTTAACTATATTTAGTATATTTATATACTATACCTTACGAATATAGTATATTTGATAACCCCCTTAAATTTAATCTAATTTACTATCATTTTCTTTTATATATTTTAACATTTATTATTTAATTATTTATTTTAAAGTGTCTATGTTACACTGTAATTATACATTTAAGTTCTGAGTAATATTAATTAACTACATGTACTATACTATAGGGCAGGGATTCCCAAAGTGTGGTACGCGCACCCCCAGGGGTACGCGAGCTACCACCAGGGGGTGCGCGAGAGGAAAAATGTAATGGCGGTCTGTTTTTTTTTTTCCATACAATAAAAAACATGAACAGTAAACATTTCCTTTGTAAATTCCTTTTCCTTTTATTTTAAATAAAAAAACTATAATTTATTAGTTTTTGATAAAACAAATACATATGAAATGCACAACGACACACCTAAAGTCGCTCACGCACATAGGCCTACAAGCAAACTCTACACACACGAGACCCGCGAAACTCCCCGCGCACATACTCATATGAGACGAGCGCGCGCACACACAAACTCTCCACGCACATACTTATAAAACGCGAGCACAACACACAAACTCGCGCACATACACATACTCAATGTGTCCCGAGCACACACACACAAACTCTCCGCGCACTTACTCATATGAGACGCGAGCACACACACACACACACACACAATATCATAAAGATGTGGAAAAGTCGATCAAAAGTATGGCTACATTTCTCCAGGCTCGATGCCAACAGCGCGCGATGCAGTATTTGCGGTAAAATAATTGCTGCAAAGACCACGACGAATACGAATTATTTGCCACGACAAATATGATGAAGCCCTTGACAGTGCACGGAGTAAACATAAGAGCAGAAAGTGGCTCCGTCTTCGACTGGTAAATGAAGTTCTTTTGAAAATTTTATACATCAAAGAATCATGAAAAAAATTATAGTTTCCAAAATATTAAGCTGTTTTCATATTTCTGAAGGGTCATGTGACACTGAAGTAATGATTTTGAAAATGCATCTTTGACATCACATGAATAAAATACATTTTGAAACATATTCAAATAAGATTTAAAATTGTAATACTATTTCACAATATTACAAGTTTTACAGTATTTTTGATCAAACAAATTCAGCTTTGGTGAGCTCTTTATATATATATATATACATGGGCGAGGCTAGCCCCTTTTTAGGGGTGCTGAAGCACCCCTAAAAAGGAGCTCAGCACCCCTAAAACTTGGAATAAGAAATGTTGTTATTCTAAAAATTATATATATATTTTTTTGTCTTTGACAAGGTTAAATAATGTTCTTCATCTTCAGTCCGCAGCAGCGCCAAGCAGAGCGCAGGTCAGAAACAGAGGCGCGCGCGTGTGTGTGTTTGTTCATCTGATCCTCATTGGTCTTTCACTTCTCGTCAATGTCAGAATATTTGAGATGACTAATCAAATCAAAGTAGGCGGGCTTTATGTTCACAGAAGCTGCTGAGCGCGAATTTTACATGGAATTTTAGCAGCACGACTGACGCTTCAGTTTACGGTCAAGTGCGAGTTAAGAAGATGTAAGTAGCTAAACTAAACATTTTATATTTGACAGTTTTTTAGGTCATAAATGTTAAACGAATGACAAAAATAATTAGAAAACTAATAAACTTTTGTCTAATTTCGCCATTTTGAGCTGAAAATAGGCCTATATAACGTGTAATTATGTCATTGTGAGGGGACAAGAAACATTAACAAAGCCGTTTTCATAGGCACAAGATTAATAATGCATGTGTACATGTTGAGAATTAATATAATACAATTTGTAGCCTTCAGTAAATTAAAAAAGTTCAGCTTTAGGAGGGGAAGAGACAGGGCAAGATCAGGAGACTGAGAGAAAAAGACAGTGATGGAGATGAGGAGAGAGCAGGTTTTAAATCTATTTATGATCCTTTTTTGGCCTTCAAACATCTTGAAATGCACATATCAGAGAAATAAAAATGTTTAACCCCATAACAACCTCAAATTTATGACCTCTTTGATTATAAAGCCCTGTCTACGGCCATGTATTTGGCCTAGATCAATAATGAATGTGTACATATTGTGAATAAATTTAATAAACTTAGTTACCTAGCTTTCCAGGTAGCTTTGTCTGAGAAAATGATTCATAAATCAACCTATCAGTTGACCCAATGTTTACTTTCTTCACTGACAGACAAAAATGAAAAGCATATATCAGTCAAAGCTCAGCTTTAGGAGGGGAAAAGACAGAGCAAGAGAAAAACAAAGAGAAAAAGAGTGTGATGCTGATGAGGTGGGGGAAAAAACAGCTGCCCGCACATGGTTTTAAAGCTTGTTATCCAATTTTTTTGGCCTTCAAAACATCTTAAAATGCACATATGTAGATCAGAGAAATCAAAATTTTCTCGGGGGAGCATGCCCCCGAACCCCCCTAAATACCTCACATTCGGTACCTCAGTGATTATAAAACCCTGCCATATGCATGTTACTGGATGAATGAATGCAACTAGTTAATAATGCGCATTAGACCATAAACTAACTTTTTTTTTTCTAAATCATACCCTCATTGGGGGCTGAGCCCCCCTAAAATGAAAATCCTAGAATCGCCCCTGTATATATATATATATATATATATATATATATATATATATATATAAAATATTTTTCAAAATATTGATGTTTATTTTATGTTTGAGCCTATGCTCTTTGTTACTTATGTTGTGGATCGTGTGAAGGCTAATTTTATTGTCGCACTTGAAAAGTATCAGATTGATCCTCGTTTTTATTTATTTTATCTATGTCGGAGCCTATTCTCTTTAATGTTGTGGATCGTTTGTAACTTCATTGCAATTTAATTCAATGTACTGTCATTCTAATTTCCATAACCGTTGTGTTATGATGAAGATGCTAGCTCCACGGTCATTTAATATTGCTGCAATGTTTCTTTTACGCGGCTGAAAATAACCGTGCTTTCTACTGAGCCTGTGTCTGTCACTCGTCCTCTTAAAAGTGGAAGCTTGTGCGTAGCTTTGTTGCATTATATTGAAACTTTGTTGATGTTGATGTTGCTATTGTCATGCGTGTTCTGGTTATTTGCGCATGAATAAACATGAGTCTTTATATGGCGATAAAACAAAGTTTTGTTGCGTTATTTTTTTTAAGTGGGGATTGGGGGTGCGCCAACCCGGTTAGGACATAGAAGGGGGTGCGCAGGAAAAAAAGTTTGGGAACCGCTGCTATAGGGTTAGGATTAGGTTTGTTATAGTGTTAGTTGCTTGTAATTAAGCATACGTTATAGTTATTACTATAGTACATGTAACAATCGACATGTTCATGTTAATAAAACAAACAAATATAGGCTAAAATAAATTACGCTCCAAAACTGTGGGTGGCGCAGTTATTATGATGTATTATTGTCTCCGCACGGGGACCAGCTGGCCTGGGACCGCTGTGACGTCAGGAGTGATGTAGTGGTGGACCCGCCCGCTCAGGACAGGACAGGTTGTGTTACTGCACTGGGAAGCTGACTTTCAACACAATAGCGATGGCAGAAATATCCCTTTATCTCTCCAGCGTCAGTATAACTGTGACACATGATATGGACAATGACAAGGTAAATTATTGACCAATTTAAATCATGCCTAACGTTACATGACTGCATGTATCAGTTTTATTGTAGGTTAGTGTTATCACTTATTTTTTTAATTGAAGCATTCCCATTGCGCCTGGAATTAAATCACGGTCCTGGTCATTTCTATCACTATAAAGCTATAAAACAAGCATATTAAACTGATTAGTGCTTATGCTTATTTACATAGAAACTAAAACCTGTCAGATGATACAGTATGTCTTTTCCACCAAAAGTTACTACATTAATACAAATATAAATATAGAAGAAGAAAAAGTGATATGGTATTATAGCTATTAACTGTCGTCTAATAAAGAAATGAGAATGTCTGAAAGTTTTGAAGCTGAACCATATTTGTTTCTCTCTCTTTTTTTAATCAGACCCATGTGCATTTAATTTGATATTAGAATAAATACAACAAACACAACAATACTGTGGTGTTTTTTAAACTACTATTGTTCATTTCTTTTTGTAATGGCATTAGGGTAATTTTTTTCCCTCATTTCAGTTTAAAACCCCATCATATTGTACATAATCAACTTATTCCTAATATTGATGATCTGTGATGTGTGTGTGACTGTGGACAGAGCTCTGGAAAAGAGAAAGAATACGAGTGCGTGGAGCTTGGTGATCTAGACAGAAAAGAGAAGACCCCGCGCCGCATTATTCATTTCTCCAGTGGGGAAACCATGGAAGAATACAGCACAGATGAGGAGGAGGAGGACAAAAGACAGAACGCAAAGAAAGAACTTCTGTCTTCCATAGACACAGTATGTGTGTGTTTGAACAAATCCTCTGAATTGCCCTTAAAGGAGAACTCCGGTCAATTTTAACATTGAGCTCATTTTTTTGTCAATTTGGAGTGCTGTCAATTCAGAGAACAACGACAAAAATCGGTGTTGCCTACACCGTGTTATCCTATTTTTAAAATTTACACCCTGTTGACTGGTCACATACCTGTATTTTCTTCCTGTTTTCGGTCGAAGTCCATAGTAATCGATTGTCGAGTTCACACACATAGGTTTAGTTACCTATGATCACGCGCGTGAACTCGACAATCGATTACTTTGGACTTCGACCGAAAACAGGAAGAAAATACAGGTATGTGCGCTGGCTGAAATAACATCATTTTTATTCATATCTTTCACATCTACTGCAGTCAGATTCACCCGTGATCACTCTGAAGGAATCACTCACAATGGCTGTGCACTTGTAATGACACATCAAGGATGTTAAGAGGCTAAAAGCAGGTTTAAAACTTGCCCCATTGAAGTCAACAGGGTGCAAATTTTAAAAAGAGGATAACACGGTGTAGGCAACACCGATTTTTGTCGTTGTTCTCTGTACTGACAGCACTCCAAATTTACGAAAAAATGAGCTCAATGTTAAAATTGACTGGAGTTCTCCTTTAAAGGGATAGTTCATCATTTACTCACCCTCATTTCCTTCCAAGCTTGTATGACTTCTGTGAAATGCAAAAGAAAACATTCTTCAGAAAATATGTTGTGTTCCACAGTAGAAAGTTGGTTTGAGACAACATGAGCACATTTTTGGGTGCACTATCCAGAGGTGAAAAATAAGAGTATGACAGTACATAAATATAACTGTATTTTTATCTCTTTTTTTTTAAAGTCTAAGCTGACTTGGGGTCCGTATGTCTGGTTTCAAATGTGGAGAGCAGCTACATCCACTATATCTGGTAAGTCTGACTGAAACACGCTCATTGGTTGACCAATCAAAACACACTGTCCAGCCAACCAATCAGAGCACATTACGCTTTTCGGAAGGAGGGGCTTCATTGAGACAGGAACTAAACAGAGCGTTAAACTGAAAGACTGGGAATAGAGCAGCCTCAACAATGTAAAATATGTGGGAAAATAATGTTTTTAAACATTCAAGCATGAAAGCCTATTCTAGTATATAGCCTGGTCCTACCAGACTCTCGTACATTTCATTTGTACAGAGAGTCTGGCCACTCTCCATTGACAAGCGTTAACTTCCTTGAAGGCGGGTACTCTGTTGAAGTTTACTAGTAACCAATCGCTAACGTTTGGTCGTGACGTAACCCTACAACTCAAACTAGCGCACGACCTCAACGTCGTCGTTCTCAGCCACTCCCTCTGTTCGCCGATTGGACCGCCAAAAAATTAGCCGGAGAAAACCCAAGAATATACCTCAAATCCAGATGGAGTACTGAAGGAAAATTAAAATTGAGCGGAAGTACGTTGGAGGGCGGAGCCAGGCTAATTCTAGGAGAGCCCAAAAACAAAATCAAGACTTTGTAAAAGGGCATAATAGGGCCTTTTTAACATCACATCAGCTTCTACAAAATTACCAAAATTGTAAAAAAATCATATTCATATTCTATGTGCAGGCATAATGACTGAAATGTGCATAAGTAATCATGTCTGGGGATTAAAAAGGGTTTTCTGGCCTAATGTTTGTGTCTGTGGGAATAGCAATGAAATCTTCCTCGGGCCATTGTGGATGATGTTAAATGATTATGACATTATCAAATATGCAAAACACCAAAAAACGTTCGAGCTTCAACATGATTATTTTTGTATGCTGCTTTCTAGTTTACGTTTAGTAAAGCTTTTCTTAAAGATTTTCTTTAACTGTTCAAGAGATGCACTAAGCTTTTAAAAATGTAGCATCTTGTAAAGGCAGAACATTGAGACACTGTATGAATGTTCAAGCGCTTATCTCACACGTTTGTTATGGCACATTTAGTTAGTGTCAAACATTTGTAAATATTCATATTCTATAACCATCTCCCATCTTACAGCTTGTGACTACCTGGGTGAGCGAATGGCATCTCTTTTTGGCATCACCTCAGCTAAATACCAGTATGCCATAGATGAATACAGCAGGTCAAAGCGGGAGGTACTGCAGTCATTTATATTCACTTAATGTAAAAGGCTAGTATCAGAATTGGCATATGGTAATGTTTTTGTTGTTGTTTTTAACAGAAGGAGGAGAGAGCTGAAGATACACAGCTGTCTGAAGAGGAAGAGCACCTGTTTGAAGAGCAGCTAAATGATGAAGATGAGGACCCAAAGACCAACCAGCCCGAGAGCAACAGTACTCAAGTACAGGTGACCAATGAGCTGGACTGTCAGACTTCTTTAGTGCCCAACACAGTTCACATCCCTGCTCTTGTTACTAGCACTTAACCAACACAAGTACAGTCATATAAACACTAGTCTCTATTCTTTAAAGCACTTACCACAGGGACATAAACAGGCCCTGTAATAGATGTCCATGTTAACTTGTGACTTTAACTGCCTTAATGCACTGATCCTGGGCCAGTGAAACAATATGATACTGATCATGGTGCTAATGAGGAGATGAGCCAATTCTTCAGCCTCTGACCAAAAATGAATTTGTTCTGAAATGCCTCTCCGCTAACGTGATTACACTGAAGTGTTTTTTAATTGACTCTGTACAGTATGTATGTTTTATTATTATTAGTGTTATGAAGCATTTGATGGACTTATCCTCCATCAATCCAGAGACACATACCTCACACTGAATATTCAGTACTTAATGTACTTAATGTTAATGCTTGATATTTGTGATGTCACTGTTTGTTTTTTAAAGAGAAAATGTCATTTTTTTTACCATTTTGTGTTTAACATGAATAAAATACTACAGTATTATTTCATACGAGTGTTTAGTTCGGGGTTCAAACAGAGTTTGAAAAATACTTTTAATCGTTTTACATTTCAAAGTGTGTGAATTTTGAATGTCGTCCTTAAAAACATCCAGTGTGATTAAAAGAGAAAAAAGCTATTTACGAAAATGAACCTTTATTAAAGATCAAGTCGTGGATCCCTTGCGTGAGTCTCATGTTTTGATGTCACGCTAGCGGGGGCGAAAGGGTCCAAGATTTCTACTGAGGGGTTTTCTACGGACATAGTTATTTTAAAATCAATATGGAGTCACATGTTAAGTTTTAATTTTATTTTTAAAGACAAGTGTGTAGTATTGTACTCTTGGCGATGCGTTTAGTGCTAGACAAGGCTCTTTGCATTAAAGGTGCAGTAAGCAATTTCTGAGAAACTGTTGAAAGTGGATCGGACCGAGCAGCACAACACACTTGTAGCCAATCAGCAGTAGGGGGCGTGTCCACTCATAATGGAGGAGGATAGAGTGAGCCAATCAGCAGCAGGGGGCGTGTCCACTCATGATGGTGGAGGAGAGAGAGTGAGCAAGAGGGAGATTTGAAGAAAGACTGTAGAAAGTGGGATGGCTGAGAGACATTACAAAAGAGAAAAGGTCAGAGGAATATCATTGGACAAAGAAGGGTTATGATCAGGAAATAGCTTTAGGACCCGTGTTAATATTAGAAAATCTTTCCAGTGCTGGAGAGACCGAAGCGGGAAGGCCTGAAAACAGACGTTGTTTCTGCTCCATATGTGAGTAACATTGGTTTTGCTCTTTCACAGGACCAAGAAGATATGCTGTTTTTGTAATGATAGCTCTAATAACAGGACAGTTTTGAGTGTCATTGTTGGTCTGGAGCTGGTGAGCTGCTGGCGACTAACAACAAACACTTGCTTGTATTTACTCTTGTGTACTATATGTTAATTTTTTGTTCTTGTCATTCATGTGGCGTCTCACTTTATTTTTCATGAAGCATTATTTTGTTTCGCTTCTGCTATGATAAAGA
Organism: Scardinius erythrophthalmus; assembly: GCF_964197995.2. Lineage (NCBI taxonomy): Eukaryota > Metazoa > Chordata > Actinopteri > Cypriniformes > Leuciscidae > Scardinius > Scardinius erythrophthalmus. Next base: position 29,136,452 of record NC_138231.1, read on the forward strand.
GACATCAACTCTTGCATTGCGTTTTGGGGGCAGAGCAATGAAGGTAGGGGTGTGTTTGTTTAGGTTGATTTCAAATATCAACAGTGTTTCTCATAAATCGCTTACTGCACCTTTAAATTACTTTTAACGAAATAGAGACTATATGCGGGAAGATGAGTGATGAGCTATTTTGCAAATATTGTGTTTATCATGCATATATAGCATTTTTTGTGTATGAAAGAACAGTTAAGCTAATAGTTAGATGACTGGGTGTTATTTACAAGCAAGTTTTAGCCTCGCCAATAATTACATTTCATTATAAAAACATAATTACAATGTCTAATAACCTGACTAGAGTTAGATAGCAAGCAAAAGCAACAATGATTGTAAAGTGCTTTACTCTTAAACATAGCATGAACCCTGTAAGTTGGATGGATCTGAATGTGTCGTGTGGGTAGATTATGCTCTACTGTCCTCCCCGCTGATAGATACTGTTTTGTCTTAGGCAACAAAAGACTCATTGTCTGTGTGGTACTGAAGGCCAGTTGAGCATGTCCTCAGTGTAACCCTGCTCATATGAGTAAGGCTCAGACAGAGACACATTCATTATGATACGATCCAAATTAGCCTTAAATACCCCATCAGGTTTATTTACAGTATATTTACAAAACTAATTTTCAATATGCAAGCACATGATGCATATAACATGGCAATAAAATGGCTAATAATGAAGGGATGACTTTGAATTAGATCAGATATTAAAAAATCTATATTTATACTTCAGTGGACATCGTAGATCACAGATGGAGATACTGGCACGGGTGGGATGGTCGGTACAGTCCGCACATGACAACCCATGCTATATTTCCACACTTAGGCGGCCCCATGCTAACTAACGGTTTGCTCTTCTGAGACGATCCTTCGGTTCCAAACACTCTCTTCTCGCAAGCCTGCTAGATGGGGGGGGTAATCCTGTTAAGAGGATTGAAAATCTTTTCAAGAAAGATTCAGGGCTCTTTCCACCTTTCAGGTTCATCAAGTTGAAGTTTGTTTTAATATAATATAGCAAAGACAAAACAAAAAAACTTAGTTATGAGTCCAATTAAGTGCATAACCAAAAAAATTGGCGATTTTTTTTTTTTTCTTCTTACCTGAAATTTAAAATCATCCTCATTCATGGTCTTATGAAGTTTAAAACGACACTGGTTATTTTATCACATGATAATTAAAGTGCATTTGCACAATTCCTCACATCATTTGTATTTACTGTATCTTATATTTGTGCCTGAAATTGAAGAAAGATTCAACCCTAAAATAGTGTTAATTATGAATTCTGTTAACATCCTAGACATAGCCTACTTTTTCTTACCTGAAAATGAAAATCAGCCCAAGAAAGATTCAGGCCTCTTTCCACCTTCATTCAAATGTTGCAGTTTGTTGTTTCAATAAAAAAAAAAAAAAAAAAAAAAATTAAATAAATAGTGTTAATTATAAGTTTTCTTAACAACCCAGAAATAGTTTTTTTTTTCTTACCTGAAAATGAAAATCATCTGATTGCCATTAGGGGGCAAGTAACCATATTTAGTCACTTCTGCACACATTCAAAATGCCCTCCCCCTGCCTCCATTTGGAGTTGTAGAGTCATGTGGTTTTCTCTCAGCCAATCAGGGGAGATTAAGCTATCTGACAGATATTGACATCAAGGCATCTGACCAATCAGCAGTGGCCTGGAGCACCTCAAACACAGCCATCTTGCATAAATCATAAATATTGCTTTTTTGAACCTGGCTTCTCCCACAGCTATAGTAATAACATCATAACTAAACATGGTAAGTTGATGTAACTCACAAATTATTTGGTTGAATAGTTGTTAAAGATTAAGATTGTTGTTATTTGCATAGCATTTGTAAAAATTAGCTTAATGTTTGGCTGAAAACTAAATGGACCATATTTGATCATATGCCCCGTTCACTTAAGACTAGCAAGTGTCCATTTTTAGACATATGCCTTATAAATATATGTTTTTTTATTATAGTTAAATGGCACGCACACACAAATAAAAACAGGTACACTCTTAGGCATCCAAGTGTTTTGGCTCAGGGGGACAGCTGTGCTCCCCCCCATGTGTGCACAGTCACACACTCACACTTACTGTGGTTCTGGGTGTATGGAAATTTAAAAATGTATGTAAAACAACTATGTATACAATAATCATTCAATTAAAAAGCCCTTGGAGCAGCTGCCACAGCTTATTTGTGTCAACTGCACATTTTATTGGCAGAAAAAGGCACAGATTTACCACCGCTTGATTTTTTTTAATATATCTTAACAGCTTTTCCCAGGCATCACTTTGCAAAATCTGAAAGGGATGGTTCGGAGTAATTTCAATTTAGGGTCCTTTGCACCATGACCTCGAGCCAAGGTTTCCCCTTGGTCGAACATTATTACAGTTAGAACTTATTTCGAGATATCAGCCGAATGGCTTAGTGCAGGCGCTAATGGATCCAAGGTTGTATCTCGTAAATTACCCCACTAATAATGCCTGTGATGGTACCAAACTTCTACAGTAGTACAAATAGGTTCTGTACTCATAAAACGAGGCATTGGGAAGTTTGTGAGTACATCAGGAGTTTATTTAAATAACACTATATAATCCTTTATGGGGCAATTTATACGGTAATTTCTTTTACCCTAGACAGGCAAGTGCTCATATATGGTAACTTCATTGACCTTGATTTGCAATGCAAAGATGAAAAAAATTTAGAATTTTTTTTTTTTTTTTAAATGTCCTGTAACATCCCCCGTTAGCTTTCGGAGGTTAAAATTTAGAATTTACAAATATTTCAATGAGTGCCCTATAAAGGGTTAAATATTACTAGAAATCTAAATTAGTCTGAATTACTTGAAAGAAATCCCTAACCGCTTTATTCACGATAAACAAACATCAATAGTCTGACTATGAATCCTAGCTTATTACATGTTGTAGAAGGAGTTTTAGTTTGTTCCTGCATGTTTTTTCTCTACGCTTTAGCCTTTAGCTTAGTTCTGTGACATCATGGCGGCAGCAGGCGCCAATCTGTTGTCAAGACAACCAGATTCTTTGTTGCTGGCTGAAAGACATTCAACAACGAGAGTAGCCTTAGGAAATCAACTTGAAATGGCAAAGAAACAGCTTTCTTTTTCTGCAAATCATATATTTAATTCAACTGAAAAAAGTTAGTGAGTCTAAACAGCTGAAACTGGGATATACTGTAGTTACATTTTAGTCTAAATGTGTTCCTCAAAAGAGCCAGTAGATGGCGATGTTAACCGTTTGGTTTCAAAAAGAGACAAGATCAGACATCACTTACAGATCATTCTGTTTTAATGTTTAAAGCAGCTTCACAGGTGATGTAATATAAAGTTTTAGGCAATTCTGTTATGCAAAACAAAGACTGCAAGACACTGGCTCTTATCATCATGCATGAATGGAGATATATGCAGATTTAAACATCTGCTGAACATTCAAGCAGCATGATGTCTCTCTCTGCTTCTCATACAAACAGATTATGGCTTCAGAAGATGACATATAGTACAGATGTTTTATGGGATACATACTTTTATGGTTCTTTTTATAAACATTTTGGAGCTAGATCCCCATTCACTTTTATTTAATGAAACAGATAAGCCAGTACTTTCTCTTGTGCTTCAAATGAAGAACAAAAGTCATAAGGTTTTGGAATGGCATGACATTGAATAAACGATGATCATTTTTATTTGGGGTTGATTTATTTAGAAATGTGATTGGGACACAGATGTAACTGACAAATAAAGCATGAGTTCTTCCTGAAAAACACAAATTAAGAGCGATATTCATTGTAGATAACATTCATTTTGCCATGTTATTGGCGATGTTTTATAATCAGTGGGAAACCCCAGATTACACAAATCTTTTAATGATAGTGTTTAGCAACACTTGATGGCAATGCTGGGCTAACAGCTATTGTGTAGTAATTGTAATACTGCTTTCTACCACACTCATCCATCACTTAATATTTAAATAGAGCTCAGAGTTTCAGTTTGTGGTTTGCTTCATTATACATACATGTATTGAATCCCCTGAATGCATCACACCACAGCCAGTGACTTCCAAAAATAGGTCACACACCACATCTCTGGTCCTCTGTGATTGTACCCTTCACAAAGATTTGTTTCTAAACTAGCAGGGGGATTCTGTGTTATATGGTATATCCGTCTAGACTCTGCACACTTCAGAGATTGTTCACCCTTTCCGCCGTGGCTTTGCGTCAGACAGCTGCAGAAAAAGTGGGTGAGTCTGGGTTTTTTTTTTTTTTTTTTTTACCAGGGAAAAAAATAGACATGAATGTAGCTCTGCAGAGACTCCCGGGCTGAAAATAGATCACTCGCTTCACTGCATGATTCGGAACAACTTCCCTTAATTCAAATCATTGTCCTGATCCCACAATGATATCGAACAACTGTCTGGATGTTGTCATGGTCCTGAATGCTCCCACTAAATATTTAAAGTCACTATGAAATCAAAATGGACCATTTAATTTTTTTTATGAAACATTGCAATATTTATTAAAAATGATTTATCCGTGCACATCATTGTTATTATTATTTTTAATTCATGTGTCCTTCACATAACCTTATTCAAAATCACTCTCTTCGCTGGTGATGTGTTCACTAGTGTGAGGGCGGGAAAACCTTTCAATCATATCGGATCGACCAATAGCAAACCAAAACCATCCAATTAATTCCTGATGGACAAAATCAAGTCCCGCCCTACATTTTTTCTTGTAGCTGTTTTTACTCAAGATATAAGTAACTAGAACAGACTATCACAACTTCCGGTTCATGTCGACTTTCAGCAGTTGTGGCCTAATGGTTAGAGAGTCAGACTGTAACCCAGAGGTAGCAGGTTCGATTCTCAATAGGTAAATGTAGGTAGGGGAATGAATTAACACTCTCTCTTCCACCCTCAATGCTTTGAGCAATGCACCTATCCCCCAATCGCTCTCCGGGCGCCGCAGCGAATGGCTGCCCACTGCTAGGTGTGTGTGTCCAGGGTTTGCATTGTGTGGCTCTTACAGGCCAGTAAAAGCTGTGCATGTTAGCCTCAAGAGTCGCGCGGTGTTTAGAGTCCTTGTTAACGTGCCCACCTCCCATTCCAGAGACCCCTGTTCTAATCCCGTTCAGAGAGGGTCAAGTAGGACTGATTATATCTGGTGCCGTGACCCGGATGGTCATGAGGGGTGAATGTAACAGACGTTGGCCATTAAGAGCTGTGCGTGTAAACCTCACTCCTCTGAACTCAAGAGGCGCGCTAGCGGCTGATGTCTAAGCCGGAGACCCCGGTTTGAGTCCCACTCAGAGCAGGTCGAGTGGGCACAAGTATGGGTACTTGGCCTTCATGTCACAAAGTAGGCCGTGTCCCAAATGGCACCCTAAGCACTCGCGGTCTTCCTCTGAGTCCGCACTTTCGTGACATGACGACGCTTTGACTGTCGGGAAGCATCAGTGCAGGCTCGGCAAAAGTGCGCATCGTGGGCACAAATCGACCGCTCGTGAGAACCCTTCTGAGACCTAAAATGACAAATGGGACACCCTACGGTCTCATGGACTTAATGGACACGCGCACGCGGCAGCCATTGTAAGTCCACAAGACCATATGAAATGCATATGAAGTGTGCCATGTAGGACAGGGCCGTAGTATGACAAAAGCAAAGCTGCTGTTGTACTGAATATCTGATTCTACATGCATGTGATTCGGTTGAGTGATCAGATAACAAAATGGTTTAGCTTTCAAAAACCCAGTGCTGTAATACCAGAGCTCTACCCGCAGGGGGAGCCTCTAAAGTTAGTTGAATAAACTGCAAAATGTACGGCTGGAGTCGGGAACAAGCGGGCCCCGCACAAATGGATCCGAGACCTGGGCAGGGGTTACTAAACATTTTTGTCAGCCGTACCCTTTAGAAGTATTTAGTACCCCCTGAGATGTTAAAGATATTAACCACAATGCATGTCATTGTCACATGACATTCAAAGAAAACAGATAAAATATCTAATCTTTTTTTCGAATGTGTTTTTTTCATAGTCTATGCTTGTCACATAATAAACTGACTGCGATAAAAGCATTGGCATATTCGTTTTGGAGTGACCTATATTTGGAACCTGCAAGCAACCACAAAATAGAAAGCTATTTTATAAGAGGCGTGCGTCACAGATAATTTTGATGAAAGTATGATGCATTTGTGTGGCACTACTCATTTCGGCAAAGAATGACTGTGTTGTAAAACTCTAAATGCAGTTCAATAATATCAGGGTTATGAGTTGATTGTCTTGTGAGGAACACATGATCCAAGATGACTAAGCATTATTCTATGATACAGAGGCTACCATCTGTACCAAGTAAATTGCTGGTTATGCAAAAATTCCCTCAGATTCTTAAGTAATGTTTATATGAACCCTAAACTTTGCCATCCAAATCACATATTTGTGTACATTTACATGTATTTGAAATGTGCAGCCACCATAATTGAAGGTTTTGACATATACAGTGCTATGCATAAGTTTAGACACCCATACTAAAGTTGACTAAAAAGAGGAATAAAAAATCATCTTTTGGAAACTGAACTTAATGCCTTAATTTAAAAATTAGGAAAAATTCAACCTTTAAGGACACCAATTTTCTTTGTGAATGTATAATGTATCGTAAATAAATAAATGTTCTTCCTTAAAATACAGGGTGCATAAATTTGGACACCCCTATGTTAAATTCCCATAGAAGCAGGCAGATTTTTATTTTTAAAGGCCAGTTACTTCATGGATCCAGGATACTATGCATCCTGATAAAGTTCCCTTGGCCTCTGGAATTAAAATAGCCCCACATCATCACATAGCCTTCACCATACCTAGAGATTGGCATGGTTTTATTTCAGTTAGCCTAATAGCTAGTTTGATTTGCATTGAGAGATGATCTTATGGAAAGTACTCCATGTCAGTCTCTAGTTATGGTGAAGGTTATGTGATGATGTGGGGCTATTTTAATTCCAAAGGCCAAGGGAACTTTATCAGGATGCATAGTATCCTGGATCCATGAAGTAACTGGCTTTTAAAAATAAAAATCTGCCTGCCTCTATGGGAATTTAACATAGGGGTGTCCAAACTTATGCACCCTGTATTTTAAGGAAGAACATTTATTTATTTATGATACATTATTCATTCACAAAGAAAATTGGTGTCCTTAAAGGTTGGATTTTTCCTAATTTTTTAAATTAAGGCATTAAGTTCAATTTCCAAAAGATGATTTTTTTATTCCTCTTTTTAGTCAACTTTAGCATGGGTGTCTAAACTTATGCATAGCACTGTATACAGAGAAAGCTGGTGGACATGTATGTCAGATGTCTTTTTTTTTTGTTTTTTTTTGTTTTTACAAATTATTAGTGAGTAGGCTATTTAGTCTCCTCCACTGACCAGTTCCATCTACTGGCTGTAGTCTTTAGCCTCTGGCCAGAAAATCCTCCGATGACGCAAAATTACGATTTTTGCGTCATCGGAGGATTTTTTCCAGACAAAAAATACACAAATCTCTTGTCTCAGGGGGATATGAGGGTGGAAAGTATGGTAATTCGAAAATACTACAGGTTTTCTACTAATACAAAGCTTAATGCTAAATCCTGAAGTATCCCTTTAAATAAACATACGGACATACATAAGTCATAAAATGTGTACCATAACATTGCGTGTGTGCGCAAAGATACTTTTGACTAATTGAGAAAATAGTCAGATTAAAGTATTTACATGCATTCTATTGAATGGATTATTTCAAGTCTACAATCTGACTAAATTTCATTCAGATCATGCATGTTTACATGAAGGCCTTCAATTTGATTGCTAAAGGATTATTTAGTTGAATGTTAACTTAGCTATTGGTAGTTCAGGTTACATAATGTATTAAATGTTAACCAAATATGATAAAATGTTAAGTGCCGTTTTACCTAAAATGGGATTTACTTTGTTGCACATGAAACATAAGGACATATAATGCAGTGTGGGCAAATGATGACATTTTGTAAGCAACTGAAAATGAATCTGCCAAATTCAGGAGAAACCACAAAAACTGGTAAAAAAAAAAAAAAAAAAGACGACTTCACTTGTCCAAAAATGCAGCTGGATTCCAAATGTAGCACGACTGGCCCGCACAGATACGCTGTGACGGGGAATTCCAACACCCATCCTCTTTCCTGTTGCTATACCCAAAAACCCGGATCTCTTCTTTCAGCACACTAGAGCCGCAGAATTTTCCCAACCATTTTGGCTGCAAACTGCAATGTTGTTAGAACCTGAACAAGTAAAATTCTACCATTTCATCATTACTAGACTTTTCTGCATTGCTAGACTGTTTCACATTTCTACATTGAGAAACATGCACAGCGATTTTTACATCCAACTTGCAGGACAACATGCAGAATCAAGGCTATCTATCTACAGTTTCGCATGAAAGGGTATCAAAACCAACAAAGCATATGAGTGATAGGCTACTTGTTACATCGTGCTGTGAGAAGACGTACTGAAGATAAAACGCTGTTACTCCCTCAGCTGTGGAAAGTCCCCACCAGCCTGCTCCACGAGCGCAGACCGAAAACTTTTGCAAAGGCAAGAGGTCAGATCTACCCTCACTGTAAGGGTGTAAACCACAAAGTCTGAGTGAGTAGGCATGCCAAAAAAAAAAAAAATGGAACCAGTTGTCCCTTTGATAGTGAACACATATTGGGGAGATTTTTTGGTATTTTTCAGTTTGGCTAACCATAGTTCAATCTTGTATTTTTGTTTGTGGTTTAGACATCATGTGCATATGTGCATGTCAGCACACAACAGATAGTTTAACATATAAGTCTTATTACACAGGGATTCCTATCATTGCATGTGTAAATGGGTCATAATCTTCACCATACACTTCTATGGATTTTGATACAAAAATAAATAAATGAGGGTGTAATCAGTTTTATCTTGGGTGTATGCTTGTTCTTCATGAGGAATTAATACGTAACTCTCTATTTACCAAGTTGTGGTTAGGAATACAGGCTGGTGCGGTCACTCCAGACATAAATGAGCTCACTCATAGAGGACTGTAAGTTGGGGAAATTTAGGGACATTTTGTCCAGTACTAAGCATAGTTCAAGCATTTCCTCTTCCTGTATAAGCCTTTGCTTTCAACAGGCCAGCACAGCATGCAAGCATTATGAGAACAGGAAGAATTTGTATTGTGTTTGTTTGAACATCCTGACCAGCCCAAGACAGCTACATTTACTCAACCACTGGTGTGAGTTTGGGGGGTTTGGGGGTTAAGTGTTTGTATGGCCAATGGCAAACAGGGGGTTGGTTTGAGTCATTATTTTTACAAAACTGTTCATTTTTGCTACTCATGCAGAAATTAAACACTTTAATTGCAGCTAATTGGATCAAGTCTTCTGTTTTAGGCACGTCCTGATTTTGCAGAGTTAGACACGTTCCTGGGTCAACATATTTTGTTGATCCTGGAACAACATTCCTGTCAAAAAAATAAAGTCCTTATCCATTATTAAGTTATCCTTATTATCAGAGGGAAATGAGAGGGAAGCACCTAACCCTGGTTGTAAGCCTAAACTTGACATAAACTCTAAACTTGTCCCACAAATCTGTTTTGTTGATTGGAATGTTGTTCAGGATCACTGAGATGATGATCCAGGGACATGTTGTACTTTCTGAAATCAGGTTCTGCCTGTTTTAGCTATATAACATGCACACCAGTAGTCTGATTATTGCTATAATTAGAGTGAGGAATTACTGAGACTTGGCAAACTTACATTATTAATTTACAGATTAGCCTATTCGCTAAGAAAGGAGGTTGTAATAGCCTACATCCATTTTCGTTTATACCCCAACCCAAAACCCAAAATTATCAGTTCAATTAATCTGGCCTGTAATAAAATGTTCATCACTTCCATGTTTTCAGACTTCATTAATTTAGTCAAAAAAAACACATCCTACATGTCTCCATTTCAATGTTTCCGACCAACAATAAAACACGATGACCATGAGCTGCGTGGAGTTCCGATCATGTGCGCATGCGCAAACTCGAATAATTCCTATGAAATAATTATTTTATATTAGGCCTTAGGCTGTAGTATTATTTTATATTAGGCCTTATACAGGCCTTATTATTTATGTTGATTATCCCTATAAAACCAACTTTTTTTCTTTTAAACATTAATTGGCGGTCGTTTGTTCATATGTCAATTAATGCGGTTATTAAAGGAGAACTCGGCAACTCTAGCGAACTCTAGTCACTTCTTCGCTGATTTTCCCTTTTGTTGTCGCATGTTTTCCCCACGAGCTCCCCCTACAGCTGTGGTGGGGCGTATATTTCACAACACAGTCGTAAAAAACTCACTTGCGGCAGCCTCCTCCCCCTCTCTACCGCTGCTCATGTGCGTTTGTTTTGATCGGAGCAAGCCAACTGTATCGCGTGGAGCTATGTCTACTGAGGTGGGTAATCTGGTAATACATCATAAATGCGTGTGTGTTTATGTCGAATTGCCGTAAAGCAATTTGTGTTTCGCGCTCGTTCTCGTTCTCGCTTTCGCTTCTCACGAGACTTCCAATTTCTATCTTGCCGGGACGGTAGTGAACAAGTTGCAAGGTTGGTTTTCCGCCTGGGAACGCTGGGGGGAGCGGGGAAAGTCACCAATATCACCAGAACAGGTTGTTTAACCATCCAAATGATTTCTAGACAGTTTTATTAAGTTAAAAAAGCTACCAAGTTCTCCTTTAATGCAGTTATTAGAGAGAGAGAGAGAGAGAGAGAGAGAGAGAGAGAGAGAGAGATTAAGTGTGTGAATTGCGTCAGTCTCTCAACAGTGTTCTGCACCAGCGTCTATAATAGCGAAACTACTTTTATCTGCATTGCACCTCGCTAGTGAGAAACGTCATGTAGCTTTTAAGTTGCTAAACTGTTTTACTGATAAAGTCGTCAGAGCAGCGCTGCTGACAACACGTTTCTGTGCGAGTGTGTGTCTGTAGCCTACTGTATTATGTGTGCGCGCTTGAGTGGGAGAGACAACGAGGAAGAGATATAGTAACATAGTGTCGCCCCAGATCCGGCTCACATCTGGTAGGCCTACACGTGGATTCCACACGACCCAGATGTGGGACGGATCTGGGCCAACACTGTTGCTGTCTGGGATGTGCTTTTCCATAGTAATAATTGTAAAATACACAATAAAACGTAATTTTGTGGCAAAAAAAAAGTCATTTTTATCCTATTGTTTACTATATTTATTTGCTCAGTCAGTGTTGTGTGGCAAAGTTTAAGCATAGTATACACTCACTAAACGAGAGAGAGAGAGAGAGAGAGAGAGAGAGAGAGAGAGAGATTTAATTCAGAGAATTTACTGTTCTTTTTTTTCATGGGAAAGTTATTGAACAGAATCAGCTATCATTAAAAAAAAGGAAAGAAAGGAACTCCCCTTACATATGCAACTGCTGACGCCACTGGATGAATACCCTTAAAAAGAGCCCCTAGAGAGGCATGGTTCCTTTTACATAGTGTCACATGTAGAACATAAAGAGATGAGAGTCTTGTTTCATGTCTTGGGGGAAAATATACATACCCACATCAAAAGATTTGTGGTAAATACTCTTGCTACATTGTGCACTGCATCAACTAAAAGCCCCGTTCCCATAACTCAAATACCCATTTTCACACGTAGCACAGCATGTTGTAAGCTTTGGCTTTTTTTATTTGAAGGCGTGCGGGTTTTGAAGTTGGCCCTCTACAACAACAAAAAACCTTGCTGTCAGTGTGAAGGTGTAACAGTAGTAGCAGATGTTGACACCATAAGAAAAGCGTTTGCCCGCTGAGGTTTGGTTCATGTTATAAGATACGCCTCGGTTATAAAAAAGCAAATAGATACATGCACGAGGGAATTCCCCGAGAGCCTGATCAATTACAGATGTGTAAATCCCCACTCCATGTCCTCCGCACAATATATCCTCACACTGCTCTGGGAAGCAGCTGGCAGCTTTGCACTTTCACCAATGACAGTTAAACTCTTGATCAAATCAAAAGTCCTGTTTCTGCAATGTTATTGTTTTGGTGAAGCGCCTCAGCAGCCTTGTATGCTTTTCTGGGATACGCATTATCACACACCTGTGCCAGACGTGACAGGGAAAGTTCAGGGGATTTTAGAGAAGAGGAACTGTAACTATTTAAGGGAAGCTGGTGAAAATTTAAAAAGAGTGAATGTTATTCGAGATTCGGTGTGTTCCTCACATTCACAGACTTACTAAATACACCTCGCTGATAAGGGTTTGTACGCCATATTTTCAACATATGATTTTGTTTTGTTATTTGCAGGATGAGCAGTAGATATTGCAGTGTTATATTGAGAAGTGTGGAGTGGTTCTTGACCTCACATGTATTTTTGGCTCAATCCATGCACAAAATAATGACTTCATGTTGACTGTGTGAGGGGAATTTTGAGATATCCATGATTCACTGGCAGTGGCTTCATCCACATCCAGTAGGCTACATGTCAAGACGCATGTCCACTCGGTAATGTTTTTTTTTTTTTTTCTTGACTCCACCAAAGCATGACATCATTTGTCATATTTCATAGGTGAAATTCAAGATCACGTAATAGAGCAAAGACAGTAACAGTGTTTCGGTGGCCTGGCAGAAACAAAGAGAATCAAAGAGGAGGTTCAGATTTCAAGCCTATATTGTAAAAAAAAAAAAAAAAACTTTGGTTTTGTCTGACAAACTCTATTTTAAAGGTTGATTGAACTACTGAATGTAAAGCTCTAAATCTAAAGCAAATGTATGTAAAATTGTAATCATCAATGTAAAATTGATGATTATGATTATGATTTCTTCCATCCCAGCACAGCCAAAATTGATGTCCGGCTTAGGAAAATTTACATCTTTAACATTTAATCAGATATTATAAAAAAAAATAATTGTAGACATATTGCGTATGTGCTTGGAGTCAATTGTTTTATTTGTGATAACGCAATGAAATTTTTGGCCGGGCTGTCATACAATGAAATTATGAACACATACAAAAATGATGAAACCAATGAAAGTGAGTTCATTGGTTCACTGGTGAGTTCATTGGTTCAGTCTTTTCAAGACAAAATGAAATATTGATAACTGATTATGTTGTAGTCAATGCATGCTTTTTTCTGTGAGATTTTGTTTTTAAATGCATTTTTTGTATAGTAAAAGAAAACCTGTATTTTGCTTTTTTATAATATAGCCTATATATATATATATATATATATATATATATATATATATATATATATATATATATATATATATATATATATTCAGCCAAGCCATGTAATATATATATATAATATATATATTACATGGCTTGGCTGAATTCCAATGTAGAATGCGGTCTGTTATTTCTTGATTTTGATAACAGACCGCCGCGAACTATAACAGACCGTTGCCATGCAAAACAGCGCGTTGCTATGGACGCGGAACGGACTATTTTCTTTGGCGGAAGTAATACAATCGTTTTTAAAACAATAAACGCCTTTTTAAATCAATAATTTGTGTCAAATTAATTATTTATATTTTAGGTAGCCATGTAATGAGCGGGATAATGTATAGAGAGAGGCGGTCGTTATAGCGAATAGCAAGCCCTTCGGGCTGTCAAGAACTGTCGTTCAGCCTGTCGGGCTTGTTATTCGCTATAACGGCCGCCTCTCTATACATTATATATAAATATATAAATAAATATATATATATATATATATATATATATATATATATATATATATATATATATATATATATATATATATATATATATATATATATATATATATATATAATTTTTTTTTTTTTTTATATATATATATATATATATATATATATATATATATATATATATATATTTTGATGGTTGAATTAGACTTAATAGTAGTGTCATTAAAAACAAGCATCCCATCCAGACATCATTTGGCCATGTGCTGTACACCACTTAATTTGATGTATAGAAGTAATTCTATATAACATTTTCAGTTTGATACAATTAAGTTATGCAAGCTAAGAAAACATATTAGCCTATGTAATATCAGTGTTGGTATTAGCCTAAAATACAAACTGATTCAATTTGAATTTACAAGAAAAACAAACATTAATTCACAGAACATATTATTTTGTGTTTGAAGAAAGCTGGCAGACCACCATTATTTTTTAAAGGGATAGTTCACCCCAAAACTAATATTCTGACATAATTCTTCTCAAGTTGTTCCAAACCTGTATGGGTTTCTTTCTTCTGTTGAACACAAAAGAAGATATTTTGAAGAATGTTTGGTAACCAGACAGTTTCTGGTCACCACTGACTTCCATAGTAATTTTTTTTTTTTTCCTTATATGGAAGTCAATGGGGATGCAACTGTTTGTTTACACAAACACACACACACACACACACACACACGATTCATCCACCATTAGGATTATTTTGCATAGGTTGCAGGCAATATTGTTGCAAAAAAAAATTAAAAAATGCTGCAACAGAAGTGACTTCATTCACTCTTTCATTACAGAGTATTCAAATGGGAAGTGGTCACAGGGACTTTTCTTTTAGAAGATGTCAAGTTTGATTGTTAAAAATGTCACTGACCTTCAATGAATACATTTTCACGCTCAATATATATTTATAGTAATTTTCCATTAGTTGCTTTATTTTGGCCAGTGACCGTTATGAGTGTTCTGGTTTTTACCAGCCTCCAGATTCACACATTACACAACTCTATCTGCAGTGGTACCTGTGAGAGAGCAGGAAACAGCTCTGACACACTCCCACAGTTTAACGTTTAACGAAGATGAATTGGATCACAAAGGGATTTCAGTGTGGTGGGTGTTATAGAAATGGCCGTTTCTCACCACTTTTTGCACTTCAGGTACTTTTGTTATTTCAAATGGTTTGTTTTCTTTCCTCATTTTACCTCTCTGTGAGGTTTAACAACACCACACTACAACTGGACTGAAATAAATAAATATATGAAAAGACATACAGTAAAATGTATTGTGCACATCTTTTTGCCTCTTCTCCTTACCTTAAAGCATGTGATTTAACTGCATGGACTAATCTATGCTTCTAAGAATCAAATACCAAAGCATAAAGGAAGTGAGATGAGATAGGTTTGAACCATTTTCTCTGAAACAGAACATGCTAAGAGATGAGATAAATTCACAACCGTGTGGTCAGTAACATCTGAAACGCCAAGTCAGAACAGCCAAACATGTAACTCAGAGTTTTGGGGTCAAGAACATTTCGCCCTAAAATTCATACATTTTATCCTTTGAAAGGATGGGCTGAGAAACCTAGATTTTAAACATGCATTTAAGATATAAAAGTTTGTTTTCATTAACTTTGAGGTATAGATATTTGATGAGATTATCAAGGATCCAAAGGTTTCCTTTTAAAATGTTTGGCTACTTCTGAGAAAGTGTATGTGAAAAACAGCCACAAATTATATATAGCAACCAGTGTCTATGAAGTTAGTTAAGGTTAGGGTTTTAGAGGTTAAAAGTTTTATAGAGGGGCATTTTATGTTTTTGTAAAGCCTTTAGAGTGCTGGAAAACCGTATTTTGTGGTTATAATTAATAAGGTGAATTGCAAGACACAGCATGGTCAGGTGAACAATTTAGCAAACTTTTAAAAAGAGTATACTTTTAAGGAATATACTGAAAGGATTAGTTCACCCCCAAAAAATGAAACTTCTGTCATCATTTACTCTCCCTAAAGTTGTTCCAAAAATTTATGAATTTCTTTCTTCTGCTGAACACAAAAGAAGATATGTTGATGAATATCAAAACAAACAGTTGATGGACCCCATTGACTAGTATTGGGGAAAAAAATACTGGAAATTAATGGCCGTCAACTGTTTGGTTTGACATTCTTCAAAATATCTTCTTTTTTTAATTCTTGGGTCAATTGTAGTGTTTTTTTTTTTAACCCTAAATTGCATGTTAATTGCCGTTTAATGAAAATGTATTATAGGTTAAATTTATAAAAAATGCAGTTAGTTGAACATAAAGGGATAGTTCACCCAAAATGTTTAATTCTGTCATTAATTACTCTCATGTTGTTCCAAACCCACGATTTTCGTTCATCTTCGGAATACAAATATAGTCCAACATTTCTGGAGAGACACGATCGCTTTATGGTCGGTTGAGCTTCTGTTTGTTCGCTGATCAATGCTTATATGTGAATAAAAGCCTAAATTCAATATTTTTTTCATAAACGAGATCTAGTCTCTCCAGAAAATGTGGACTAAACCGCTTAGGCTAATTCATATGGATTAGTTTTACGATCTCGAACTTTTTGAAGCGTCAAGCGTCAGTAGGCTGTCAGAGGAGAGATTGAAAGCTCTCAGATGTCATCAAAAATATCTTAATTTGTGTTCCTAAAATGACTAAAAGTCGTACGGGTTTGGAACGACATGAGGGGAGTACGTAATGAGAGAATTTTCATTTTGGGGTGAATCATCGTGCTTGTTCACTTTTGACAGGAGAGGACCCACTATAGAAAACAATACAGATTTTTCTAAAAAAAAAAAAAAAAAAAAAAAAAAAAAAACCGGTATGACTGGAATCTAATGTCAGTATACATTAATTAATGTTTTTAAAAAATATTGTTTTATTTCTTTTCTTTTTTCTTTTCTTTTTTTAAATTGTATTTGGGTCAGTGTAAAGTTTAATATAAAACAGAGAAAACTAATACATTATACAACATTAATTTGTGTTAAAAACTGTAAAATTATCAATAATAATCATTATAATAATAATAATAATAAAATGACTGTGCACCTTTGCGTTCGATGTTGACCCGGAAAAACAATCTGTGCACACTGCTTCCGGGTCATTCGTTCTGCATGTTGCTATTCTGTGTAGCCTGCAACACTTTTGCAATTTTACGTTAGATAAACTTCTTATAAACATGTCCCGGGGTTCTAGCGCGGGGTTTGACCGTCACATCACTATCTTTTCTCCGGAAGGAAGACTTTACCAAGTAGGTGAGTACGAAAGACTTTATTTGACTTGAAAAACAGCTAGTAAGTGCACAGTCATGTCGCTACAGTTCAGCTCATTCACTCACTCACTCTTACAGCAGCGGCTTATTATGAAATGCTATTATTATTATTCTGTCATATAAAACTTCTTTTAGCTGAATGTGTGTTTGTGTGTTTTTTCTTTTCTTTTTATATTAAATCATATTAGTCTAAGTTACTAGCTAGACCGTTAGCTCGAGCGAGTGAGTTAATGATGGAGAATCGGCTCGATGATGTTTTTGAATGTAATAATTTAATTTAACACATTTACAGATATCAATTTAACAGTGTTTTATAAATGTGTGTTAACTGCTCTAATGCAACAGTGATGTGCCTTGACATATCTGTTGGTTAAGGTGTAGGTTATGGCTAATTCTATAAATATTGTGTGTTGTGTACATTTTATTGAACAATTCGTACCAACAACTTATATATTTGTATTAGAACAGTAGGATCAGGTGCATTAAAAAGAAAAATAATAAATTAAATAACAAATAAAATAAATGCATTTAAATCTCTAGGTCTTTTCTTGTAAATCATATTCTTCTATTAATACCAAAAGTTGTATTGCATTTGTATTTTTCAACACGTTAAGGGCTTTTGTATAAATAAGAGGCTCATTGTGAAATACCCTAAACGTCAAAATACTGTAGTTACTACAGTTATTGTTTTAACTGTTAAAGCGTGATGGAAAAATTGTATATTTATGTGGTTTTTTTTATTTATTTGTTGTAATGCACCAAATTACTCATTCACTTTGCTAGTAAATCACGTGCATCACATATACAACTTAATTAATAACTTAATTTCATTCTTACAGAATATGCATTCAAGGCCATAAACCAGGGCGGTCTGACATCAGTTGCTGTTCGGGGGAAAGACTGTGCTGTAGTCGTCACACAGAAAAAAGTCCCAGTAAGTCTGCTTTCATGTACCGTTTGTCCACCAAAATGGCTTGGCGGGGTGTTATAACCACCCCACAAAGAAACACATTCAAACATCAATTTGAATTGCTTTTAATTCAGTTTGTTTTGACCCGGAATGCCTTTTCTGTGGTGGAAACGTGCAGGACGTTTGGTGGGAAAGGGGACTTTTAATTAATGTTCTTGTGGTGCTTTTCTCTATTTTCCAGGACAAGCTGCTGGACTCTTCCACTGTCACTCATTTATTCAGAATCACAGAGAGCATTGGCTGCGTGATGTCAGGAATGACAGGTACAGATCTCATCATGGTACTTTTCACGATGTCTGCTGGAAGTGATGCGCTCATCATTGCCTTGTGTTTGTGTTCAGCTGACAGCAGGTCTCAGGTGCAGCGAGCTCGCTATGAGGCGGCGAACTGGAAGTACAAGTATGGCTATGAGATTCCAGTAGACATGCTTTGTAAAAGGATCGCTGATATCTCTCAGGTTTATACACAAAACGCAGAGATGAGGCCGCTCGGCTGCTGTAAGTAAACACCTTTTCCTCAGTTATTTACACACACTTATAATGTAGTTTAAATTGCCTCTATTATGCTGTTTTAAAGGTTCCTAATGTTGTTTTGGAGGTCTCCTACTATAGATTTACATTCATCCAAGGACAATAAAACACTTTAATTTTCTCATAATATACATTTGCAGCATCAACTCTTTTCCCACAGTGTCTGAAACGGTTGATAAAGGATTCAGTCTCTCTAAACCCCTCCTTTCTGAGAGCCTACTCTGCTCTGATTGGTCAGATGGCCCAGTCTGTTGTGATTGGTCTACTCTGCTCTGATTGGTCAGATGGCACAATCTGTTGTGATTGGTCTACCAATATTTTTTTTTTAAATCGATTCATATATAAATCGCGATTCTATCTTCTATCGATTTGCTTGCGCTGACGGACGCACAGCCAAAGTACGCGCACAGATGCCGCCTCTCACATGCACGCGATTGCGAATTCAGTTCTCTTTCACAGCTACACACACACAATTATGTCAAAATGCACATCGTGTGGACTGTGGACTATTCAATTCAAACAGAGTCTGTTGTGTCTTATGCAAACGAAAACAATATCCGTGCATTCATTCTTAAAGGGACAGCCAGCCGCATCATAAACTGTTGCCATCCGTTTAATTAATGTTAATAAAAAAACTCACTGCTTTTGACCGAAACACTTTTTTTAATCCTTGTTATGAATCAGTTTATATTTAATTCATACAGTGAAGACTATACAGTATATTTAATTCATACAGTGAAGACTATACAGTATTTTATTTTTACACTTGATTATTCAATTTCGGTAGTATTTCTTACTACGTTTAATAAACCTATGCTACTGTACTTGAAAAACTTAACTGCCTTGCTTTATTACAGAAGACTGTTATGATTGTAGTCAGCTTTAAAGGCATTTGTTTTATAATGCTGGGTTGACTAAAATTAGAAAAACAAAATAAATTTCAAGGTTCACATTTAATTCAGAAGGATTTTTTTTTCTTCTAGACCCATTAAACTGTCTACCGCAGTCAAATAAGAAAAGTTCCACAAAACAGTAAACTACAATCAAAATGCACATATCCAATCAAAATTGAGAATCGATTTGAAATCGAATCGTGACCTCAAGAATCAATTCAAATCGAATTGTGAGCTACCAAAAGATTCCCACTCTTAACAAATACTGTAATTTTCCATAGAAAACAAGAATGGTCCTTTTTGATTTCATGGTGACTTTAACATTGCATGTTGGCTGTTTATGCTCATATTTGTACGCTGCAAAGTTCCTTTAAAGGGGTCATATAATGCCATTTTTGTACAAGCTAATATGATTCTTTAGGGTCTAAATTAAAAGTTTGTAATATACTTTAATTAAAAATTCTCATTAGTATTGTAAGAAAACACTGATTTTACCTGGTCAAAAACAGCTCTGTTTTCAGCACGCCGTTTAAGTGCATGTGTCTTTAAATGATAATGAGCTTTGCTCACCCCGCCCCTCTGTTCTGTGCGTACACCTTTTGTAACACAATAACCATTACGCGTTGTTCATTATAAACGTGGGATTATGAATTATATTGAGAATGAGTGTAAAAATAGCTGCATTCATCATGAAGCGTGCAAGCGATTTGCAAAGATTAATATAAAGATTAATATAAAGCTTAATAAAACGTTACACTCACTTCTTCTGGAGGTGCAGCAGGAACACGAAGTTGGTACCGATCCTTTTTTCAGGAGCAGCTTTTAGCAAAACCAGCTTTATACTGACTTTGTTTGTAAAGCAGTCTGGTGAAATGATTCGCGCAAACATGAAAGCATTGACGTTGATCGTGGGGAATGTTCCCTTCGAAAACAAACTCAGCCACTGCGTCTTCAGCGGTTCGGATTTAAGAACATCAATATGACTGCTGTGTTCGTTAATACACCCAAGAACAGAACACCACAATCGCTTAGACGCCATTCTGCTCAGTGCTCCAGCTATCAACAATGATGCGCCGGTCCGCGCAGGCTATGACTGACAGCTCGCTCATGGCTGTGTTGAAACGCTACTGTCAATCAACAATCGTGGGAGGGGCGTCGATTTTGTGACGTCACAATATCGAACAGCTTGATTTGAGATGGGAGGAAACATAAAAGAAGATAAACAAAAAACACTGGATGGATTTTTAGCATTTTATGATGGTTGTGTACAGGCACTGCCAACACACATTTCAGTACAATCAACTTGTAAAAGTGCATGTACCATTATATGACCCCTTTAAGTTTTGTGTATTGTTTTTTTGTTCCAGGCATGATTGTGATTGGTCTGGATGAAGAGCTGGGGCCGCAGGTGTACAAGTGTGACCCTGCAGGTTATTACTGTGGGTTCAAGGCCACAGCAGCAGGAGTCAAGCAGACAGAGGCTACGAGCTTCCTGGAGAAAAAAGTCAAGAAGAAACTCGATTGGACCTTTGCGCAGACAGTTGAGGTACATCAGAACAGGCTACAATTCAAGAAGACTTTTCTATACAGCTTTAGCAGAATTGATTCTAGCTGCTAACATTGCCCACACCAGCTTATCATTTAATTTTAGCAGTATGCTGCAGGTAAAAATGTTATTTTTGTGCTTTTAACATCAGGTTACAACAAATTTGAACCTTATTTTTCATTGCGGAAGTAAGCTATTTTCTGTGAATGTGCCGAGACTTCCGATCCATTTGCCGCTATAGTGAAATAACGGGAAGATTAACTAAATGCAGTAAATGGCCAAATAATTCGCGCTGAAAACCATTGTTTATAATTATTATGATACTAAATTAAAATAATATAACAAGTCAATATTGCACAAGTTTTGCAATATCAAGCACCATAACTTATTTTCAGCTAAAATAACGAAGTGGATGAGACCGGAAGCCTCGACACAATCAAGTTGATTTTTTTATTTTATCTATTAATGTCAGTGCATTAGATGACAAACCAAGTAGTATTGGAAAGCCAATGGGGCTAAAAGTGAACTTTTTCACTTTTTTTGTAATTACAGTGCTATGCATAAGTTTAGACACCCATACTAAAGTTGACTAAAAAGAGGAATAAAAAATCATCTTTTGGAAACTGAACTTAATGCCTTAATTTAAAAAATTAGGAAAAATTCAACCTTTAAGGACACCAATTTTCTTTATGAATGAATAATGTATCGTAAATAAATAAATATTCTTCCTTAAAATACAGGGTGCATAAGTTTGGACACCCCATGTTAAATTCCCAGATTGTTAGCCTTCACCATATCTAGAGATTGGCATGGTTTTATTTCAGTTAGCCTAATAGCTAGTTTGATTTGCATTGAGAGATGATCTTATGGAAAGTACTCCATGCCAATCTCTAGGTATGGTGAAGGCTATGTGATGATGTGGGGCTATTTTAATTCCAAAGGCCAAGGAAACTTTATCAGGATGCATAGTATCCTGGATCCATGAAGTAACTGGCCTTTAAAAATAAAAATCTGCCTGCCTCTATGGGAATTTAACATAGGGGTGTCCAAACTTATGCACCCTGTATTTTAAGGAAGAACATTTATTTATTTACGGTACATTATTCATTCACAAAGAAAATTGGTGTCCTTAAAGGTTGGATTTTTCCTCATTTTTTAAATTAAGGCATTAAGTTCAATTTCCAAAAGATGATTTTTTATTCCTCTTTTTAGTCAACTTTAGCATGGGTGTCTAAACTTATGCATAGCACTGTACATTTAACCATCTGGTCCCACAGTGGTTTTTAGTCTCTTGTCTCTATAGCACAATTTCTTTGGAATGGAAATATCAACTTCCTCTAAACTTGCTTTGCTCAATAATGTAGTTAAAGATATTACCGAATGGTTTGGTTATATATGCTTGCTTCCTGATTTATTACACAATTTATTTGTAAATAGGGGAATAATGGTAATTTTTTGTACTTTGAAATTTATGAAAAAAAGGAAAGGTTATATCAACAATCTGCTCTTTAAAAAATGAAATACAATTAAAATGTATATTTAAATAAAGTATGCTGTACTGTTATGCATCTTATATACATCCTAAAGCAAAAAAACGTTTTGTAGTACACTACCAGTCAAAAGTTTTGGATTAGTAAGATTTTTATTAAAATAAGTCTCTTCTGCTCACCCAGGCTGCATTTACTTGATTAAAAATACACAATAAAACTTAATATTGTGAAATATTATTACAATTTAAAAAAGTGGTTTTCTATGAAAATATGGTAGTAAACTGTACTGCACTGTTATTCCTGTGATGCAAAGCTGAATTTTCAGCATCATTACTCCAGTCTTCAGTGTCACATGATTCTTCAGAAATCATTCTAACATGATGATTTGATGCTCAAGAAACATTTCTCATTATTATCAATGTTGAAAACAGTTATTTACATTTTTATTTCAGGATACTACCCTTCAAAAGTTTGGGGTCCGTACGAATTTTTATTTTACTTTTTTGGGGGAAGATCCTTCAATCAAGGATGAATTTGATCAAAAGTGACAGTAAAGACATTTATAATGTTACAAAAGATTCTATTTCAAATAAATGCTGTTCTTTAGAACTTTCTATTCATCAAAGAATCCTGAAAAAAATGGTACACAACTGTTTTCAACATTGATAATAATAATGAATGTTTTTTGAGCATCAAATTAGAATGATTTCTGAAGGATCATGTGACACTGAAGACTGGAGTAATGCTGAAAGTTTAAGTTATATTTTTAAATATATTAAAATAGAAAACAGTTATTTTAAATCAAACGTTTCCATCCACAGACGGCGGTCACATGTTTATCAACTGTGCTGGCAATCGATTTCAAGCCTTCTGAGTTGGAGGTAGGCGTCGTCACAGCAGAGGATCCGAAATTCAGGTGGGTGCAGGAAGAACCGTGTTCTTTTACACTGAGAGAGTCTCTGTTCTACAGGAAATCAATTCTAGAAAGGCAGTTGTTCGCTTCAGTACTGATATTCGTCAAGTGATGCAACATGCCTCGTATATGTCTGATGCATATTTTTCTCTTGATGAAGAATATTTTTGGTGGTTGTGGCACCTAAAAGGACTTGCTCTCTTTCAGGATTCTGTCAGAGTCAGAATTGGACACTCATTTGGTCTGTCTGTCTGAGAGGGACTGAGATCTCCAGGCTGCTGCTTGCTGTTCAAGATACGTAGGATCCCATTCAGATCTTTTGTTCTTATGTAAATTCCCCGTTCCATTAAACACATTTTGAGAAAAATATTTGTAAGCTTCCTTTCTCTTTTTCTTCTGGTGTATCTGAGTGTTTAGCTAGGGGAATCCCCGACATGCACATCTTTCATTTTCGCTGCATCCAGTGTTTTCCCAGGCTGATTTTCTCGCTTCGTGGAATTATTTGTGAACTTTGAGCGTCTTAAGTGTGCTATAAGTCGCTTAGGGCTGACTGAAGAAGATGACGCAAGGAAAGTCAAACACGTGCTTTAGAGTTTATTCACACTCCTGATCATCTGATTCGCTTCAACTTTGCAATGTGACTGGAAGTTTGAACAAATTTGAGGTTTTTTGGTAATTTCCCGTAGAATTCCCACAGTAAATCTGGTCCACAAATACATGCTTGAAAAAAGGAAGATTAGAAAATGTGTTAAAGGTATCATGAAGCTTTTAAAGCATTCATTAATCCTGGTTAATGTTAAATTCTACATGTACTAATATATTTTGAACATTTGAAATCATAAATTATAAATAAAAATTAACAATATTTAATGTATTATTAACAAACAGGAATGAACAATATATTTATATTAATTAATATTAATATATATATATATATATATATATATAAATTAGCATTAACCTATGAATTGTTGTGCATTGTTAGTTCATGAAACTATATATATATAAGTGTCACATGACCTTTTATATATATATATATATATATATATATATATATATATATATATATATATTAGGGTCATGTGACACTGAAGACTGCTGAAAATCCAGATCCTGTGTTGCAATCAAGTGAATAAACGACATTTTAAAATTATAGTTTTAAGTTGTAATATTTCTAAATATTACTGTTTTTACTGTATTTTTAATTAACCAATTGCAGCCTTAGAGCTTAAGAGACATAATTCAAAAATGAATAGGAATTTACTATGTGACAGTGTTGTGGATGATTATGATGTCATATTGAAATCTTTCCAAATGATTTTAATAGCTCCTGTGATACTCATTCACTCATCAGGAGAACAAAGCAACGGAATCTCCCTTAAAATCTAAATCCCTGGCGTATCCGTCTCCAGAAACATGATTAATGCCTAAATAAATAGAAAGCTATGACTCTGAATTAGGTGGCTGTCTGAGTAATCCATAAATTACACAGTTTTATGGATGATCTGTTCATTTAGTCACATAATGAAATCCTGGTGTGGAATACGTAATGATTCTGAGCATCGCACCTTTAGCGGTCAGGTGTTCATTTCTCTTTCTCGTGGGGAACTTCACACTATGCGTGAGTCAGTTAGACATGACTCCATTTCAGCAGACCCAAGGAATTTTATTCAAACTACAGTGACGCATCTAACGTGACTCATGTGTTCCAGAAAGGAAACAATAGCAGTTACAGTACAACATCGAGGGCTTTTTTTTTCTGAATTACCACTATGTGCTGGAATGTGATGTTCTTTCACAAGTTTCGCAACTCAAGAAAATTTCCAGGCCTTCTGGACATTCAATACAAAAAACACCCAAAGTCGGAATTAGTTTCTTTCCTTTTTAATGTAAAAAATATTTTCACAGTGTAATACATAGACTATAAACATTATTGACAAGTGTTTCATTTGACTTATTTACAAATATAAAAATATATCTCTCTATATATTCACAAAATATACATGTTTTCCCAACTCTTTGGCTTCAAAAACATTAGTAAATGTTGTGGTCCAGCTGTATCTGGGGTTCTTTCGACCACCGCAATCACGTCCCCAAGGGCAGGGGGAGCAGCTCTTTTCCACGTTGTGGAGTCCCACCAAAGGATTGGCGTCCTGGGATAGTGCACACCCCGACACAGACCTTGAGACAGCACCTACAGCATTAGCTGCTTTGCATTATGGGAAATGTTGTCCTGATAGCCAGACTATCTCCCGCAGAACTGGATGTCGTCATACATCTATAAAAAGATACATATATAAATATAAATACGAGTTTTTCAAATGACTTTCACGCAATATGCCACATGGATAACAACAATAAGATGGAATGCCGTTTTGGAAGAAAACTTACACAGTCATCATCAGACGAAAGCTCCTCTTCGCTCTCCTCCGACTCGCTCTCCGGCATCGGCCTGAGCTCTTGGGCCGTCCGGCTGTAAAGCTGCCTCTGGATCTCGCTGTTGTGTCGGCCGAAGGTCAGGTGGTACGGCGTGTATCCGCCATAGGTGAGACTGTTGACATCAGCTCCCAAAGCAATGAGCGTGTGCACCAGTTCCAGGTTCTGCATGTCCACGGCCAAATGAAGCGACGTCCGGCCACTGCACTGCTCCTGAACGTGAGAAAAACCACGGTCAGTTCTCTTTACAAGCATTCAAGCGAGTCATTTATGTAGCTGGAACGTATTATAAAAAGAAAAATTGGTGTAGAAATGGCAAGTAACGTACCTTAGCGTTTACATCCGCCCCAAGCTGGACCAGGCTTTCCACCATTGAGAGGTAATTGTGAACGGCTGCTATGTGGATACATGTATGTCCTGTGATAAAAAAAGGATGATACTTTAAAAACTGTACTTCAAAAAGTCACAAGCTCAAATGGTCAGGGGGGTCTTTGACTTACCGCTATAGTTTGGGAAGGTGAGAATGGAGCGCAGATGCTGAGTCTGAATCTGAGTGAGTACTGAGAAGCAAGTCAGCGACCCTCTTTTGCAGGCGATGTGGAGGGCCGTGTTTCCACTTTGATCGACCAGTCGTGGATCACAACCGGCCTTTAGCAGTCGGTCCACCATGTGTGGCTGTTCTGTGATGACGGCGAGATGCAGTGCAGTCTGCGGATGGTAATTGGAAGTTAATTAGTTTTTTTTTTTTTTTTTTTTTGGTGAATTGTTCAAGTGAGTCTTTCTTCAGGGAGGTTCAATTACCTGTCTTTGGTTGTTCTGTCTGTTCAGGAACGGGTCATTCTGACACTGTTTGATGATCTGGATGGCATAATCTTCCGCCTCATGAATGATGGCAAGGTGAAGATACCTGGAAAATAATGTGGGAGGGTTTTTTTTAGAAAATATTTTAAGAACACTCTGAGAGGATGTGGTTTAGAAAGACACACAGTAAAAGCAGGCGGCCGTTTCGCAATAATGGAGTTTTTAAGGTTATTTCCAACCAGTGTGGCTCCACACATCTGATGCATTCTATGCGCTTGGCCGCGCGCCAGGGACTTTCCTGCCTGCGCACTTTGTTTCTCAAGCTCCGCCCACTTTGGGCGCTGCTCCAAAAAGCGATATTTGTTTACTTCCGCACTTTAGCGATATCTCGTGAGTTAAACTATTTGCATAACTTCTTTAAATACACTTAAAAAAAGTTACTTAGAATTTGTTGTCGCCTGCTTACAATTATATCTGCAGAATCAAAATTGCAGATTTTTTTTTTTTCATAAAGCAAAGAGAATTTAATAATAAATGCATTTTGTTTTTAATTGAACTTTGTTTTATTTAATGAAATACATTTTTGACCCTCCAAACTGAAGTAAATGTTGGTGAATTGTCGTTGCATAATGGGTTAATTCATGCACGTTCTTTTATCGCTAGAAAAGCTCGCACTGCATTATTAATATTTTAAGTTAAACTTACGTGTCTCCGTCCTCTGTGACTTCTTCTGTCCAAGGTTCACACATCCCCTTTGAATTTGCACTTGCGTTCGGCAAAGACAAATTCTCCATTTCCTCCACAATTTTCCTATACTCGTCATCCTTTAGCGAATCCACGCCGCTATCGACGCGATCCTCGCAGTGTTGCATTTTCCTGTTTTTCGTATCCATTTCGTTAAGATCACAATCCATATAGTTGATTCTGGCAGCTCTGTGTACATCCATTGCGACGCTCTCTCGCTCTCAGTCAGCAGTGAAGTGTGGTGAAAGGGCGGTGCGACTCGCATTTATAGCCGCGCCTCCGCTTCCATGCTCATCGGGGGATTTCCATCCGCAACTTATCTTTACTTTACTCTGAAAAGGGGAACTCGTGGCGGGCTTTTATTTAGAGAATTTCCCTCAAGATGACTCCGCGAAGTAAGAATGAAAATCTGTATTTTCCTATTACACATTCAAATGTACCTGGTTTGCAGTATAAGCCAAACGCACGGGTAAAATGAATGACAAGAGAACATGAATGAAAGGCATGTGGAAGGGGTCTATTAATAATGCAGGAAATATATATGCAGCTGGAAATAGCACTTGATATCTACAATATTTTTGTTTGTTTATTTTTTGTATAGGCTATACGAAGGCTATAGTGACCCCAAAAATGATTATGTAACAAATGATATGGTTTTATAATTTGTTACATAATTTAAATATATAACTTGTTAAGCAAAGCTTATATATATATATATATATATATATATATATATGAAGAGTTCAGATGCAAAAACCTCTAAGTGCCATCTGAAATTTTCTTCTAGAATGTTCATTTTTATCAAGCTCGTATATTTAAGTTCAGTAATTTCACTTAAATGGCAATTAATAGGTCATTTTCATTGCCATTTAAGTGAAATTACTGAACTTAAATATACAAGCTTGATAAAAATGAACATTCTAGAAGAGAATTTCAGATGGCACTTAGAGGCTTTTGCATCTGAACTCTTCATATATATATATATATATATATATATATATATATATATATGTGTGTGTGTGTGTGTGTGTGTGTGTGTGTGTGTGTGTACACACACACGCACACAAGTGGGAACTTACAAGGGGAACTGACTTTATTATATCCACTAAAAATCACCTCGACACAAATTCTTTATCTTAGAAACGTTGGAATTTTTTTCAGATGTAAGGTGTCTTCAGATCAAGGCAGGCTTGGTTCCTCAAATGTACTTGCAAAAATGTGTATTTAAATTCCGTGAAAATCTTTGACATCAGTTTTTTGCTTGCAGAATGTAAAGTTCTTAATAGTGCAACATGTTCCACTAAATGCTGAAACCTTTTCAGAATTAATAATGTGAAGAGGTTAAGAAGGGCTGAGTCAGTTTAAGGTAACTGAAGTGAAACATCCCACATGGAAGGCCCCTCAATGTTCCACATGATTCAGGTTTGGGGGGTCCACGATATTCCCCAGCACTTTTTTTTTCCGGGGCTCCCCCTTCAAATTTTCTAGAGGCAACCATCTTATTTCATGTCTTTTTAGTATTTTCCATGACAACATTAATGTAGTGTCCCTAAAAGAACACAAAAAAAAAGATCAATAAGTTATGATAACATGTGTTTTTCCATTGATTTAACTCATCAAAATGAGCTTTTATTATTTTTTTTATTATTTCAACTTTTATAAGATTCAACTCATTTTTTAAGTCTGTTTAATAGGCTTAATTTAAATTGAAATGACTCGAACATCCATGATTGTACTTAAAAATGAAGGCAGCAACTTTTTTTATGGTGAAATATAATGTAACTAATTTATCCTCAATTGCATGATTAAAAACAAGCATTTGTCTTCTGTATGAACTGTAGTATCTGTCTGGTTTCATATCCACCCCTTCAAACAGAGCAAGACAGGTGGACAGGCCCAAAAAAAAAAGGAAACTCCAGGTAAATAAAGCTTAGTGTGGTCCTGTCTACAGCACCTTTCTTCACCTGACGTTTGCACTGGAAACCACTGAAGCTCTGTTTGCATAAAGGAGGAGCCATAACAATAGCAACCGTTTCTACCAACAGCTCTTATGTCACCATGGCGATACCGTGACATGCGTCAAGATGGATGTCAGGATCACGCCTTGTCGTGTCTCGCCTGCTTTTTCACAAAGCAATTGAAATGCATCATTGAAATGATGCTTATGAAGTTCAGTTTGAGTTCAGGGAAAGGACATTCACAAAAAGTACTAGAACATTCCCTGAATTGTTGCGCATGCAGGTTTGAACTTGAATGCACATAATGTTCCAAGAGGAAAATTTGGCTACATTCCCTTTTATATCCGCCAGTAGCTTCTATACTAAATGTACGGTACTATGTAGAATTATTTACTGCTTCAACCTGGTTGTCTTTTCATGCTGCAGAGGATTAGTTCCGTTCTGAATGGAGGGAGTTTTGGGAGGTCCGGGTTTTAATTTGTAACCCTGTGTGGGACGACAGTTTGACCCACTATATTCTTACTCTGACAAGACTTTAAAGAGCAGAGCGTGGGCTGCATGTGTTAATCTGGGGTAGACCTGTTCTTAGCCTGAACAGTGAGTCATGATCCAGCTTCTGTTCACGGTGGTATTCGGGGTGTCTCCGAGACTCTCCAAATTACGCAAGGCCACGAATAAACAAAGAGCGAGACTCCTTCAAATGTTTAAGAATACGCATACCAGGAAAACCCTACACCACTTGTTCCAGAACCTGATTTGCAAGATCCTCCCACATTTCAAGTTTGCCTTATCCTAACAACCAACAATGTTGTGTTACTAATAGTAACTACGCATGTCACATTATTACTTTTTGAGGAATGTAGAATGTTGCTCTTTCACACTGTCAGCTGACTCCTTCCCCTGTTGCTTTTTTAGCATTTTTAGCAAGTTTTTGAAATATAAATTTCAGTGTGGGTTAAGAGGAAACCACCCATATTTCTTCCCACAAGGGGAAGGGAGACTTTATGTTTGTTGGTGAAAAAAGGATGGTAACATTTTAATTTTAGTGTCCTTGTTACATATCTTGCATGTACTTACTGTAGGATTAACAGTAAATTATGCATAATTACATGCAACTATTTTACAGTCCTGTTCCCCATGTACATACTATGTAGGCTACTTATTATAGTAATTGCAATAACTAGGTACTAACCCTGAACTTAACCCTAAACCTAACCTTTAAGGTAGGGTAGGTAATTTCCGGAGAGGCTAGCAATAGCAAGTTAGCTTTGAAAGCATAAGATCCCACCCTCCCTTCAGAGCGTCTTCAAAGCCATGCACCTTCAAAACACATAAACGCACACAGCAGGGGACCAAAGAAAAGTGTCACGAGAGACGCCGTTAAACTACCTCTTGTCTCAAAGCACATAAAATTACAATAACAATGAACATAACTTAAAGATCTCTAACATGTACCACCTGACTGCTGCAGTTTCATTTCGGCGTTGATAGTGTTGTCATTGAAACACATAAACTCGAGTCACGAACCGCTCCGAGTGTAACGTCACAGGTTTACATCTCTTAAATGACAGTAGATTGTGAACGCAGCTGGTTGTTTTGGTTCAGGAGGGACTGTAAAAGGCGGCTGCTGTTTTGTTTGCGGTGCTCAGCGACTGACGTCTGTCTAGTTCTGTACAGCATTAAACGCGCGGATGACATGTGAAGTCTGCGTGAGCAGGTGTGCGGGGGTTTGGACGTACATACGTTGACAGGCAGGTAGGACATTGTATCATTGCATTCGGACCTAATGCAATGACTGGACGAACATGTTTATGGTCCTTCGCCTTCCACAAATGATGTGTGTATATATACATATAAATACATTTAGACCACTTAAGTTAGTGATTGCTATCAGGATGTGAAGAGACTTTCAACCAGCATAACAAAAAATGTTTTTGGAACCGATCGCTTACCTTGCCTCTAACCCATGTAGTTACCTTATATATTACCCAATACTTTCTTAGGTAAGTACACATACTGTAAAATAAAGTGCAACCCCAAACCCTAATCCTAACCCTTGTACCTAGTACGAGTTGAGTACATAGTTAACTAATATTATTTATTATAAACATAAACAAATAAAATGTAACTATTAGGCTATTATTATTATACACTGGGTTAAAATTTGAATTTGAAAATGTAAATCAATTTAATTTATTTTTCATTCAACTTTTATGTTGACTTTGTTTAAAATGTTTAAAAATCCTAAAGCTTTCTGTTTATTTGTTCAATTTATATTTTTGGACACTGTGAATTCTTTTTCTATTCTATGCAGTTTACAGTTCAAGGCAATTCGTCATTCTTTCATAATGGACAGTAGTTTCCTGTAAATAGTCTGATGATGCAAAATTGACTAAACTGCCATTCATGACGTCACAAGTTCTGATCTACTCTCTGTTTTTTTTTTTTTTTGTATTCTCTGTACAGTGTTACATAACACAACAAAACCCAGTGGCCTTTTCCACACTTTACGCCTGCCATACGTCTACATTTGAGTCAGCAAGACCAGATCTTATGATTGACGTACCATACGATACAAAAGGCTTCACATGTCAACTGTTATTTTGATTATACAGTAAATGATGTATTGTGGAAAGATCATGAAGATGGTTTCCATTCACAGGGTCTCACTGCACCCTTCAGAATTTCTGAGAATTTCTCTAGAAGTCCCTTTGACATTTGTTGAGTTGGAACACATAAAAAATGGATGTATAGGCCTACTATAGTAATTCTACAATTTACATAAAACCATATAGAGTACAAATACAATAAAAATAAATTTGTGTTATAGCCTGTTTGGGTAATGAAATTGGTTTTAGTGTGTAATAAAATAAGTAAACTGTAATATATATATGAATTATAGTATATTACAAATGCTCTAATTTTTGCAAGGTTATACTTACAATGTCATAATATACATGAAGTCCCCCTTAGTCAATGATTTCATCCCTTAAAACTCATCTTTGATTACAGAAATTACATATTTAAATGTTTTGAATTTATCATGCATTAAAATAGCTTGAATGTAACTCTACACCCTTGCCTCATTTAATATACGCGGTACTATGAATATGCGAATTAGCCCCCGCCTCCACTCACTCACTCCAGCTCAGAGATCCACTCGTTGACGAGCACAAGTTGTCTTGGTTGGTTACAAGGTAGTTTGTGACGTAGGAAACTCCAGCGATTTCAAATTGAAAATCGAATTCAAATTGTTTTTGAGACTGTCTTTGGTTCACTGCAGTTTTAAAGAGAAAATACTCAGCAATGGTGTTGACTTTTGAATTTGCACATGACTTGTCTTAAAGCATATTAAAAACACCACATAGACATATAAACAACATTAAAAGCTTGATTTTCAACACAGGGAGGCTTTAAATATTTTTTTTTTAAATATGTCTATATAACTTTTATTCATTTTTGTTTCAGTTTTTGTTTGTTATTTCAAGTTCATCAAGTTAAAGTAAGTCAAGTTCACTTTTGTTGCCTTCACTGTAAACCCTAACGCTCAAAACACTTAATTAGTTTGAGTAGGACTAACTTAAATTAAACTAATTAGTTCAGTCAAATTAACTTTTATGAGTACTTAGCACTTAAGTTAACTGATAGCACTTAGCACTTAAGTTCACAGAACTGATATATTTTAAGTAAACTGAACTGTTTCATTGTTTTAAGTTTTATGAAATAATTCATTTTAATTTAAACAAACTTAAGTTTAACTGAAACGGCTGGGATGTCTATTTCCCAGTATGCTTTGCCAATGGCACTTGAATGGGAGAGTAAATGCTAAAATTAAGCGTAATATAATGTGTTTTTTTGTGCAAGATTAATGTTTAGTGGGAGATTGAGTATTGATTAATGTTTTGTTATGCTAATTTAGAAGAATTTCTGTTAATGTTGGTTTAAGGATAGTTTCCATCATGGTGACAAGTGGTGCATGCGGCTTGATTTGAGAGCAAATATAATCTTTATATTGTTGCACTCATGCAGCAAGTGCTGTATAACATACTTTTGCTAGCATGATAACATAATAGTATGTTAGCAAACTAGCTTGTTAAAACTGTAAGTTAATACTAATGAAAGTGTTCACATTGAGATTACATGAAGTTTTTAAGTTAAATAAATGAAATAGTGTACTCTGATTTTAATTCTTGTTAACTAAAACAAGAATTAAACATGTTTAAAACATGTTCTTAACTTGCAATTAAAATGAATATTTATTAACACGTTTCGGTTACACGACCTTCATCAGTTCCTTATCTGCTGAAACGACCTACCTAATTGGTCTTGTTATCCTACGCACCTATCACCTGCAGGTGTGCGATGGAGTTTGTTCCCTAATTGTTCTTAACTTGAAATGTTTAATTGTTCTTAACTTGAAATGTTTAAGCACAAACTTAAAATCTGCCAGTTCTGCTTACTTAATCTTTGAATTTCAAAACTTAAAAAATTGAGGCAATCGATTGCCTTAAATTTTTTGAGTTCTGCTAACTTATTTGGGTTTACAGTGTTGCAAATTATATTTTATTTGATTTCAGTTAACATTTATTTTTTTAAATATTATTTTAGATATATTTTAACTATATTTTATATTTCCCTCCATGACACCTATGCAGGTGCCTAACATAAATATTATTTAATCTGCGTTATCACTCAGTTGCTGCAAAAACATCTGCAATCGGCAAGGTAAAATGTGTTCAGCTTCGACTTTTAATATCATGTACAGATAAGCCAAGTTCATAAGCCAAGTTCAACACACAAAATGACATTATACACATTATAGGATGCTTGATGCATTTGTAATCACATCGACTCGCTCTCACTCTCTAATGAGAAAACCAGTTCGGGCACAGGTTGATCCTTAGGCTGAAGAGAGCAGCATCTGCCTGAGGAAAACAACAATATATAAACAATCATGCATATAGCATGATGTAATAAAGGGACTGAAGGACAGTAACTGAATGATGCACAGTTCTTAGGTCTTACCTGAGATGACATACACATAAAAGCTTGAGTTATTCATCATAAACATGACAGGTGAGCATGAAGCCCTCGAATCAGTCTGATGGCTGAACAGGTGATATTTGAGTTTACTGCAGTTTGAAGCGGGACGCCAGTGACAACTACTGGGAACAACCAGAATTGCCAATAAATCTTTAACATTAGATCAATGCTTCTCAACCATGTGTATATATATATATACAGTACCAGTCAAAAGTTTGGAAACATTACTATTTTTAATGTTTTTAAAAGAAGTCTCTTATGCTCATCAAGCCTGCAGTTTAAAAAAAAACAGTAATATTATTAAATATTATTACAATTTAAAATAATGGTTCTCTTTTTTAATATATTTTAAAATGTAATTTATTTTTGTGACGCAAAGCTGAATTTTCATCAGCAAGTACTCTAGTCTTTGGTGTCTTATGATCCTTCAGAAATCATTCTAATATGATGATTTGATACTCCGTTATTATCAATGATGGAAACAGTTGTGCTGTTTAATATATTTTTTTGGAATACTTTTTTCAGGATTCATTGATGAGTAAAACGTTAACAGCATTTATTCATAAAAACAGCATTTATTCAAAATAAAAACATTTCTAACAATATAAATCGTTACCATCACCTTTTATCAATTTAACGCATCCTTGTTGAATTAAAGTACTAATTTCTTTAAAAAAAAATAGTTATTGTTCCCAAACTTTTGAACGGTAGTGTATATTGTTACAAAAGATTTCTATTCTAAATAAATACAGTTCTTTTTAACTTTTTATTCATCAAATAATCCTGAAAAAAGTATCTCAGGTTATAAAAAAAATATTAAGCAGCACAACTGTTTCCAACATTGATCATAAATCATCATATTAGAATGATTTCTGAAGGATCATACGACACCAAAGACTGGAGTACTTGCTGATGAAAATTCAGCTTTGCATCACAAAAATAAATTACATTTTAAAGTATTTTAAAAAAGAGAACCATTATTTTAAATTGTAATAATATTTCATCATATTACTGTTTTTCTTTCTTTTTTTTTTTTTACTGCAGGCTTGATGAGCATAAGAGACTTCTTTCAAAAACATTAAAAATAGTAACGTTTAAGAATATATATATACATATTAAACATCCAGTGTTTTCAGCAAATGACAGCAGAAATAGAAGAAATTTCATAGCCGACTGCCTCTGAATAATTGTGTTGGATACTGGTAGGCCTTGGAGTCAAAATGTCTCTTTACATGTATTCAAATCAAGTAGGCTATTATAAAATTAAACATATATTTATAATACATTTGTGTGTTATCAACTTCAGGCTTCTATCTTTAATTGATTTTTTCTTACCTGAAGATGAAGCACTTTGGGAAGACATGTTTTCCCAAAAAGCATAGTTGGATGGATGTTGAAGTCTTCAAACTAACAGTCTTTTTAATGATGCAAAAATGCATCTGATAGCTTTTAAAAGATGCACTTTCAGGATTCATTTCATCAGTTGTAAAATATAGGCTACTGATCTAACAAATAAAACTTGATTGCTCAACATGTTTCAGGGATTGTGGAGGCCAAATAATTGTAGAATCTTCTTGAACTTTTAGATTCAAAATGAATATTTAATGATGTTGGGCTTCTCTGAGACAAAAAAAAACAAAACAAAAAAACCCCTCATATTTAAGCTATAATGAAAACAAGTAATAGAAAAGAAAGAGGGGTCCATATGCTATATTCTGAATGAGTGAGTGATTTTGGATTTCGTTGAATCTTTAAAATGGCCGTTTATGTCTACTCTGCAGTGCACGATTAATGGTGACTGATAGGCCTATATCCTCAGACCACCGATCTATATAATGACATTATACAGATCAGTGCCTCAGGATCATTTGTTTCAATGTAAGGAATGTCAATGAAGAAACGTGAATTTAATATGTTTGCAGACAGTGCCCTCTGCTGGTTGAGAGTCAAGTTTCTTCCAAACAAACGTTTCTTCCTCCAGGGTGCGCTGAAAACCACCATGAAATTAAAATTGAGACTAGGCTACATCTTCTTTTTTCGAATTTTGCACTAGTAGGCTATAAATAATTTATTCGTGCACATCATTATTATTATTGTTTTTTATTCATGTGCCCTCATAATCCTAAATCAACTTCCCCTTCCGCTTGCAACGACATCTCTTCTCTGATGATGTGTTGACTGGCGTGAGGGCGGGACAACCTGTCACTCATGTGAGATCAACCAATGGCGTATGTTTAACAGCCGCTGCTTTCTCAGATCGGCTTGGGTTGGATTAAAACTTTATGTTCCGATGAATTTTGTAAAATTATGTACACAATCAGAATATCCCTTCTCCTGTCTATGATAATGTCCACATTTTTTAATCTTCTTGTGGACACTCATTTTAGGCTACTTAACCGGAAATAATGAAGCTCAGATCAAGTAGGCTATAGCAAACCACAATCATCTAATCAATTCCCTGAACAAATCAAGATAACTTGCCCTACATTTTTTCTTTTTCGAGAAGCCGCTTCACTTGACGTCGCTAAGGGGGTGAAAGTTAGAACGATTCTAAGAGCCCATGCACTTTTAAAGCCCCCAGAGATCAATTTTATTAATGGAATGGGTGCGGTAGGGAGCACAACCTCGTATTCTTTCATAGGGCCCAAAATGGCTGGCGGCGCCATACACACATGGGTCCCAATAGTTAAGAAAACATTATTGCAACTTCATTTCATGCCGACTTTAAGCCACATTCACATCAGTATGCTTGCTGTGTTATTGTTTGAAACATGTTTAAATCATTGTCACCTGACGGAAAATGGAAATCTGGCTGCCACACATATCTCTATTAAATTATATATGTGTGTATGTGATTACTGGTGGTGGCAATTTGGTATGCAAAACAATCATTCCAATAAAGTACATAAAATGAAAATAGAATGGAGTACTACAGATCCCACCATCCACCGGGTCATGCGTAAACAAAATCTGTCCAATGAATTCGCAGCTTCTGTGAGATCACGTGTCTAGCAGCTTGCTGATTGGTCGTCCACGAATCCATGTTTGAAACGTGGATTTTCTTCGCTGGCCGGTGTTGTTGTCTTCATCTTAGTAGGTTGTTTACTTACTGTATTAAATATTTAATTTAGGATGCCAGTGCATCCGCGTGATAGAAAAGAGAATAACCACGAAGAAATGGACGTGGACTATCCAGAACAAGAGGCCAGCACCTCCGACGAAGAGGAGTCCGTGAGCTCGTCCGTCTCTGAGGATGGAGACACTTCAGGTAACGTTATAGACAGAGGCTTATGAGAAACACCAGAGTCATTTCGTGCGACGATAAAGAGAATGGTCAATTTCTTGCAGACATGGATGATGAAGACTGTGAAAGAAGGCGAATGGAGTGTTTAGATGAGATGACAACTCTCGAGAAGCAGTTCACAGACCTGAAGGATCAGTAAGTGATGAGCAGCACATCATTTAAGCCTAAAAATATGTCCAGGTGAAGACTCCAGTCGGTGTGTTCTGAACTCTATGTAGGTTGTATAAGGAGAGGCTCGGTCAGATGGATCTTAAATTGCAAGAAGTGATGGCTGGCAGTGCTGCAGAATACCTCGAACCCCTGGCCACCCTGCAGGAGAACATGCAGATCCGAACCAAAGTCGCTGGTC
Source organism: Scardinius erythrophthalmus (assembly GCF_964197995.2). NCBI lineage: Eukaryota > Metazoa > Chordata > Actinopteri > Cypriniformes > Leuciscidae > Scardinius > Scardinius erythrophthalmus. The sequence goes on from NC_138231.1 coordinate 29,174,511, forward strand.
AGTTAATGCTAGGATTATATTTACACACATGATACAGCTGATGTAGTTTAAAGGGGTTACAGTCATCACGCCAGTGTTTGATAAATTATACTGTAAAGCAAAGGTCTAACCTATTTCAGGCCAGGAGTAGCCTACTGCATTTAAAGCCTGGCCTATTATTACCATTTTAATTTTAAAATCATTTAAAAATAAAGTATTACGCATTTTCCATCTACATTTTCCATCTGCTTCTTCATCATTCAAAACAAAAGTCTGGGGTTGATAGGATTTAAAAAATAATAGTAATAATTAAGAAGTCTCTTATGCTCACCAAGCATTTATTTGATTGTAAAAACGGTAATATTGTGAAACATTATTACAATTTAAAATAACAGTTTTCTATTTGAATATATTGTAAAATGTAATTTTGTCCTGATGCCAAAGCTGAATTTTCAGCATCATTACTCCAGTCTTCATTGTCACATGATCCTTTAGAAATTAATCTAATATGATGATTTGATGCTCAAGAAACATTTCAGATCATTATCAATGTTGAAAACAGTTGGGTATCATAAGAAATTTTTGTGGAAACGGTGATAACTTTTTTTCTGGATTCTCTGATGAACAGAATGTAAAAAGAACAGCATTGCTACATTATAAATATCTTTATAAATGTATTTTACTCTCATTTTTGATCCACTTAATGCGTCCTTGCTGAATAAAAGTATCTTAATTATTTTTTTAAAGTCTTCCTGTTCCTAAACCTTTGAACCTACTGTATATTTATTTATTTTTTGACAAATTCAAAAATAAAATATAGCTGCAAGCAGCGATGATGGGCCCAAGCCGTGGCGCAGCCGCCACCCTGGTGGCTTTAGCCATATCCATGAGATCATTTAAATTTAGATGAATATAATGTCAGGATGTTATAGGTCACTTTTTAAATGAGTGAGAAGTTATCATTTGCATCTCAAAATTCCCAAAAGTCCAGAAGTATTTAGCCTAAGTTTTTTTATATTTATACATATATTTGTATATATTGTTGTCAGTGCACTACAAATAAACTAGTTCTTGCCTTTATTTTGTCATTCAAACTTAGAAAAAGACAAGGCCTCGCAAATTGGCTAAAAATAAGATGGTAATTTCAAAGCATTTTGAAAGCGACACACTTACGGTTGCCAGTTGGTGGCACCATAACTTTGACTCACAATAGTCACATCCATGTGATCGGCCTCTTACAACGAACATACAGCTGATAAATTTGTTGCGTCACCATGGACAAACCATTCAATATATGAAAAATCCTTTGGGGCTTGGGCCCTAATAAATAAATGTCTACAAATTAGATATTATAATAAAATTTATAGAAGACCTCTGCTATAAAGGAAAACCCTGATGTTAATAGCCTACAATACAGAGCTTTGTTTCAGGTTCAAAACACAGTAGTGCAAATGCTTAAAAAAGCAAGTATATATTATGAATTTGATTACTTTCTCTTCCTACAATTGTCAGTTTGTGGTCTGATTTACTGATGCTTATGTTATAATGGCCTTAGTCACCTTTTGCTCTTATATATTTTTGCAGGTATCTATCGTGAGCTCTGCTTGGAATCTGTCAGAAACAAATATGACTGTGAGATGCAAGCAGCCAGCCAGCACTGGGAGGTAACATGCAGGCATGGGAATGGGCTTAAATTCACAAAGAGTAGGCTACACCACTACAACATCCCCAGTTATTTTCCCTTTGAAGACAGCCCTGCTACTAATATACTCACAGCCTAAAGGCCCCCATATCCTTCAAGGCAAAAATTAAGTTCGTTTTCTGTTCGTTTCGGGAGTTCTGGAAAGATTCGCTCCTGCTAGTAAACTCCTTCGAACTACCATTGGTCTGTGGCGATGATGGTACGTAGGTGTGGCTCTGAGGCTCCGCCTTTCTTTGACATGGAAATCATCTCCAGTTTATTTCTTCTGTTGAGTCTGTCGAGGTCGGACGTCCACGAGTAAAAACATGAACACCCTGGAGAGCTTTTTTAAAGTAGAAAGTGAAGTTAGAATTCTAATTAGAGACACTAACACTGTTTTTCATGTTTAATAATGTAAAGCTGCTTGATTTAAAAAAATCTATAGTATAAAGTGGTATCAAACAAAGCCCGTGTGTCCAACAAAGCGTTTTTAGCCAGCTGAAAATGCTAGGCGCTCTGCCGAAAACACCTAGCTATGGGCGCTTGAGAGCGTTTTGGCAGCGCAGCATTTTTTTCGGTTGAGACACTTTGCTTGTTATGATATGGAATATCCGTGAAAGTGTTACTAGTATCTCATTTCACACATATTTTGTTTCTGTGTTGATTCTATAAATGTTGATACAATGTAACATATTTTCTCTGGCTCTTGTTCTGTTATTATGCTTGTTGCTGTCATCTGTTGACATTGTACAAGCAGAATGTGGCGGTTGGTCAGTGTGGTATTAGTCCCGCCCCTCCTCCACTGTGATTGGATGGTTGGGTAAAAAGTGACAGTGATGAGCGCTGCGTTTTACCCAAAGTTGAACATTCTTCAACTCTCGGCAACCTGTAAAAAAACCGCTCAGTGCCTCGTTACGCTCATGGCGTTTTAAAAACGCAGCGCTCCCATTAAAAACAATTGAAAAAACACACCAGCTTCTCACTGCTGTCATTTTTTTTATTAATGAAAGGAAAGCAAGCACACATATTTACATATTCATCTAAACTTCGCTCTCAGCAGCGTGGAAGGCATTGGGATGTTCGCTAACAGTAAATCGCTGCTCATGAATTTTGAAATTCTTTTTACCTCAAAAGAATTTAAAAGAACTTCGCCATGAGTATATTGGGGCCTTTATGTTCAATTTGTTACTTAGATAATTTACCACGTTCATGATGCTTTTCCTCAGAGTGAGAAGCTCCTGCTTTTTGACACGGTTCAGAGCGAACTGGAAGAGAAGATCAGACGATTGGAGGAGGACAGACACAGTATAGATATAACTTCAGGTAAAGTACAGATTGCAACTCGTACTGTGTAATCTGTGAATTTAAATGTGACGTTTTACCTTTTCACTGCATTGATGTGTTCTTGCTCCAGAACTGTGGAATGATGGTCTGCAGTCTAAGAAGAATAAAAAGAAGGATCCCCTCAGTCCTGGAAAGAAGAAAAAACCAGTCGCTGTGTCAGATATCCTTTGTAAAGTAGTCGTTTGTGCGTCTTTTTATAGTATATGTTTATGGCAGCAGCCTTATTCTGTAATGCAAAAGAAGACATTAGTTTCCTGATCCGTCCCACGACCATACATTGTTTACATGTTGCAAGACCTGGATATACTTGAAGACTGGACTGCAATAAGAAAGGTTTTATTTTTCACCTTAATCAGTTTTATTTTTTGCAAGTGAGCTATTGGAAGATCTCTAGCATTGATCAACTACATTGTTTTCTGTAGGCTATGGCTTCAATGGGTCCTCATAGGGTAAAAGTAGATGGTAAGAAGGATTTTGGGCATGTTTTTGCATGTAGCATCGCACCGAAAGTTCACTCTCTCTATGTCGGCGTGTATCAACTGTAAAGACTCCTTAAGTGATTTGTGGAAAAGCATTTCAGGTCTGAGGTGAATTAACGGTATGTGTTTATCAGTCCCTCTGAAGCCAGAAAGACACCATCATGTTGCCCGATCAGAAGATGGACGTCTGTTCTATGACAACAAATGGTACAGCCGGGGTCAGGCCATATGCATCAACAGGAAGGACGAATATCCTATCAGGTGTGTGTGTGTGTGTGTTTGTGTGTTTACTCATATGAGTGATTTCATAAACATTTCTGTCCCTGAGGGTGATTTATCTTTAAAATTGCTTTTTTTTTTTAAAGAAAGAAATTCGATTTTTTTTTTTTTTTTCAAGGACACCTTAAAATGTATCACAAAGTGACAGTAAAGACTTTTAAAATGTTACAAATTCCATTAAAAATAAATAAATAACTGTCCATTCATCAAAGAAAAGGGGGGAAATGTATTATGGTTTCTACAAAAGTTTTAAGCAGCACAAATCATCACATTAGAATGATTTCTGAAGGATCATGTGACACTGAAGACTGGAGTAATGATGAGTTTTTTACATCAAATATTCTTTGTGATCTTATATCATTTCAAAAATCTTATATATAATATTATTATATTAATTATATACTATAATTAATTCTATTTTATACTATTATTATATTAGTTGCTCGATTATATTTTATATTACTTAATACTTTTCATTGCATCTTTAATTACATGTTACTAAATTTAAGATTGTTAAATTTGTTAAAATTCTAAATTAGCAAGAATGTGTCTTTTTAGGATTTTCCACTATGCACATTTAAAAAAAAAATATATATATATATATATATATATATATATATGAGTGCTGTCAAAGTTAGCGCGTTAATGACGCGTTAACGCAAAATCATATAAACTGCACTAATTTTTTTAACGAGCGATTAACGCAGCGCGTATTTTCTGTTTGACCCGTGGCCCAACCCCTAGTTGGAGAAATGGAGATACACAGTGTTGCCAACTTAGCGACATTGCAGACCCCTTTAGCGATTTTTTTCCCTTCAAAAAAGCGCCCAAACCTTATTTAGTTTCTGAGATTCTACCGGTACCGCTCTCTCCCAGCACGCGCGCGCACCTCTGTCTCTCTCTCGCGTCTCGCGCTGCTTAATTCATTTAAACACAGATATTATGTTGCTTCTCTGATTTTACATGCAAGTATAGCCGAAATCACAGCACATATTGTCTTTATCTTATGTGTATTTGATTCCATCAGACGACGGCTCGATTATCACGATTTTTGTGCAGATTAACATCTTGGAAGGGAGAGCTGGTTATGTCTTAATGGGTCGCGTTTCAGTCACCATTTCATATTCATTCCGTTGTTTGACAACAGAAACAGTAAAATATACCAATGAAAACAGTTTTATTGAGAATTTAGCTTCATCAAAATGGGCACAGAGAGAGACAAACTAATGTAATAATAAATAATAAATGTACATTTAGCATTTTCAGAAGAGCTGCCCTGTCATGCAAAAATCTAAACATGTTTGTGTTAATAAATTGCTCAGTGCAAAGAAAGAGAAGTAATGGGAACCTGGTATTTCTTTGTTCTTTCTACATGTGTCTAATAGACATGAACAAGTTCTTTGAAAAACCTTTGAAAATGAAATTGACCTTTGAAACATGTCTTGTCTTCATGCTCTATGTTGACTATGGTTTCAATAATAAACATCCATTTGCATAAAGCATCCATATTTATCCATGCCCATGTTGAGTAGAGTATTACAAACTTGATAAGTATTAATTTAAGGTACATTTAAAACAAATAAAAAATGTGCGATTAATCGCGAGTTAACTCATGACGATTAATCGCGATTAAATTTTTTAATCGATTGACAGCCCTAATATATATATATATATATTTTTTTTTTTTTTTTTCATTTATCATTTGGTCACACTTTACAGTGGTATGTTGGCAAGTAATTACATGAATAATTATAGAGTAATTCTAATTAATTACATGGGTTAGGATTTACTATTACTATAGGGTTAAGATTAGATTTGGTTTAGAGTTAGTTAGTTGCATGTAATTATGCATAATTTATAGTAATTACTATAGAAGGACACTAATAAACTGTTGCCTTTTTTCAAGCTACTTGTAATTACACAGTTCTTGATATAATTCATATTGTAATGTGTAATATGTGTAACAAAAACAAGTGTTAGAAAATGAACACATTAATCAAGTTAATCAGAAGAAGTGAATATTTGGTCACAGGGAAGCACAATGACAGCTTGAAGATCAAATAGGTCAATCATTTTAAGATCTGCACCATTACACTAACTTACTTTACTTAAAGGTGGTATCAGTGATTTCAGGCCCAAAAATATTTTTATCACATTCATCTAATCTTTCCTAACGATCCGCTAGCTGCCCGCCCCATAAGCATGCCATAAGCATTCAACCAATCACCGACAGGGGGAGGGTGTTGTGAGGTTTTGTGCTCGTGCACGGCTGCACACGAAGTCAGAGCTGAAGAAAAAGCTGGCTCAAAACCTCACAACACCCTCCCCCTGTCTGTGATTGGTTGGAACACTATTTGTTTTGGGTTTGAGTGTTTGGCTAAACCATTTGTTTTTGTGTGCAGATCTCAGAGCCTAGGCTGCCTACAGAGACGCGTTTTTTTGACGGCATGCTTATGGGGCGGGCAGCTAGCGGATCGTTAGGAAAGATTAGATGAATGTGATAAAATATTTTTGGGCCTGAAATCACTGATACCACCTTTAAGTCTTTCTTGTCTTTTTGACACGACTTTAATGCTTGACTTTTTTCCCCCTCCAGTGCCACAATAATCAATGTTAACCAAGATGAGGTTTGGTACAAACGTCTGGATGGCAGCAAATCAAAGCTTTACATCTCTCAGCTCCAGAAAGGCAAATACACCATGAAACACTCATAAGTAGTGTTCTTATCTTCCACCTGCTCCCCGTTTACCGTGTGGAAACCAAACCTTCGCTGGTTCAACTCTGTTCTCCGTTTGTCACCATGACTGCTCGTTCATGCTGGAGGGACTCGGGTCTTACATGCATGTACCACATGTTTGCACTTCCTAAGTTAGAGCTGCTAAACAAACACCTGGTTGCCAAGGAAACTGTGTGTGTGTGTGTGTGTGTGTGTGCGTGTGTGCGTGTGTGCGTGTGTGTGCGTGCGTGCGTGTGTGTGTGTGTGTGTGTGTGTGTGCGTGTGTGTGTGTGTGTGCGTGCGTGTGTGCGTGCCTTGATGACAAGGATAAACCAGTTAAGCCTTGTTCAAAGCAGAAGAGCAATGAAGCTCAACTTATTGGTATTGCTGATACTGAACACATGACAGTTTCCATGCTTTTTATTAAATACAGAGTCAGTATTTTTATTTGTAGATTTATGGAGCATGTCTTTGTTCTGAAACAAGTTAGTGCCATGTATCCTGTTCTGTGCCTGTGAGATGCATAATGTTTTAGACAACAGAACGGTTCACTAAGCTCCGCCGGGCTAGTGTTATTTTTGTACGTGTTCAAAGCATAATACACAATAACTTGTCACTCGTAAAGGTTATAAAAGGTGTATTAATGTTACAGGCCTTGTGCGAGTCATATTCTTGTTTTGTAACCATTAGTATTTTCAATGAAGCCAACTGAATGTAGCATATTCTGAGCTTTTGATCAAATTTGTGATTCGTGTCTGGCTATATAAAAAACTATTTCTGTTACATATTGGATTTTTAGAACCCAATCATCAGCTAGAGACTATGAAATTATTACAGTTCATACAGTTGTACTGAATGCTGCTTGTTGTGTATTTATCACATGTTCACATCCATTTTATGATGTTTCATTAGCAAAGTTTGGGAAGAGCTCAATTAATAGGATAAGAGGTATATATACAGCAGAGTACCTCTGTTGGGGGGTTACATGTACTTTCACACTTACATATAATTAGCATATTGGCATAATCTTTATCTGATTATATGTTAATGTGAACTTGTGAAACAGTGTTTTAGCTCTTGAGTGGTTTGTAATTGTGTACCGAGTTACATGATTTGAAATTGTCTGAGTGCTTTTATTAATTTTATTAACAACTGATATAAAATGCTTTAATTGACGCAGTACCAAACACTACACCGATCTTGCCAAAATAACCATGTCTTCCTGAAGTCACAGAGGTCCAACACATCCTTAATGAAATTTACAGCTTTAAAATAAATCTCCTCATATTAGTCAAATCTGAGTGTTATGTGACCCATAAAAACATCATTTCTGTAGCAGATAAAGATCTTCCTGCGATGTTCAGAAGCAGCTCTGACAGACTGAGTGAATGAACAAGAAATATACTGCTGTAGGCTACTCTACACTGAGTTTTTGTTCAGAAGTTTACAGTGGAAATGTAATGTTCTCATATAAAGCTGCTTTTGCATGGTATTGTGTTGTTTTTGTATTTATCCTGTGCTGTTTTAGAACGTAAAAAGTCGTAATGTTTCCCAAATGCCAACCTTTCTTAGTTATTTTTGTAGCTAGCCTACTACTCCCATAAAAACGGCTGACTATTTGTAGACACCAAATCACAGTCGGGTTCCTTTTAAAGCGATAGTTCACCCAAAAATTAAAATTGTGTTTACTCATCCTTGTTCCAAACCTATGAGTTTCTTTCTAATCAAAAAGTTGACGGTAGCCATTGACTTATAGGAAAAAAAATGTAGGCCTCAATGGTCAATGGATATGGCTACCATCAACTGTCTGTTACCAACATTATTTAAAATATCTTCTTTTGTGTTCACTTTGGGACATTTATGCACACATAGATTTATGAATGAAATCTACAAACTTATTCGATCCTGCAGCTCAAGTTTCATGAATTAAGTCCATTGTTTCCCTAAAAAAGCAACTGAACGAGATTAATCATGATTAGTCATTTTTAACAGCCCTAATATTTTAAGACATGATTGCCTATTTACCAGTTTTAAATGCAGTGTCTCTCTATGACCATACAGAGGCAGTACAGACTTACAGTTGTTTATTCTCTCTCTGTCTCTGCATGTGGAGCATCTACTGTATTGCTGCAACACAGATGCTGTCTCTCTTCAAAAATCTCATTCGCTCATCTGTGAAAACATGTTTTTTTTTTTTTTTTTTTTTTTTTTTTTTTTACTGTGGCTGGTGAAATGTCTTTGTAATATTTCTCGACTGATGTTTAATAGTTTTTAAAGCCAGAAAATTCTCTTCAGTCAGCAGGTGACTAATGGTAGTACTCATAATGAATTGTTTATAAGTTAAAAGAACATGACACTCCTTCAAGAGAGCCAGATGACTAATGAGCTCGAGCAAAAGACAAAGAACACTTATGAAACGGTAGCTTAAAAAAAAATCTGCCTGAACTGATGCAACAACCTACTGATGTGGTCAAAAAAACAAAAAAAAACCACTACAGCAGCAAAGTGTCCATAGCCAAGAGCAGAACCGACTTCCTGCAAACGCAACAAAAAACATTAAAGCTGAAGTGTTGGCTTTCTGCTCCACTAGCATAACCAAATAGAACTGTTAATGTAACGCACAGGTTTCTCAGAACACTCCCCCCGTATTTTATTGGTAGGAAAAACAGGTAGCCACGCCCCCAAACGAACAGCATTGGTTGAGTAGGCTAAATGTTGCCTTACTGAGCTGAAGTAAGTTCTGAAAGCGACGTGAAGCCCAAGAGTCGCACAAACCTGTGGTTTCAGTCTCTGTACATTAAGTTAGAAGGCAAATAATTTAACATTCGAAAAAACTACACACTTTTCAAATAATAATTATAATGTAACTGAAATATCAACTCACTCAACTCAAGTTTTGAGGGTTCTTAAAAATGAACAGCACTTGGAAGAAATGTAGGCTATTAGTATCACTGAACATTGCCTAATATAATATCATTAGGTTACAATATAATCATATTAGGCAGTGTTCCTAACCAATATGACTCAAATTGTGGCAGACACTTGAGGTTTGTTGTCAAGTTTCCCCACACAAATGAGGCAGGCGTTTTCTCAGCGAGTTGACTGAGGTATGTAAAGCGACACCTGTCCTCGTACCTGATATCCATCAGACTCAAAGCAGGCCAGGGACGTGGAGGTGTCGCTGCTGTTATGCCGTTTAGAGAAATTGATATGGAAATGATATTGAAATCATCAACGGCCAACCTTTTGTAGAGCTCCTCAAAAGTATAGACTGCACTTTGGTTTTATCAGGAACGTGTCTTCAAGAGAAAATGATGTCACATTACCAACATTCCAATCACTTGTTCAGATGCTCCAGGAAAAGATTAATTTTTCAGACTTCTGTCTTGTTCACTCCACACTGTAAAAAAAAAAAAAAAAAAAGTTGCTGTCCTTAAAAAGGACTTAAAAAGTCCTTCATTTTTTTTAAGTACAATCAACTTGAATGTTTAAGTCATTTCAACATTAAGTAACATTAGACTGACTTTAGTTGAAATTAGTTGAATCTTGTATAACATTAAAAAAAAGGCTTGTAAAAACATGTTGTCATAACTTATTGATCATATAATCTTTTAGTGTACTTGACCCAGACTGACCATTTTTTATTTGTGTTCCAACCGGAAGAGAAAAAATATGCATACAGCTCATGGGACCTCAGGTGGTTTGACTTTGAAAACTGACACTTTTTTTGTGAGATCAAGCACTTGCATGTTCAGTTTCATTTTGGATGTGTTTTGCTGACTTCTTTGCCCTGTTTTGCTACCTTGCCCTGAAAATGTCATTGATTATTTGCAAATTTTCAGGCATTATTGTCCAGTGAATGCAGGTATATATTTGTTCATTAATTCTATTTGCTAATACTGCCAGCCTGACCTCAGTGAGATCATTTGCGTCTGTTCCAGCTTCATTTAAACACATCACATCTTCAAGGGCAAATGCAAAGCAAGCAATCCAGGAGGGAAATGTGGGTGAGAATCTTTTATGAGAAATGTTAACCAGACTTAAACTAGAGATGACAATCTACACGGGAGTCACTTCCTCATGAAGAAAATGCAGAGAGAGCAATGTTGCGGTTCATGTAACAAAAAGTGTGTGTGTGTGTGTGTGTGTGTATATACATATTCATATATAAAGTATACTTTTTTTTTAAATGTTTTAAAAATGGACATTATACTATATCAAAAGGTTTATTGTAAGGTCAAACTTCCTTCCTGAAGTTCCACTCTAACCTGAACCTGCTAATCAAGGTCTTCAAGTCACAATAAGATACAGGAAAGTGTTTTGGAACTCGATGGCAAGAATGTAGATCTCAAAGATACATTACATTCAACCGTAAGTGCCCTGAAAAAAATTCTGCCATCTTAAGTGAGATTTCAGAGATTCCAGTCTGAAGGGAGCGAACATGTTGCAGATTGTTCCAATTGAACGCATTTTGTCTTCAACATATATCACGTGCTCGGAGCGTAGGTAGGGACCCTGTCAGTCGAACACAGCTCGAGATTGAACACCCCAAGGTTAGGAAATGGTAATAATAATTACCTTATATTAAGAACAATGCATGTTGAGAGTTCCCACAAGGTTATGAATGTATCAAATTGTGTATGTCTGAAAAGACCTGTCAGTCAAACGGTTAGCATTTTCCATCCTGCTGGGTTGGTTTCTCTGGCAAAAAAAGTTCAAGATGATTTCAGACATTCCTGCTTTGCCCCTTACTGGCACAGCACATTGAATATTCATAAACGGCCTTGTCTGTTCCAAAAGGCTTGAAATGTTCAGCCAGGCTGCATTGGGATACCAAAATAGAGAGTTAATTAACATTTAATCTCCAGTTCGACCCAGGGTCAAACAGTCAGGCCGGATAAGCTGAGCCATGGCCCGTGAATATAAAACTTGTTGAAAATGTTGAAACTGTATCTTGCCAGAGGGAAGGCACAGTACACCCCACGCCGCTTGGACAGTCCCCCAGTCTGCTGATAAAGATATACTGCTGACAAACCTTTTGGAACAGAGAGCAAACCAGGGAAGTAAACAAACACACACACACACAAAAAGAATTACCCAAAGTACTTACCATATTATGCGAACCCGAGGCGTTTTTTAAAAAATGACGCTTTTACGCGTGGCGTTTTTCCCGTCGGTGTGCACACTCACATTGGCGCCCTTTGTTTAGTTACGAGGCGTTAAACGTCTGCGAATGTCGCGCGCGAAATTCGTCCCGGTGTGAACAGGCCTTTAACACTCTCTAAACTCTACGTTAGTATCTCTAAAGGTGCGGTCACATTAACAAAATGTAGCCAAAATTTTACGGGCAAAAAGGTTCCTTTTCCATTGCTAATAAAGCAGAGATGTATAAAGCACTGCTCAAATAGAAATCACTTTCATAACCAAGCAACTTTCTGTTGGTCGGCACAGCGATATCTGCATGGGAAACATCTTCGCCTTCACGCGAAACTCCTGATCACTCAGTTTCCTATTGAAATGGCTGCCACGGTAAATGTGACCAGGGCATCTATTGGTGTTGCCTTCTCCGGTAGTTTGTTGTTGTTGTTCAGTCGTTTCTTTTTGACTGTAAAAAACAACTGGCCCTTAAAGTGTTGCTTCCTTGTTGGCAAACTAATTAGTGCAGCAACAAACAAAAAACACCCTCAAGGTTGTGCAAGCTGAGCGTTCATTAGAAAAATCTGGCTGTTGCTGCAACACATGACATTATACTTGGAGATGTTCACGTCCTTAGACTGGGAATTATGTGTTTCGTTCAACACTATCAACACCTAAATGGATCTAAAGCGGTCAGGTGGTACCGCGGTCACATGGTACAAGTCGGAGCTCTCAGACTAACTAACTAACCCTATAGTAAGTACATGTTATTTCTCAGTACTTAAATATAATTATACTGTAACAACTACACCTTCAAATAAAGTGTAATTAAGTTTTCACAGCTTCACAGAATGAATCTTACAAAAAATATGGTAAAATACTTTCATTTAGATTTTCTCTACTTTAATACTTTTGATTAGTGACCTAGAATTAGTGCAGACTATTTATTATTCACTTTATGTCATAACTTTTTTTGGTTAATCCTAAAAGATTCTGTTTATATCTAGGTTAAATTTAGATAATATATATCCCAAATATTCAGCATGACTTTTGGACCCCACTGTATATGTCTAACATTTTTGTAATATATTTTTACTCTGCCTTATTACTGTTTATCTCTATAGAAATGGAAAAAAAAACCCCGGGGGTTTAACTGTTTATACTGTTCCAGCACCCACCCCCATCCCATACAGCCCACTGAAGCCTCCGGCAGCATCAGCACATTCCTGCATGTGCCTCAGACTCTTACGTAAGCCTGACAGAAAAGAAGCAAGAAATAAAGGAAACTCATCCCTCGCTAACTCCTTCTTCACCTGGTTGTTTGAGTGTTGGCTGGCCTCCGGGGCAGGAGGAAGCCCACAGTCTGCCGCCGAGAAGCACACGCTCAAAGACAGGCTGGATCAGAGCTTTGTGTTTACTCAAACCTGCAGTTGAATAGAGGAAGAACTCCACATCCCTTTTTTGAATGGGAAATGCTTAGAGAGAGTGAAACTGGTGTGAATGCAGCAATGCTTGCGGAATCCATTTTTAGGCCATGTTAGGCTCACAGGAAGACACATATTGTCGTGTAAAAGCATAACGCTGAATTGAATGGAATGAAATATCTCTATATTCCAGGAACTTAATGCATGCCTTAGTTTGGAAAGGCTATTTATGGGCTCAGAATTTCCCCCACCAATCTATATTATATTTATCAAATTGATGTGTTCATGAAATGAAGCATACATTCAAAAAAGCTGTCTAAAACAGTCTTCATAGTTCAAACAAAATGGTGAAATGAGGCTGCTTTGATATGCTGGTGAATGTAGGTGTACATTATTGTAACTTTTGCCTCTGGGAATCATATGGAATTGGTGGTATTAGCATATAGTAAACATTGTGAATGAAATAAATCAACTCTAGGGGTTTAATATGACTTAAGGATGCATTTTTCTGTTGTTTATTTAGCGTTGGTTTATATAGAAGTAGTTTAGGATTATGACTATTAGGATTATTACAAGACTTGTCGGTGTTGAGACCAAGACGAGACCAAGGCATGGCGAGACAAGTCAAGGCCAAGACCTGTGTGTGTTGAGACCAAGACTTTGAGGTGATTAAGACCAAGACAAGACAAAGACTTTGAGGTGTTGAGACCAAGACCAAGGCATGGTGAGACCGAGTCAAGACCAAGACCAGTGTTTGTTGAGACCAAGACTTTGAGGTGTTGAGACCAAGACAAGACCAAGAACAGTGTGTGTTGAGACCAAGACTTTGAAGTGTTGAGACCAAGACTTTGAAGTGTTGAGACCAAGACTTTGAAGTGTTGAGACCAAGACTTTGAAGTGTTGAGACCAAGACGAGATCAAGACTAGTGTGTTGAGACCAAGACTTTGAGGGCTGAGACCAAGACAAGACCAAGACTTTGAGGTGTTGAGACCATGCCTACAGTTTGTTTTGAGACCAAGACTTTGAGGGTGAAGACCAAGACAAGAACAAGACTTTGAGGGTGAAGACCAAGACAAGACTTTGTGGTGTTGAGACCAAGACTACAGTTTGTTTTGAGGCCAAGACTTTGAGGGGTTAAGACCAAGACAAGAACAAGACTTTGAGGTGTTGAGACCATGAGTTTGTTTTGAAGCCAAGACTTTGAGGGGTTAAGACCAAAACAAGATAAAAACTTTAAGGTGTTGAGACCAAGACAAGACCAAGGCCGGGCGAGACTGAGTCAAGACCGAAACCAGTGTGTGTTCAGACCAGGAGAAAGTGTTGAGACTAAGACAAGACCTGGGCAGGGCGAGACAAGTCAAGACCAGTGTGTGTTGAGACCAAGACCAAGACTTTGAGGGGTTGAGACCAAGACAAGACCAAGGTGGGGCGAGACTGAGTAAAGACCAACACCAGACCAGCATTACTTAAATTCATCTAAAACATCAACATTTACTACCTGAGAAACATCTTATATTTAATCAATTACAATTAGAATAAGACACTACATCACTTACAAAATCCATCTTTGCACTGCAGAGGTGCCACAGAAGTTGCATCTAAAGTATTTCTGAATTAAAATTAATTTTGATATAATTTTGGGTGGCATCATTAAACAAACTCCCTTTTTGAAAAGAAAGCCTTATTAAATGGACATAATCGTGCATACATTTTAATAAAATAGTCTAATAAGATTTTTTAGTAAAATACATTTTAAAATGTTTATATTTGAAAAGCCTTATCCTCAAAATCAGTAAAATGGTGGTACAAAAAAAAAGTGGTACAACCCTCCTAAACATCATTTATGAATTAATAATATAAAATACCTTGAGAGAAAAAGCACCCTTGCATGTATTCGAAGTGTAAGGACAGTTTGTAATTTTTTCTTGATGGTTACAGCACAAAACCATTTCTTGAAAATGCCATACAAATTTTTCAAAACCCTCAGGTACACATCAAGAAATATGTGTTGATATGAAATATGACTTTCATATATAGCATAGGCTATTCTTTATTCAGTTTCTTGAGCAGCAAATGCAGAGACTTTCTCACCTGCACTCACATTGAAAACACAAGCTTGACCACTGCTCTGAAATGACACATTGCTAGACGCAGTTGAACATATTAATTTTAGCCTCTCCATTTCCATACTAAACATGCAGCCTCCAGATCAAGTGAATGTTACACGGAGAGTCAAAGAGCAGCAGATGAGTCACTCATTTCTATCTCAGTGGTCTCAGGTGGGATACAGCGTACACTCACTGTAAATATAGCTCTTCAAATGTACACGTCTGTAGCTTAAAGGTCTGAATTCTGCATTATTGAGTAGATTGCATCAACCGGCAACCTATAAACTTATCTTATGGGATCCAATGACTCATTAGTTGATGAGGCCATTCGGTTATTAGCCCCAATACCAGGCTAGCACAGAACAGTGTCACTTATCTATTTTAGCTCGTAAACTTTGAAAGACGAATGGCTGAAGGAAATCTGACTAGCGCACTATAGCAGAAATATTAGACTGTGGTGTGTGTTACAGTCTGCTAGCTCGGGTTTTCCCTCGGTTGCTTGCCCCACCGCTACATCGGCTTCTTTTATTTATAAGCCGGAGAGCATGTTCAGGTGCTTTCGAGAACAGAGGGGTTTCAAAGCTACTGAAATGAGGAGCTGAGCACGAAAACAAAGGTCTAGAACAAAAAGGGTGGCTTTACATTTCCATTCCACTTTGTCTGAAAGTCAAATATCTTTGCTACTCCTTTGCAAGTTATCAGGATGCAGGAGAGATTTAGTTGCAACACTTCAGCTCTGAATCGCACTGTGATGTTAGAGAATATAAATGCTGTAGAATGTAGTAATGGAAAGTCAAATTCCCAGAAAGAGAAATTAAAATAAGTTTACCACAGTTAATTCACTATAAACAAGTGAAGTTTACTTAAACAGGGTTAATATATAAAAATTGTATCAATAAATATAAACTTGAGACATATACATCATGCACGCAAGCACAGCACATGACCTTCCGTAACGTCCGCGTCTAGAAAACACACACTCGACCTATGTAATAAACACTGAGATGTTAGTCCCATCCGAATCTGTCACAGACGTCGAGTGATAAAAACTGTAACTCAAACGTAGGTTAGAAAACTAGTCCCGTCCGAATAGGGCTTAAGTAACTTGCCAGTTTCAGCACACTTAAGGTGAAGGTTTTCTGCAATATAATCGTCCAACTTAGCTTTAGTTTCCACTTTTTCATGTGGAAATTAAGTCATTCCATTTGCCTTAGCCATGCAGAAGAATTTGCCTTTCAAAGTGTGTGTGTCCTCATTGTTTCCACAATGGAATATAATGTCAAAGGTATTTTCCATGAATAGGTCACAAAATAGGGCCTGAAACTCTGAAAAGATTTAGAAAATTAATACTTTTTGCTTTACAATTGGTCATGGAGCTGCTTAACCTTCAGAAAAAAGAAAATTGTTAGCCACAGGAGAATTGTCTAGTCTTTATTATTATTATTGAGCTTGCATTGCAACCCTGTTGCCAAAATTTGGGGTGAGGCTAAATAGCACATAGCTTAACACATAGACGATAAACAATGCAGGACAGGGAACTAGATGATGCTTTCAAACATCAAAATGTCATTTATTAATATGTATTTGTGTCAAAATTACATATAAACATCTTTTCCTATTCTATTTTGCCTGGAAACGCTTCTAACACGTGTCGCATGAAAAATAGGCGTCGGTTCTATTTCTAGTTTACCGCGCGAGCCGCGCCTGAGACGCGGCAGTTTATTACTGTAAGAAACTGTTCCAGCGGGTGAAGTTTACTGAATATTACCTGTGTACTCCATGACTGATGACACCCAATCATAGAGCTGAGCGTGAGCCTCTGCGTCATCGTTTCTAAAGTCCTCCGTTTTGGCCCCTCCACACTAAAACGCCCTCCGGAGATTCAAAACGAAAAACGGGTAGGCAGCGTTTCTAAACTTCTCCGTTTTGGGTCTCTGTTTTTGCCGTTTTAGTGTGGACGGGAGGTGCAAACGTAGCAAAAGGTCTCCGTTTTTAAACGAAAACGCAGTAGTGTGGACGGGGCCTGAGATAGAGTGCTTAAATACACAGAGCAAAAAAAGGGAGAAACTAACTAGACACAACTGAACTGAGGACTTTAATTAATATATAACCATGGAGACAAACAGGAAGGGAAACTGAGAGAATGGAACCAATTAACAAACTAGAGGCAAGACCAAATAGAACAGACCAGGGTGCCGTTCAAGTTCAAAACGGTGCGCAGCGTTTTGCTACGGTTTCCGGGTTGAACGTCATGTTTTCTGGAAACGGTGTGCAACGGGGTTTGGGATACGTTTTCTCTTGTTTGGTGGGTGTGTCAGAACTGCAGTCCAATCAGCAGCAACATGTATATAAAGCACGAGGTATTAAAGTGAACTCGCACAATGGGTTCAAATGTGTTCGATGCAGCTCGGTATACGCAACAACTGAGGATATTAAGACATGTTTGTCGTAAGTTTTATTGTAAAAATATAGGATATCAACATAATAATGTAGTTGTTTATATTTTTAGCTTCATTGCAAGTGTAGGCTATGACATTTGGTATAAAAATAAACTAAGTGCTTTTCCTAAAAATAAGAAAGAAAATACAGGGTATTAAAACAGTATGAACTACAAATAAAGTCAGTATGTGAGGCTAAATAGAAGTGTTTTAGTCTGAATTAGGTAAGATGTGTGCTTCCATTTCAGTTTCAGCAATCCCTTCACTCGATTGGGATGTTCTCTTTTGTTCTGGGCGGCAAGTGCAGTAACTGTAACATCGGGCATATTTTGTAGTATTAAACACATATTTATACCGACTTCATCAGGCTCCGAAAATTCTTCACAAAGAACACAAAGAATGGCCTTCTCAGCTGCCATAGTTGCAACGCTTGCGTCATCAGAACAGTGTGTTCAACGCATCACCGTTTCTGTTTAAAAAACGTTGTGCAACGTTTTGTCGGGGCTGAACGCAGCCCAGGAAAACGTACTCGGTTACCTAACGTAACCTCTGTTCTCTCTAGAGAGGGAACGAGTATTGCGTAAGAAGCTTACGCTACGGGTAAATTCATCTTTTCTCGAGATATGAAGCCAAAAAATTATCCTTAATTTAATATCTTGTCAACGCAGTGCGGCAGCAAGCAGACCTAGAGCAAGCGAAGTCGCGTGCTCATTGGCTGCTCTGCGGCAACTGCAGCAGCCTATCGCTGAAACCTTAGCGTGACGTCACGCCCAATGAGCGCGCTGGGCGCGCTCACGCGTCACAGCCCGTGTGAGGAGGCGTGGCTTAGCTTATAAAAGAAGGTTCAGAGGCTGCTATTCTCTGGTTTTTGTCGCTGAAGCGAGTGAGCTTGTGGCGCGAGCATGGCGGGTTACGCAATACTCGTTCCCTCTCTAGAGAGAACAGAGGTTACGTTAGGTAACCGAGTACGTTCTCTTACGAGAGGTTCTCTCGTATTGCGTAAGAAGCTTACGCTACGGGAACTTCCCTTGTCAACGCCGTGCGCGCCCCGCATCCACTGAATGAGTCCCAGGGAGAAACCCGGGGAACACTATAACAGGGAACCGGGCGGCCAAGAATGGCTAGCGCAGTACATAAGCACACACATAAGGGGCTCAGAGCGGCGTGGCCGGTCTGACTAACAACCCCAGAATTGAGCTCAACCAGGAGAGCTAAATCACACAGCAGTAGTCTGCACACAGAGTGGGCTGGCTACGCGGGACTCAGACAGATAAGAGTTTAGCCTGCAGGGCAGGAACTTCCAGATTGTAAAATCTCACAAATGTAGAGGGGGAGGCCCAGCCTGCCGCTGTACAAATGTCATGAATGGAAATTCCGCTAGACCAAGCCCATGAAGAGGCCATGCCTCTGGTGGAGTGGGCTCTGATACCCAGTGGGCACTGCAGATTTTTAGACGCATAAGCGGCTGCAATCGCGTCCACTATCCACCTGGACAGGCTGTGTTTCGAGGCGGCGAGACCTTTGGTGCGCCCACCAAACGAAACGAAAAGCTGCTCCGAGCGCCTGACAGCGGCGGAGCGTGTAGTATAATTCCTAAGCGCTCTGACAGGGCAAAGGAGTTTACCATCGATCTCGCTGCCGGATGACAGCAAAGCGGAGAGAGAAATGACCTGCGCTCTGAACGGTGTGCCCAGACTTTTGGGGACATAACCGTGTCTCGGTTTGAGGATGACTTTAGAGTCATTAGGTCCAAACTCGAGGCATGCAGCGTTAACTGACAGCGCGTGAAGGTCACCCACGCGTTTAACTGACGACAGTGCTATCAGAAAAACGGTTTTTAGCGTGAGATATTTCATATCCACTGTTTCCATGGGTTCAAAGGGATGCGCTTTCATGGCCTCTAAGACCAGGGAAAGATCCCAAATAGGAACCGACGGGGGTCGCGGCGGGTTCAATCTCCTCGCTCCCCTGAGGAAGCGGATGATGAACTCGGCCGACCCAGCGCCGAGTCGGCAAAAGCTGAGATGGCCGCAACATAAACTTTGAGCGTGGAGGGGGACCTGTCCGCGTCCAACAGCTCTTGGAGGAAGCACAGCACCTGCGATACCCAACATGTTAGTGGATCCAGCCCTTTGGCGGTGCACCATTTACTAAACACAGACCATTTTGAAGCATAGAGCCGCCTCGTAGAGGGGCAAGTCAACGGGTAACCGTTGATGACCCACGCATGCAGAGACCAGCGCTCTGGATGGGGGTGCAAAATCAAGCCGTGGGCTTGAGAGAGAAGGTCTCTCCTCACCAGTAACGGCCAGGGGGCTGTGTCCGCCAGCCGTATTAGATCCGGGAACCATGTTTGATTCTCCCAATACGGGGCTATGAGGAGCACCGTGTGGCGCGCTTCCCTGAATCTCTCGATAACCTGCGGCAGCAGGGAGACCGGGGGAAAAGCGTAAAGCGGGCCGCTGGGCCAGTTCTGGGCCAGCGCGTCCTCGTTCTTTGAAAAGAACTTTGGGCATTGCGCGTTGTCTTGTGACGCAAAGAGGTCGACTTTTGCTCTGCCGAAACGGCGCCACAGTAACTGGACTGTTTGGGGATGCAAGGACCACTCTCCCGGGGGAACATTGTCCCTGGACAGTCTGTCTGGACCATCGTTCAGGCGACCCGGCACGTGCGCGGCTCTCAGTGAGCGCAGTGAGTGCTGAGCCCACACTAGGAGGCGTTCCGCCAGGGTGCAGAGCATTTTGGATCTGAGACCGCCCTGGCGGTTCACATAGGCTACCACTGACATGTTGTCTGTGCGGACCAGTACATGGTGGCCTTGCAGGTATGGGAGGAAGTGCTTGAGCGCATTCTCGACCGCCAGCATCTCTAGACAGTTTATATGAAGGCGACACTCCTGGTCTGACCAGCGGCCATAGACCGGCCTGCCCTCGAAAAGCGCTCCCCAACCTCCGTTGGACACGTCTGTCGAGATAACTTTCCGGCGTGAGACAACTCCCATCGTCACACACAAACTCGAGACATGTGTGCAATGTTATTTACAGGTGCAGTCAAAAATATTCAACCCCCATTGCAAATCAGATTTATTGGCAAAATGTACAGACTTTCAGCTGTTTGCAATGAACAAATCAAACAAAAGTAATTGGAATATCTCAACACAACAAATGTTTCAAATGTTTTTTTGATGTGAAGACTTCAGATGCAAAAGCCTCTAAGTGCCATCTGAAATTTCCTTCTAGAATGATCATTTTTATCAAGCTTGTATGTTTATGTTCACTTATTTCACTTTAATCGCAATGAAAATTACCTATTAAAAGTGAAATTAAAGTCATTAAAAGTATTAAAAGTCATTAAAGTGAAATTACTGAACTTAAATATATGAGCTTGAAAATTTCAGATAGCATTTAGAGGCTTTTGCATCTGAAGTCTTGCATGTACACTACAAGTGCACAGGGTTAATCATTAAAATGAGTTTACTACAGTTAATTCAATTCTACAATGAATTCAAAATGGTAAAAGTTACTTTTCATGCTAGGTTAACTCGGTAATAATTTATCTGACACATCCAATAGTTCCTACAACAAAATTGGGATTTAAACCTCAAATGCTTAAAAAGTCATGGGACACAATTGTAGGGTTATCGCTGAGCTTAAACAAGTAACTTAATCTCTCAACAGTAAACATTAGAACATTCAGCATTGTTTACTCATTGTCTAAATATCCCCTTTAGTCATTAAGACACAAGAACATTCGCACTGCAGAAAATGCGTCAGGTCGTCTCTCCATCAAAAGGCAGCGTCAGCTCCGTATGCCTCAGTGCTCCAGAGATCTGCAGACGCCATCAATAGCAGAGGAACTGGCAGGAAAATGGGCCAATCTCTTGTGAAGCCTATAAAAAGCTCTCGGAAAGACTCACACAATCCGCTCAGTTTAATTAGACTGCAGGACGTGAACATAAATTGATATACTTCATTCCCCTCGGGTTTGATTGCGTTACCGCAGGATTATAACTATACATGTAGGAAATTGCATCTGGCCGTCTCCCACATCATAAACAGCAATATCTTGCTGCTCCATTTCACTCACAATGTCACGTGAGCGCTGCTTAACATTAGCATTTTATCGCCACTGCAAAGCATTCACCGCTCTGGCCGTCACTCCCACTAATAACCAAATGCTAATTCTGCAGTCAGTTATGCAGAACCGCGTTGTGTCCCAGCATTCCCCGGCTCAGGTGGCATAAATCCAAGATTACAGCGCGGGATGGGGGGGATGTACATCAGAGTGAGGAAATCCCTGGCAGGAGGATCCCAGCTCAGCACTTTTTCTCTTGAGCGTGCTGACGCTGCTGCAATCCCTCATTCTCACCTCCACAGTGGTCAATGCACCATGACTAGTGAGTTAAACCTAGACTGGTGTTCTCCGTCCACAGTGTCAGCAATGTTTCTTTTCTGTCCAGTGTACTTTTTTTTGCCTTCTCTCGGCTGTAGGCGTAACTGTCATCTCACTCAGACTTCCTCTTTGAGCCGTGACAGCCATGTTACATCCGCACAACCCCACATTGCATAAACCACACGTATATAACTGTGAAATAACAAGTTCTGTCATGAAATGGGGCAGGCTGGTCAATTACATCGTTAACTACATGGCACAAGCTGATTGGTTCTTGTTGCATCTGCAGCAAGTGAGCTTGCTGCTCTACATTCAAATAGTTGGTCAGTGTTTGCTGTATGTAGCAAGCTTTCAAAGTTCCTCTGAAACCCTCCACCTTCCCCAGCTCCACCTGTATAGATTTGCTATGAGTAATTTAATATATGCTATTAGTATGTCTTACATGCTTACAGCAGTGTGTCTGTGTATAAATTAGCAGTAGCAAGTACTTGCTCTGCAGCAGCAGCAGTGTAGCAGATCTATTCTGCTTAAACTAAATACATTAACATTGTCATATCCATTACCATGCTAAACTCTCCCAGAGTTGTCATGATAGAACTACACTGAAAAAATGTTTTCCAAGTTGTAAATAAAAGATTATTTTTAGTCTGTTTTACAGGAAAATTGTATTTCAGTCTTTCTACGTCCAAATGTAACGTTTAATTTAGTGTTACTTGCCATTTCTTTGTAATTATTTGTGAAATTCCCTAGCAATTTCTAAGTGAAAATTGTTTTAAAGTAGAAGTAGATCCTACACCATTTTTTTTTTTTTTTTAAGTTTAGCTTTTTATTTTTAATTTCTTTCCCAGCTTTAAAGGGATAGTTCAGCCATATGTGAAAATTCTGTAAAATTTACTCATTCTTTGGCCATACAAAACAACACCCACTGATATTAAAGGGATATTTCACTGCTGGAAAGATGAATGTGTATTTAAATTGGGTCATTTATGTAGCAGAAATGTGAAATTATTTTAGAAGTTGGTGCCTTCTAGACTGAGAAAAGCCAGAAAATGTATTTTTGGCTTATGTGGATGAAAGACAACAACTTCCAGAATGCACTTGCTTCGCTGCCCTACGAGGCCACTCCCAAGCCACGCCTACCGGTTACAGAGGGCAGTATCGGAAGAAATGATACAACTAGGCTACTAGTTGACTCGAAACTGAAAAGAAGCCGTTTTATCGTGAGATCCCACCCCCTATGGACGGGTTGAAAACATGCAGAACTAGCTCCTACTACTGGCTGAAGTCTAGCCTCTGGACAAAAAAGCCTCCTTTTTGCATCATTGGAGGTTTTTTTCCAGACACACAATGCATAAATCTCTCGTCTCAGGGGGACATGAGGGAGGGAAGCACGGTCATTCGAAAATACTTTCCGGGTTTCTACTGATACAAAGCTTAATGCTAATCGGTGAAGTATCCCTTTAATTGAATGAACAATAAACACTGCCATATACACTACCACTCAAAAGTTTTAGGTCAGTAAGATTTTTTTAAAGGAATTTAAATAATGAATAATCAGCAAGGATGCATTAAATTGATCAAACACTTGTAAAAAGTTATTTAACTTTAAAAAAGTGAGGAAACCCGTTGCTTTAAAAAGATTAAGTAATAAACTTGATGCGTAATTGAAAAAAATAAGTTATGTGAACTTGACAATTCCACATAGTTCACAAGTTCAACCGATAACATTTTACAGTGAAAGTGACAGTAAAGACATCATTGTCATTGAAGTAATAGTCATTGTATTACATTTCTACTTTAGTCAAGTATATTTGTATAGCGCTTTTCACAATACAGATTGTATCAAAGCAGCTTCACAGTATTAAATCAAAATAACACAACAAGGTTTGGTTCTAGTGGAAAAAACGTCCACGTTTGGTAAGGCTGATCAATAGTATTATTGATTGATTAAATTAAATATCCCCAACTGAGCAAGCCAAAGGCAACAGTGGCAAGGAACTGAAAAACTCCATCAAGTGACCTAATGGTGACCTAAAACTCCATCAGGTGACCTAATGGAGAAAAAAAAAACCTTGGGAGAACCCAGGCTCAGTCGGGGGCCAGTTCTCCTCTGGCGTTTATGAACTAGAGGCCGGATTTAACTGTAAGATTAAAATATTATATGAATGCCTGGCTGAAGAGATGCGTCTTTAATCTAGTTTGAAACTGGGAGAGCGAGTCTGAGCAACGAACAGTAACAGGAAGGCTATTCCAGAGTTTTGGAGCGAAATGTGAAAATGGATATCCTAGGTATGACCAAAAGCCTTGAATTTAGTGATCTTAAAGAGCGCGACGGATTATAGGGCGATAGAAGATCCGTTAAATAAACTGGAGCTAAGCCGTTTAAGGCTTTATAAGTCAATAGCAATACCTTGTATAATACGGAACTTTATAGGTAACCAATGTAGAGATGATAAAATCGGTGTTATATGATCATATTTTCTTGATCTAGTAAGAACTCTAGCGGCTGCATTTTGGACTAACTGTAGCTTGTTTATTGAGGATGCAGGACAACCAGCTAATAAAGCATTACAGTAATCTAGTCTCGAGGTCATGAATGCATGAACTAACTTTTCTGCATCAGAAACTGATAGCATATTACGTAGCTTAGCAATGTTTCTAAGGTGGAAGAATGCTGTTTTTGTAACATATGAAATATGATTTTCAAAAGACAGGTTGCAGTCTAGTATAACACCCAGGTCTTTTACTGTAGAGGATAAAGTAACAGGACATCCTTCTATGTTAAAGTTGTATTGTGAAAGGTTTTGTGGGCGTTTTTTTGAACCGATAAGTAGTACCTCTGTCTTGTCTGGATTTAATAAAAGAAAATTACGGGTCATCCAATCTTTTATATCTTTAACACACTCTGTCAGTTTAGATAATGTAGCGTTTTCATCCGTCCGTGATGAAATATATAATTGAGTGTCATCAGCATAACAATGGAAACTAATTCCATGTTTCCTTATAATATTTCCAAGTGGCATCATATATATTGAGAATAACAGAGGGCCTAACACAGATCCCTGCGGCACTCCATAGTTTACTGAAGTTATGATCGATTTTTCTCCATTTAAATAGACAAAATGGTAGCGGTCAGATAAGTATGATCTCAACCAGCTTAATGCTTGTCCTTGAACACCAGTATAATTTTGTAGTCGATCTAAGAGTATTGTGTGATCTATAGTATTGAACGCAGCACTAAGATCAAGTAAAACTAGTATTGAGATACAGCCTTGGTCAGAAGCTAAAAGTAAATAATTTGTGATTTTAACGAGTGCAGTTTCAGTGCTATGATGCGGTCTGAATCCAGACTGAAACTTTTCATAGATGTCATTTTCTTGCAAGAAAGTTTCTTGCCCAGTTGAGCGGACACAACTTTTTCTAATATTTTAGACATAAATGGAAGATTTGAAATGGGTCTATAATTTGCTAGATTATGTGGGTCAAATTGTGGTTTTATAACTGCCAGTTTAAATGTTCTTGGAACATGACCTAAAGATAAATAAATTCTGTTCACTTTCTGTCCATCAAAGAATCCTGAAAAAAAATATATATCACTGTTTCCACAAAAATATTAAGCAGCACAACTGTTTTGAGCATTGATAATAATAATAAATGTTTATTGAGCATCAAATCATCATATGATTTCTGAAGGATATCTGTCATTTTTAATGAAGTAATGATGGAGTAATGATGCTGAAAATTCAGCTTTGACATCACAGGAATAAATTACATTTTAAAATATATTATAATCGAAATTTTATTTTAAATTATAAAAATATTTCACAATTTTGCTGTTGTATTTTTGATTTTAAAAAATGCAGTCTTGATGAGCATAAAGGACTTCTTTCAAAAACATTAAAAAATCTCACCAACCTCAACCCCAACCCCAATGAACAGTCTTCTTTCATTATTTCAGTTTTTTATGCCTTTAAATATGTCTGAAATCTGTCAAAATGATCTCTTTGAAGACGAGTTTAGATTGCTCCGCAGTGTATATTTCTGTTTGAGAAAAAGGAAGAGAGACAGGGATACAGTAAAAGGAGGAAAGAATAAAATATGAGCCTGAGGGTTTCCTCCTGATGTGGAAAAGCCCTGGGATCCCTCTGCAAACTGCTCACGTCTTTTATTTTCTTCCCTCTTTGTTAAGCTGACAGTCACCCTCCCCATCTGCAGTTTTCCCGGGGAAGCTTTCCTGAACTTAGGCTCTGTGTCATAAATGATAGGAAAGGATGTTCTTCTTCACTGAGCAGAGCTCCAGAGCGTCACACACACATTGAAACACTGCGGAGGATTTATGCAGCAAAACAAAATCTGGGATACCCCAGTTCCTTTTATGTTCTGCTGTCTTCAGCTTCTTCTTCTTTTTTTTTTTGTTCACACTATGATAAATGAATGAATTATTAATAGAATAATCCGATCTAAAGCGCTTGAGGGATGTTTTCACGGCTTCTGTAATTTAAAGGTCTGTTTGTCGCACCAATGCTGTTTGAGAAATGTAGGTCAGAGAGCTGATGCTGCAGTCATCTTCACACAAACACAAACGCTTACAATTATCAGGCACATTCAGCGTTTCCTCAGACTTTTGAGTCAGGCAGATTTAGAAAAAAAAAAAAAAAAAAAGGCTTATTGACGGTGAATACAAGTGTACTTGCTGTGTACTTGCTGTGTAGCCTACTTGCTGGGGGGGGGGGGGGGGGGGGAACGACATATATATTAAGTAAGGGATAATGTATAGAGAGGCGGTCGTTATAGCGAAAACCACCCCGACAGGCTGAACAGGAACCCGACGCGAAGCGGAGGGGTCTTGAATCAGCCTGAAGGGGTTGTTTTTCACTATAACGACCGCCTCTCTATACATTATCCCGCTTATTACATGGCTACCTACAAAATAAATAATTTGACACGAATTATTGATTTAAAAAGGAGTTTATTGATTTAAAAACGATTGTATTGCTTCCGCCAAAGAAAATAGTCCGTTCCGTATGGAAGTAAAATAATCTCAAATGTTTTTGAAACAAAAAGCCTGTTGAATTGCACTACTTGAAAAATAATAGGCATTGCATTAACCATGCTTGCATTTTAATGCATTGTATTTTTAGGGCTTGCATTTTTATGGGCTGAAATTCAACATGGTTGAATATTTAAGCTGTGAATATTTCAATTAAAAACATTTCAAACACATTTTCATTATTAAAAATTCCATAATCCATATTCACCTTTCATATTTCACTTCCAAAATATTCAAACTGTTTAAAAATACAACCTATAATATTCAACAGGCAATTTTCGGTCCATTTTATTTCGCTTCCACAAATTCGCTTCCACAAATTCAGTAGTTCAAATTCGACAGTAAATTCAACGGAACTGCAGGAAAAGCAATAGATTATCGAGCATACTATCCATCTGCTGTTAGTCAATCCCACCAGCAGGTGGTGCAAAAGCGCGTGTTGTTGACGAAGACCAGCAACAGTTAGAGCAAGCCATTCATTCATAAAATGAAAATGATTACCCGTATCAGTATATATATGCGGAAAAGATGATAAAGACACAAAAGCTGTGTTTATGTTTCATTCAATAACTTCATTGTTACATTTTGTAGCCTACATGTTATCAGCTTTCTCTACCTACATGAACAGGATTATAATCGGTTTCCCTCAATACCTCACACTCAAGGATTCCCCTTCCGTCGGGGCAAAACGCTATGCACTAATACAGTGATATGAAAGACCAAACTCGCACCTTTATGGGGATGTAGGCTGTAGGCTACTATGGACTAAGAATATGAACGTAACGCGCAAAGTTTCATGCAGAGCGTTTCGTGATATACTGGCATAAAATCAACACTTGATCATTAACACTTTCTTTTCTCTTCTCTCTCTCTCTCTCCACACACACACACACACACACACACACACACACACACACACACACACATGTGTATGTGTGTGTGTGTGTGTGGAGAGAGAGAGAGAGAGAGAGAGAGAGAGAGAGAGAGAGAGAGAGAGAGAGAGAGAGTAGTACGTTGCATTAGCTTAAACTGGGAAGAATATAGTACTTGCATATTGTTGTCCTCCTATTGTTAGTTTAACTGTAAATCGCTTTGGATAAAAGCGTCTGCTAAATAAATGACTAAATGTAGCCTAAATGTAAAATTGGCTTGACATTTGGACATTCGCACATTTAGGGACCGTCTCAAAAGTTGCATACAACATTGGCATACACGTTTCTAACTTCAATAGCAAACTTTAATTTATTTGAATAAATATCAAAAATCCAAAGGGTGCGCATTATGGCTGGCACCACATGAACACTTTACAGTTGGTTTTATGACTGTAAGTCGTTCTATTCAAATGATATTGAAGTTTGAAACGTGTATATCAAAGACGTATACACTTAAGAGACGGTCCCTAAATGTGCGAATGTCCGTCAAGCCAAGCCAACTTTATGCCAGTCTATCACTGGGAAACGCTCAGCATTAAACTTTGTGCGTTATTCTGAGTCCATCTGCTTGCCTGCGAGTTTGGTCTTTTATATCACAATTAGATTAAGCTACGTTAAGCGTTGTATATGTCCAGCTGGGGAATCCTGACGTTTTGAGGAAAACCCTAATAGCTTGCATGCAGCACATCGCCACAATATAAAGTTAAGGCAACTAAACAACCAAGAGACATATACGTCAACCTCAAAAATGTAACATTGGATCTGCGTATCCGCATCGGGGAATAACATTATAATCTTGTTCACGGTAGAGAAAGATGATTGTAGGCTACACAGGGAAAGTAACCGTGAAGACAATGAATTTAACATACAACCGCCGTCATAATAATCACAAATACACTTACATTGCTGTTAAAATGAGTTTAATGAATGAATGGCTTGCTCTAACAGTTGCTGGTCTTCGTCAACAACACGCGCTTTTGCACCACCTGCTGGTGGGATTGACTAACAGCAGATGGATAGTATGCTCGCTAATCTATTGCTTTTCCTGCAGTTCCGTTGAATTTACTGTCGAATTTGAACCACTGAATTTGTGGAAGCGAATTTGTGGAAGCGAAATAAAATGGACCGAAAATTGCCTGTTGAATATTATAGGTTGTATTTTTAAACAGTTTGAATATTTTGGAAGTGAAATATGAAAGTTGAATATGGATTATTGAATTTTTAATAATGAAAATGTGTTTGAAATGTTTTTAATTGAAATATTCACAGCTTAAATATTCAACCATGTTGAATTTCAGCCCATAAAAATGCAAGCCCTAAAAATACAATGCATTAAAATGCAAGCATGGTTAATGCAATGCCTATTATTTTTCAAGTAGTGCAATTCAACAGGCTTTTTGTTTCAAAAACATTTGAGATTATTTTACTTCCATAGTTCCGCGTCCATAGCAACGCGCTGTTTTTCATGGCAACGGTCTGTTATACTTCGCAGCGGTCTGTTATCAAGAAATAACAGACTGCATTCTACATTGGAATTCAGCCGAGCCATGTAATAAAAAAATATAAACTTTTGTTGTCATGTTGATATTTCATACAGTTCAATTTAAATGCAATGACTCAAATGTGAAGACATAGGTAAAGTGTGCTAACATTTTCCTAACACCTGTAAGGTTGTTACCAGATGAAGATAAAGGGCTGAAGACAGGATCAAAATAGTTTCATAAAAACAAAAGGGTATACAGGCGTAACAGTATGTAGCTACGCACACACGCTTACACAAACACAGACAGACAACAGAAGACAGAAAACAGAGGAACTATACACAGAGAAAACTAACTAAATGATGAGCAGCTGTTGTGGAGGATTAGTGTCCATGGTGACTGATGAGTGGCGGGAAAATAGAACAAAGGAAACATGTGACTGAAGACAAACAAACTAAAAGTCCATGAAGGTTACACTGACTGAACATGAACGTGACAATGGTGTACACATCTTAATCATTATTTTCAAAAAAGTTTTTTAAAAATATGTTTTCATATATTAATACATTTAAATATTAATGAGCAATTTTGGTTTAAGAAGAAGATTTGTTAAATATGTCCTATACAAAATAATAAACACTGTATCAACATTATTATACACTCATAAAAAAATAAAGGTTCCAAAAGTCAGGTTTTGTGGGTTCCTTAAAGAACTTTACAGTGAATAGTTCTTAAAAGAACCATTTTTTTTTCTTAGGGTGAAGAACATTTTAATACATTTTAGATTATAAAGAACCTTTCATACAATGGAAAGGTTCCATGGATGTTCTTCAGGGAACCATCAATGCCAATCAAGAACCTTTGTTTTTAAGAGTGTATAGCAACACTTTAGTTTGGAGTCTAAGTCTCACTATTAACTAGTTGCTTATTAGCATGCCATTTACTAGGATATTGGCTGTTTATTAGTACTTATAAAAACACATATTAATGCCTTATTCTGCATAACCATATTCTACATTGCTTAATCCTCAATACCTAAACTTAACAGTAATTAGGAATTTATTGAGGAAAAAGTCATAGTTAATAGTGAGAATTGGACCCTAATCTAAAGTTTGACCATATACATATATATATATATACTGTATGCATATATATATATATAGAGAGAGAGAGAGAGAGAGAGAGAGAGAGAGAGAGAGAGAGAGAGAGAGAGAGAGAGAATATCAATAATCACAGAACAGCATTTTCCAGCAGGGAAGTGGAACACTCGCTGGAACACTCTACTGTCCCCGGCCTCAATCTACACAGAGGTCAGAGGTCAGATGTACGCGGATGATCAGGTCCTGCTGTCCCGCACAGCTGAGGGTCTTCAGCAGAACCTGTCCCTGCTGGAACAGTACTGTCACGAGTGACAAAACCAAAGTCATGGTGTTCAAATTCTTATTCTTTGGGGATCAGTACTAAATAAAAAAAATTGTGATAAAACATTAGTTGAAAAACAATTTGAAATTGCCCTAAACATTTTAGGGGTCCACAGAAGCAGAGGGGTCCAATGACACCTGCAGGGCTGAATCAGGCTTGTACCCGCTGAACATTGAGGTCCAGAAGAGATGTGTTCAATTCTGGCATCACCTCCATCAGTCCGATCCTGATTCAGACCAATATAAAGCCCTCCTCGCCAATGAAAACTCAGCAGAATCTCATTCTCTAAACACACTCGCTCTTCAACATGATACTCAATTCCTGACTGACTCCAACTACAACTACAAAACTATTATTGAAGAAATTGACAAATCTAAAAGACACATGACGAATCACTAAAAACACATGTTGACCTCCAAAATGAACTCCAATGTTACTTGACCCACATAGAACCACTAATTAAATTGTATTTATTTATTTATTTATTAACAATGCTACATATGACATAATCTACTCATATACGTTTTTTAAAGTCCCTCTGTGGTGAAAGTCAAGCTTTTAATGTTCTTTATATGTCTATGTGGTGTTATTAATATGCTTTAAGACAACCCATGTGCAAATTCATAAGTCAACACCACTGCTGAATGCTGAGTATCACAAACTACCTTGTAACCAATCAGGTCAACGTGTGATCGTCAATGAGTGGATCTCTGAGCTGGTGTGAGTGAGTGGAGGCGGGGCTAATTTGCATATTCATATACCACATATACTAAATGAAGTATAGAGTTTGTGTAGAGTTACATTCGTTTTTGGACTCAGTCGGACTCAGACTGCAGCCCTGCCTCACTCCATTTCCCTGCCAGAAAAACGTGTAGAGTTACATTCAAGCTATGTGATATCAAGTAGTAACTTGCTAGATTTTGAGTGCGGCTCATCCCCATTCCTATCCAATAAGAAATGTGTTGTACAATTCCAATCACCTTAAAGGAGAACTCCGGTCAATTTTAACATTGAGCTCATTTTTTTGTACATTTGGAGTGCTGTCAATACAGAGAACAATGACAAAAATCGGTGTTGCCTACACCGAGTTATTCTATTTTTAAAATTTGCACCCTGTTGACTTCAATGGGGCAAGTACTAAACCTGCTTTTAGCCTCTTAACATCCTTGATGTGTCATTACAAGTGCACAGAAAATGTGAGTGATTCCTTCTGAGTGAACACGGGTGAGTCTGACTGCAGTAGATGTGAAAGATATGTATAAAAATGATGTTATTTAAGCCAGCGCAAATACCTGTGTTTACATCCTGTTTTCGGTTGAAGTCCAAAGTAGTGAACTCGGCAATCGATTACTTTGGACTTCAACCGAAAACAGGATGTAAACACAGGTATTTGCGCTGGCTTAAATAACATCATTTTTATACATATCTTTCACATCTACTGCAGTCAGATTCACTCGTGTTCACTCAGAAGGAATCACTCACATTTTCTGTGCACTTGTAATGACACATCAAGGATGTTAAGAGGCTAAAAGCAGGTTTAGTACTTGCCCCATTGAAGTCAACAGGGTGCAAATTTTAAAAATAGAATAACTCGGTGTAGGCAACACCGATTTTTGTCATTGTTCTCTGTATTGACAGCACTCCAAATGTACAAAAAAATGAGCTCAATGTTAAAATTGACCGGAGTTCTCCTTTAAGGCATGAAGAATTTTTTCGTTAATTTTTGTTCAAAATCCATTCATTTTGGTGATCGAAGATGAGTTTTAAGGGATACAATTATTGACTACAAGGGGACTTTAATTATTTATATATAATATGTTAATGCTTTGGCAACATTGATACACAGTCATGCTAATAAAGAGAGAGAGTGAGAGTTGGGAGTAATGCATTACAAGTTACATTGATTGCTTTTTTTAAATACATTTGTGAAAGTAACACATTACTTTATAAATGTATACATTAATTGAGTTACTTTTTAAAATTCAGTTTTAATTCATTTGCTTAAATATTTTTGCTGAAATAAAATTCTTTCTTGTCCATGACAGATGCGTCCGCAGGAAGAGACAAAAAGTACAAAATTACTACTTTCAATAAACAGAGTTGTACGGTAGGAAATATAACCTGTAATGCTCTGAGATCTTTTGTATGGCATAGCATAGGGGCCAGGAAATATTCTAATTGGTCAGAATATAATAATATTCTAAATGTGTTTTTAAAAGAAAATGAAGGTATAGGCTATGTTGTTGAATGCATTACTGTGTTAAACAATTGCAAAAAAAAACAAAAAAAAAACTGCAAGGCCTGGAAAAGAGTGAGCCTCAGCCAGGTGAGAAAAAGTAACGTAATAAAACACTACTTTTCATAAAAAATAACTTTTTAGCGAGTAACATAACATTGTAACACATAAAAGTAAATTTTGCCCAACAGTGTTCAGCATGTGGTTATGGGGAAACCCCTCCTCAGCGCACCCTTGCTGGGAAGACGCATGAAGAAACGTTTTTATGAAGCAATTTATTACAAAATCTGTCTGAAAGGGGTTTTATGCATTATGTGTTTCAGGGCTTTGTGCGTGACTTTTCATGGCGGGTTCACTGTGTTGCACTCTGCCATACTGTACTCCAATACACACAGAGACATGGTCTACAAACACACACACACAGAGAGAAAGAAACACAAACTGCTGTCAGCAGTGTTATATAACAAACTGTCTTCAGGCTTCGTAATCCTGTATGCTGATGTTAGTGTCTCAGTGTGTCTGTGCGGTTTCTCTCTTGCCTGACAGTTTCTACAGCTTCCTGCTCAGAGCCACAGATTCAATAATACATGAATAAAAGATGAAGATACACTGTAAAAGATTATATGACCAATAAGTTATGACAACATATGTTTTTACATTGCTTTAACTCATCAAAATAAGTTAAGCAATTTTCACCTTTTATACGTTATACAAGATTCAACTCGTTTTTTTTTATTAATTTACTTAATAATTTAAGTTGAAATGACTTAAACATCCAAGCTGATTGTACTTAGTTTACTCTTAGTTTGACGTTTGGATCAATTTGAATGCAATTCACACATTTCTAATAGTGACAAAGTGCAAGTTTGCTGATATTCATCCTGCTTTGTATTGTTACAGTGTAAATGAACAAATGAACAGTCCAGGTGTGAGAATTTCCCATTTATTTGTCAGCAAATAATCCGCCAGACTTTTGACAGCTCTGGAGCTTTTGTGAAAACTACAGATTATAATTACGCATTTTTGTATCCCTGTCCACAGGCACAGAACAAAACAAAACATTTATTGCACAATAGGTTTATCACTGGTAATGGTATCGTACTTTGTCTACTCTTTAAATAGCATCATGGTAAAAACAGCCTTCTTCACGGCTCACTCCCACTTAACGTTTACTTTTTGAATTCTTGCACCCGGAAACAAAACAAGTCGATACCATTTAAGATAAAAGTTTGCTAAGAAGTATTTCCTTCTGACGCAAGGCGGTATTTGACTCTTGTCGATTCAATTCACCTTGTTCTTAACGTAAGTGCAGAGCAGCCATTGTGAGTTGATTTTGTCGACTGTCGAGGCTTCCAGTCTCATTCTCTTCCTGTTATTTTATCTGCACAAAAACTGTCCGTTATGCTGCTTGATATTGCAAACTATTACTTGTTATTATATTATCCAGATATTTACCTATAGCAGCAAATGAACTGGAAGTCTCAGCACATTGACAGAAAATAGCTTACCTCCCTGTATAAATATAAGGTGAATAGGAAAAGACTGGAAGTGGCCTTGGATGGCAACATGCCCAGTGCATTATGGGTGTTGAAGTTTTCCTATTCGGCAAAATAGAAGTCAACAGTCCTTTTTATCTGTTTTCTCAAATCAGGTATATCATCAACTTACTCTCATTATATGTATTAGTAGACTGTTAGGTTAGGGTTTGGGTTAGTAGAATAAGTTGACATGTAGTTACTTATCGTCAGTAATGTCTGTTGGGGAGAAATAAAATAAAGTGTTAGCATATAATAAGCAGACAGTCTATTAATACTCTAAAGACTATTAGTTGACATGTAGTTGCAAAGTTACTTATAGTTAGTAGAATGTCTAAGTGGACTTTTGAAATAAAGTGTTACCCCATGTTTTATTGAAAGCCCATTTTGCCATTGGTGAATTAGCCCTTTAAGTGTCCAAATACTCACTGTAAACCCTAACACTCAAAATAATTATTTGGATTGAGTAGAGCCAACTTAAATTAAACAAAATAGTTCAAACAAATTAACTTTACTTTTATGAGTATTTAGAACAGTCTTTTTCTTTTGAGTTCACAAAACTGACACATTTTAAGTCATCTGAATTGTTTCAGTGTTTTGAATTGTATTTACTTAAATCTTTTCATTTAGACTAACTTAATTTTAATTGAAACTGGGCTGGGATTTCTATTTCCCAGCATGCTTTGCCATGACACTCAAAGGGAGAGTAAATGCTAAAATCTAATGTTCTGCTTACTTAAACTTTGAATTTCTTAACATAAACAATTTGATGTAATTGATTGCCTAATTTTTTTTTTAATTCTGAGTTTTGCCAACTTATTCAGGTTTACAGTTTTTATGAGAACTCCATGTCAAATTCAAAGGACTTGACTAATATACTTTTTCACATCCGGACTGGTGTCATAATACAGAAAGAAAAGGGGCCAGTTTTGCTATAGAAACCTTAAGAAATACTGATCTGATATCAGACAGGAGGAAGTCTTTGCCACAAAAACAGCTGGTAAAGGTTACAGTGATATTTCATCAAGTGATGTTGCACATAAATTGCACAAACAAGTGTTGCTAAGTGTCGTCTGATGTGGACACAGTACTGTCTAATGAATCAAAAAAGGACATTTATTTAAGTTTAATGGGAGCAGATAAAGCAGTGTGCTGTATTTTTTTCAGACTTTTTTGACCGAGCACCTGCTCAATTTAGAATGTGCGCAGCTGCGCACACTACTTCGAATTGAAAAATGTAGTTATGCAAATAAAATACAATTAATTTAAAATTTGTATCATTATTTTTTTATTTGTAACATGCAGGAGAGTCTCTGCATTGTGTTGTGGAATATGATAGGGCTTTAGTCTGTGTTGTTGATGGTTGAGAGGAGGTGTGGAGGGGGAAGGGTGGTAAATCCTGCTCTCTTCTTACTGGTACGGCAACATCCTGCCTCATTTTCACGTGAAATATTGATACTCCTAATTTAACCACAGGGCAGCTCAGATATCAAAATGTGTGGGTTTGGCGAGTGAGACTGTCTCCTGCTTCTTGGGTGGGCGGCGGTAAAGATTAGGAGCTTTGCATTATGCAGGTCAATTCTAAAGAGAATTGCGTCTATATATACATACATATGTGAAGTTGAGAAAACTGAGGTGTAAAATGACACTTGAGAAAAGGAGAAAACTGGAAGGGAAGCTAGATGATCTGGTTATTAAATGTTTGATGCTTTGTCTCAACAGGAAGCTGTAATTTAGCTGGAACACAGGTGGTCTAGTGCGGTCACTGATCTATTTGAGCTCAAACGGGATGGATGTCAGAAAACCTGGACCTTACTTCGCTCAACGGACACAGGATGGTTTCATAAGGAACAGCATAGAGCAGGGAGTCGTAAAGTACATGGTCACTTTATTCGAAGAAAATATTAAAACAGTAG
Source organism: Scardinius erythrophthalmus (assembly GCF_964197995.2). Lineage (NCBI taxonomy): Eukaryota > Metazoa > Chordata > Actinopteri > Cypriniformes > Leuciscidae > Scardinius > Scardinius erythrophthalmus. The sequence goes on from NC_138231.1 coordinate 29,211,060, forward strand.
CATGTACAACTTGGAATGAATGCAAACTGAAGAGTGGAGTGCAAACTCCCGCAGCAGAAGAGATGCAGGGGAGAATTCACCGTTCAGGAGTAAAGAAACAGAGGACAGAAAAGTGAAGGCTCAGACACAGTCCTCCAACCATCTCGAACATCCCTCCATCATCTCCATCATGGTGAGACACCACAGAGACGGCCGTCCAGTAAAAGAAAGTCATTGAAACGAAAATAAATGATTGACAAAAAAAACAAAAAAAAGTAAAATCATGCCAAAAAAAATAGATTTTTTTCCTTTTGGATTTTTGCTTGTTATCCCCCGCAATACCTTAAAGCCCCATTCCACTCGAAACTTGAATTTACAAGCTTTCTCCCTACTTGTGGTTCCTCTTAAATTACAAAAAAAAAAAACAAAAAAAAAAAAAACAGTACAACACTTCAGTGGACTCAGCACGCTCTGATTGGCTGGAGAATGAGCTCCGGGCTCAAGCTGCATGCATGAAGAACAGAAGAAAAAAAAAAACCAAGAGAACAAAAGGAGGATGGCCAGCCCAAACATTATCAAGAGCAGATGGAACTTAAGGAGTTCACCAAATGCTGTTTTTCTTTCAGTTTGAAGGTAGTTACAGGATATTTTTCTCTTGAATAACTGATGCTAGACTAATCTTTGGGGACATGATCACTAACCATTTCATGCAGATATTTGACTTTTTTTTCTCCATTATTTTCTGTGTGGACAGAAGGATACTTTATTTTAACATTCAATTATTATTATTTTTAAACAGAAATATTGTGAATAAATAAACATTTTTTTCCCCAAGAGGTAAGTAAAACATTTGACTGATTTTTTTTTCTCTTCTAAGAGGGCACGGCAGAAGGAGGCGGCTTCACTTTGCGGTCATCATCTGTACAAATTCTGAGAGGAGAGATGGAGAGAAAATGAGATTAGGCAGTTGCTTTTGGCCGAACGCCACGCTGCGCACCCAGCTGCTAAATTGCTCAATGGCTTATTAATTTTTTAATCAAGAGGTGAAGGTAGAATTCACACGGTAATTAGCGTCCCATTTCCGAATAGCTTTCATACGAGTCTAATCAAGAGGCTCCGCTTTCAGCAAGACAAAAAAGAGGCCCTTTCACATGTGCTCTGTACGATTATGGTGCATTCTGGGAAATATGAGCCAATTTCGACGCAGATAACTTAGAAGTAAAATATACTGTGGTGATTCCAACATGGAGATGAATAAAGTAAACACCACAGATGAGATTTTAAAGGAATTTTAGTTCTCTGAACGAATCATTAAGAAATCATGAGGTAATGAGATCACAGTTGAATGTAGAGTCATTTACAACGGTTTCGAACGCAGTGGAACAACCAATTGGAATCAAGGACTATCCGTTTTACAAAATAGCCTTTTATAATAGCCAAACAAACATATGACTAAAAAAAGGAATGTTGTAGGAAATACAGTGAGCGTTGAGAGGTAAGCAACATACCTTCATAGTTCACCTGACCATCACCATCTATGTCGGCTTCTCTGATCATCTCATCCACCTCTTCATCTGTCAGCTTCTCGCCGAGATTTGTCATGACATGACGCAACTCTGCAGCACTGATGTAGCCATTACCGTCCTGGAAGGAATAAGAAAATATAAGCCACAGAAAGGGCAGGAAAACTTTGGCCTCACTGCCGTGACTCTGAAATTCGAGTCGATTTTGGCTGTAATAAACAAACTAAAGCCAAATAAAGTAGTTACAGCTCAAACATACCTTGTCAAATACCCGGAACGCCTCGCGAATCTCTTCCTCGCTGTCTGTGTCCTTCATTTTCCTGGCCATCATCGTCAAGAACTCTGGGAAATCTATGGTTCCATTTCCTAAGAAAAAGGGAAGTGAAATTTTATTGAAAACCAAAGTATTGACAGGAATGTTCACCTCAAATACTCTGAGAGGTATAATAAACCATTTCCGCCTCAGAGTAAAGGCCCGTTCACACCAAGAACAATAAATATAAAGATAAAGATAACTGTTAGGCATCCACGCCAGTGGACGTGTGCTGCAGTTTTGTCGTCTGCCTTTTTAAATGCTCAAGCTCATTAAAGTCTGGTGGATTCTGATTGGCTCTTAATTGTTCATCAGCTGGAATAATCATCCTGAAAGTGATTCCAACGATATGGTTCCTCTGTGTCATTATATTTAGAAAGATTTTTAGAACTATATATTTATCGTTATCGTCCTTGGTGTGAACGGGCCTTAACAAAATAAGGTAACTGTGACTTTAAATCTTAAAATTGCAAGAAATAAACAACTTTGAATGAACTTGTTTCTCATAAACGTGACCATTTCTCATGATTGCGACTTCATGCAATGTGGCCTTTTCTTATAATTACAACTACAACTTTAATTGTATTTCTTATTTTAAAATTCATCTCACGATCACCTCTTCTGTTTTTGTCTCTCAGGCAAAGAAAAGGCTTCCATATTGAAGTGTCAAAGTTAAAGATCTATGTTTTGGGTGATGACTGGGTGATCTCCACCCCAGCTTAGGGTCATTTACATGGAAAGCTCTCAGAACGCAAACCGCAGCCGTGTCACGCCGTGGTCACTCACAGTTTACAAGCAAGCCATCAAAGAGATGAGAGTACTGGGAGGTGGGGATTCGCTAAGAGAGATCAAAAACCATGTGACTCACACTGGATTAGCAGGAGATGATAGCCCTCAAGGGGCTGCGGTGAATAATAAAAGCTGAGAGGGTTACTGTGATATAAGAGACGTGGCTAGATCCCTAAAGCTGGCACGGACTAGCCTTAGCTTGACCATAAAAGAGTTAAACCATGTCTAACGTTCATCGAGGTCTGAAAAAGGTCAAGTGTGCGGTAATAAAGACCAGGCTGGATTACTGACTGGATGTGTGAAACCACTGGTCTAGGATTAGCCATCCTAAAAGAGACATTGAACTTTCACTCTGGTTTAAAACCTATGGTCTAAAACCTAAAACCTTTGGGTTGCAGCAGATGGTGATTTAATGGTCTGTGGCGTAATGTAGCACGAGTGAAACTCGTATTCAATGAAAACGTGTGCAACAAGCCACATTCTTAGCATGGCAGATAAAAATGTAAGACCTTCAATTGCCACAGGATGTTGAGTCATATTAGCACAGTCTTTCAAAGGTACCGGAGGGGGATGCAATTCATTACTAGAAGAACCACTCAGCAACACACGATTATGCTGAAATCAGCCATTTCCAGGTCACTTCCAGTGTCGGTTCTCAAAATAAGTTCTTCCACGGTTTCCCGGCAACTGAGTTGGATGAGTGTGTGGGAACGAGATGACAAACGCAAAGAGTGGATTACGCAATTACTTTTATTTTCCACTACTCGCATTATTGCCGTCTGACCTAGATCATGTCACGGCAGGAGAGAGACAGGCTGCATCCCACAGGCCCATCGATTCGCTGATCGACCGGCTTTAGAAGTCTTGCAGCCTCCTGATCATCCCAGACCATCTTGTCTGTCTGAGAGGTCTGTGACAGGAGGCTGATGGAAGAGTTTTCTTGTGTCACTCCTTGCTGAGTCACAACGATGAGTGGATGAGATTAAATTGCTGTACTTCAAATGACAGATGTGTAAAAAAAATAGTCGGTAAATTAAAGGTAAAGGATGTTGTTGTTGTTTTTATTGCATTGCAAGTTTAATATGCAAAGACAACTGAGTAAATGACGAATAAGAATGTCCATGATAAAGAAAAAGAAAAAAATTATGCAAAATTAAAGTTTGAACATAAATGTATTTTGGCAGTGTTTACACAAGCACCCTATAATGGTAAATTAAACCATTGCCCATAAATCATAAATTGTCTCAAAATCGTTCGTGTCTCAGCTATACGAGATAAGCAATCTGAATGTTCTATTGTTGGCTGTGTCAATAAACACAGAACGCGTTTTTCCATTCCACTGCGCTATTTTTCCATTGCTTTTCTATGTAAACGTGCTAGACGGACGTGTTTGATCGTTGCGCTCGCTTCTCGCATCTTTACAGCGTCTCTCTCAGGAAACAGCGTTCTAAAAACAGCGCTCAAGTTAAAAGAAGTTTAACTTTAAGAAAACGCATGTCATCTTGCACACCTTGACGTCTGTCTGTAGCGTATTTACAGAGAAAATACTGTAAAAGTAGTGGAATGCAAAAACTCGACTTTCTACTGTGCAGAGTCGAAGTGCTCCCAAGTGCTATTCCACCATACATTATAGTTATCCTTTTTACCCGCTTAGAAAAGCGCCACGTTTTATTTTGTGTCACCATACTTGGTCGTGTAACTACTCGTGTAACTGTATTTAAATAGGGTAAACGTGGAGGTGTTTGGTCGCTTCTAACTTCATCTCTGTTTGGATCCTAATGAATGAACTGGGCTAAGCTAAGTGCTATCAAAGTGTCGCCGCGCCAGAGCGATTGAGTGCACGCACTAAGACGAGAGAGGTATGCATCAACTCGCCTTGTTAAGGGAATAACATAGTTTAATATGAAAAAACGGTGAAGTAACCCTTTAAAGATACACACACGAAAACAGCGTGTTTTTGCTTCCACCCATACAATAAATAACCTATAATAAATGAGAAGTCATATACACCTAGGATGGCTTGAGGGTGAGTAAATCATGGGTTAATTTTCATTTGAAAGTGAACTACTCCTTTAACACATAAATAGGTTTTTGTAGAGCTTTTGTGACATTTCAGTGGGTCTACAGAGATCTTCTGTATTCAATTCAATTCAATTTATTGATGGATAGCCCCTTGAGATGCAACATCTCATTTTCAAGAGGGTCCAAATACACATATACATAATAAAACATAAAGCCATTGTCTTTATGATTTCCTCACTATGATTTTTCCCCTGTATGCTTCTGCAGGTTGGTAAAAATCAAATGACTGATTTGAAAGACTCAAGTTTTTTTTTTTTTTTTTTTATATTAATAAGCTGTTTTATTGATATATTTCCTTTCTAAGAAATAATAATAAAATATCTTGCCTAACTATTTAATAAGGTTAAACTTTTACACCTTTTCTTTCATTATGATATTTGGACAGTTGCATTACCCTGACATTTTTGACTTGATGCCACTTTATAAATTGTATTTATAATGTAATCTTTATAATGTAATCTCTTTAAATAAATAATAAAAAAGAGTGTTGAGTCACTGACCCAATAAGTAAGCCATTTGAAGGCTGATTTCCTGAACCAACATGCTCTGTTTGTCTGAGCAGTCAGACACAACATAATAATGAGTTTGTGGGGAGTGTCCTTTAAAGGGTTTGTTCACCCAAAAATGAAAATTCTGTCATCATTTACTCACCCTCATATGGAAGCTTGTTTCCGCCACAAAATAAAACATTTTAAAAGATAATTCTGACTTTATTTCTCAGAATTGCTAGATATAAAGTCAGAATTGCGTGAAATAAAGTCTCAATTGTGTGTTATAAAGTCAGAATTGCGAGATATAAAGTCCGAATTCTGACTTTTTTTCTCGCAATTGCGAGTTTATATCACGCAATTCTGACTTTATATCACGCAATTCTGACTTTATAACACGCAATTGCGAGTTTATATCTCGCAATTCTGACTTCTTTTCTCAGAATTGTGAGATATAAACTCACAATTGTGACATATAAAGTCCAATTCTAAGGAAAAAAAAGATGGACTTTTTTTTTTTTACCTCAGAATAGTTTATATCTCACAATTCTGACTTTATAACATGCAATTGCGACTTTATATCGTGCAATTCTGACTTTATATCTCCCAATTGCGACTTTATTTTTCAGAATTGCGACTTTATATCTCACAATTGCGACTTTATTTCTCAGAATTGTGACTTCATATCTTGCAATTGCGACTTTATTTTACAGAATTGCGACTTTATTTCTCACAATTCTGACTTCATATCTCGCAATTCTGAGGAAAAAAGTCACAATTCTGACTTGATATATCGCAATTGTGAGGAAAAAAGTCAGAATTGTGAGATAAAAAGTCGCAATTATTATTATTTATTTATTATTCAGTGGCGGAAACAAGCTTCCATACCCTCAAGATGTTCCAAACCTGTATGACGTTCTTTCTGCAGATGAACACAGAAGATGATATTTTGAAGAATGTGTATTTTGAAGATATTTGAAGTCAATGAGTGCTGTCAACTGTTTGGTTACCCACGTTTTTCAAAATATCAGTGTTCATCAGAAGAAAGAATGCATACATGTTTGGAACATCTTGAGGGTAAGTAAATGATGACAGAATTTTTATTTTTGGGCGAACTAACCCTTTAATTTTGAGATATTTAGAAACAGGTGATAAACTGCATTTAACGTCGATTCATAGTTTACTTTCAAATCCACTCACCGTCAGCGTCCACCTCATTGATCATGTCCTGCAGCTCTGCCTCTGTGGGGTTCTGGCCCAGTGACCGCATGACTGTGCCCAGCTCTTTGGTCGTGATGGTGCCGTCACCATCCTTGTCGAATAAGGAGAAAGCCTCCTTGAACTCTGAGATAAGACAACAGCGGTTGTATTTAGTGTATGCTTCGAAACACACATATCAAAGTGATCCGATTATGTGCATGAACTCTCACCTGCGATCTGCTCCTCTGTTAACTGGTCAGCCTACAGATCAAAGAGAAAGGAGATGCTGGTTACTAAGTAGACAGAAAAAAGGCATTTCTGGTTTTAATGCATCTCTATACACCAAGAAGAGTCCTATCGTTTTGCCATTAGACAAAAACTGAACTGGTAATGTGACACTTGTAGCATGAAAAGGTTGCAAATGCATTTTTAGATTTTCGATGTGACATCCAAACAAAAACACTTTATACAGTAGCATCAGATTACAGGACATTGACCAACAATCCAGGCCTTTGGTTAACAGTGAAGAGGGAAAAGCTTGCTGTATGAGTCTCAAGAGCTTGCTAAAGTGGATGAGAGCTGCTAGGAAAACAAATAACCCACATTATGAAGGGGTGGAGTGGAGCTAATGGACCAAAGAAAGAGGAACACGCAGCCGTCCCTTCAAACACACTAATTATTCCACTTCCTTGATGCATTAAGCAGCCATACTCTCACATGATATGACATATAGCCTAACATGCACTGGCTTAAAAGCCACACATGAGTCACTGGCAGATACATTGAGACAGAGTGCTGGTTTGCTGGATATCTGGGTCTTTCTGCTGCCAGCTGTATGGCTCAATTCATTCCTCCTGCCCATGTGCCCATTACACCTCCATCAGCCTCCTCCTGGGGGACGGGGACCGTAGAGGAAGAGACGCAGCTGCTCTGGGACTCTCTGAAGACTGTCTGTCCTGCTGTCCGAAACGTTTCTCTTTTATAATGGGCAATAAATGGAAAGCAGTGGTTGTAGGTCGATTAAAACATCGCAAACATGCATATTTAAGCAGGTGCACTAGGACCCGACAATTTCCAAAACGTCCAACAACATGGTAATCGTGTAATCGTTCCCATGATGACCTTTGGCTGAAACTACTGAAGTGTTTGTCATAGACTGATCTATGGACCAGGTCAATATTCGACCAATGTTTGGCCATTTTAGTCACCAATAGTTGTGCCATAGCTGTGTGATTAACAGAACCGTCCAGTTCCCTTTTCAACATTTATCGGCAGACCTATCAGAAAGATAGGTATTTATTTATATTTAGGCTGTATATTTAATTCAGTGGCTATAGTGACAATGTAATCATTCGTTACTTACTTGGTATGTCATAATTTGTGTCATATTTTCAAGTTTATGTCAAAATCGTTAGTAAAAGAATGAGGTCAAGCTGGCTTTTTGGAAAATACATTTTTGCAATAGGATCAGTATCAAAATATCACTTCTCCGTTTCAACCTCAAATTTCCAAATCATTGCACCTAATAGTGATGCATTTAAAGAAAATGTGACCACACAAAACCAATATGCAAATCGAAGCCTGTGAAATTGGACCTGTTTCTCCTCTATTTTCAATCACACACCTGAAGGCTCTCTACAACTATCTCTAGAACTCCACAGGGCAGAGGAACTGCACGAATGAATCCGGTCGGCTGTACTTACTGTGCTTGACACTACTGTCACCCATCTGCGCTGAGATGTGTTTGTCTAAAACGCTGCTCTAGGCTATCGCTTATTAAAAATGTTCAGGCAAATGAATGTAGGTCAGTATACACAGCATAATCCTCAAGAGTCCCAACACATAGGCTAAAGCACGAGTTTCAGGGAACATTACATCATATCTTCACCCAGGACAGCTGTCTCCTACCAGATGCTGTTCCTCTTTATTAGAACACACACAAAACCAATACAGAGATCAAACCACCTACAATAAACCAAACCAGTCCAGAAACACTTGAAGGGATAGCCTAGTTCACCCAAAAAGGTAAATTGTGTCATCATTTACTCACCCTCAAGTTGTTCCAAACCTGTATGAATTTCTTTCTTCTGCCGAACAGAAGATATTTTGAAGAATGTTGGTAATCAAACAGTTGAAGGCACCCGATTCACTCACTTTTTTTTTCTACAATGGAAGTCAATGACTACCATCAACTGTCTGGTTACTAACACTCTTCAAATATCTTGTTTTGTTCAGCAGAAGATAGAAATTCATACAGGTTTGGAACAACTAACAACTTTCATTTTTGGTTAAGCCAAACGAACAAAACCCCAGGGGGAAAACGTTATTGCTCAAGAGTTTAATCTTTCACAGCTTACTAAAGACTTAAAGAAATAAGCTCTCAGTTAAGGTTCTGCTAAAGAAGAAATAAAAATGGACAAACTTACACAACTGTTGACAGACAGTACGAGTATAAAGAGTATAAAATAAATGCAGATAGCATAGTTTTTTTTAAATCGGTTATTAGGTTCAATCTGGCTAACATTAGTTAACAATGAAAAGACTTTTAAAGCATTTATTAGGCTAATCGTAATGTTAATGTAAACATTTACTAATACATTACTAAGTTGTACCAGTATTTTTAATGGACCTGAGCTAACATGAACTAACAATTTATGATAATTTCTTCATTCTGATTTCTGCAGGGAAGCACATTTAAAAAAATTAATAAAAAAGAAATACAGGTTCTGTTTACTAGGATGCACCACAATTACATCACATGTGAAATATCAGACAATACCTCTCAGATTCAACAAACAAACAAAAAAGCTACAAGACAGACATTCTACAACGACACACCTTTTATTTGCATAAGCTACAGTGACTACAGAGAAAATACAGGAAATGACCATGACCCTAAGCCTACACCCTTTTAGTCCACGCAACACTGAGGTTTGGTTACAATACAACTGCCTGTCATTAGTGAGGCCTTTAAATGTCAGTAAAGTGGTTTTAGATGGGAAATACTGACCAAGCTGTTGTAATTCAGTCTTTAGAGGGGGTATAAAGGGAGATAGATGATGCAACATCCTACACATCCTCATCTGAGACACATCTAAGTTACAATCATCTTCATCATGTCCCATCCATCATATTTCACATAAACAGAAGCATATCAGCATAAACATCCTTATCAACCCAACCTACTGACCCTCGACCCCTAAAACACTGCCCAGTCTGTCTAAAATAAATATCACAACTACGGGTTTCCAATGTGCTGTCATGTGTATCTAAATCATCTCATTTTAGGATATAATACAACAATTATAATACATGGCATGTATTCCGCATCATTTGATGTGTATAACCCGTATGTAAGATAAAGGATGTAAGAATTGCGCAGTTTTAGATTCAGGCTTCACTGACCGATCCACCACTAAACTGATAAAATAACGCGCAATGTTTAAAATTAGCTCGCCGTTACGTCGGAAAGTTACATCTACAAACTAAAGCTTTAATTAAAAGCCTGTTTTGAGGTTCATTTGGTGCGGGCAGAAAGTTAGAGTTACTGCATTAAATAGTATAGCATTAAAATATCACGTACCATGTTTGTAGGGAATAGAGGGTGATGATGATGACAATCTCCAGACTAAACTAAACGCAGCAGGTCTCTCTCTCTCTCTCTCTCTCTCTCTCTCTCTCTCTCTCTCTCTCTCTCTCTCTCTCTATCTCTCTCTGTCTGTCTCTATCTCTCTCTCGCTCTCCGGGATGCGCGTGCACTGCTGCGGGTCCGGCTTCTGTGCTGTGTGGACTCACTCACTCGTTCGGTGAGAAGAAGCGCACATGTATTAATCCGCCACTCACTTCCTGACTCAGTGCGCGCGGAGCGGCCCTGCCTTTCCCTCTCAGCCAATGACACGCGCCGTTACAGCGCAGGCAGACCGACCGAAGCACGCCGATGATGCAGTGAACAGTGTTTTCTTTCGGTCCTGCTGAAATATTTCAGCAGGGTGATGGATTCATACAAGTCTGTGCAAAACAATACATCTTTGCATACTATTAACAAGTACTGCTCCTTGTTTTAAAGAATGTGATGATATGAATAACTTGAAGAACTCCCACTCAATCATACTGATTGACAAGAACTTGCAAATTTTGTGATTTACTAGATGAATGAATTGTCCATTGTCCAGTTTGAGGCACTAATAATTAATGTAGGTCTCCTGATACATTATACTTTTGTCAGTGTCACCTAAAAGAGATGTGTGCAGTTATTTCCCTAATGAAATAAAGGGGGTTTGGGTATTTCAGCTGGCTCGACTGGAAGACCAGCTTAAATCAGTTAAGACTACCATCATAGGCTGGTTTAAGATGGGGTTTGTTTACCCTCCGGAACTCAGGACTCATATATGGACTATAAATGAGTGAATTATTATGATAAAAAAAAGTTTTTAACAAAAGAATGCTGCATAGTATTACATAAATCAATACCGCTCCATGTTTAAAGATGTTTAAGGATGGTTCATAACTGTTGAAACATTTTCTACTGACTAAAATTGCTTATTTTGTTCCAATCATTGTAAGGGATGAATTAATTTTCCAGGAAAGTCTGCAGAACTAGGTTAAGAACACACAACTGTAACATCAAAGTTAATTCATGCTATGTGTATGTAATAGAATAGAATAGAAGATTCTGTTATTTGGAGAATCTTATTAAACTGAATGCCATTATTAGATAATTATTAAATTAACGCTAATTTCCTGCTTTTATGAAGGACAGGCTCAAGTGATGTGTGGCACTAGTTTCTCCAGGCGGAAGGACAGCGTGAATTTCCCTCCGCTAGAGTATTTACGGTGTCGGTTTGTTACGGAGCACCTGATTGGTTGACGCGGACCTGCAATATTATACACAATGTTAAGGGGGGCATTATTGGCCGCCCTGGACCTGCAATGCACCAGGCAACGGTGTACAATAGAAGACCCATCCAAAACTTCTTAGCATTTTTTTTAATTACTATTATTGAAGGAGATTATATTAGTTCGTGGCTACGTTTACTTTTATTGCACCACATTTCAGTACATTTTCTTTAAAAAGAGGAAGCAAAAGAGGAAGTGCATCAGGTTTTTCTCACATTGCATGTTTAACACTTTCTATTGGCTAATGTAGCCTACAACCCACGAGCGAATCACATGTAGAACCAGTTTTGTATGTAAATGTAAAATTACATTACATTTTTTTAAATTAAAAACGTAAATTATAATGCAGTGCATAAACCTGTGCACTGTATTTAACCATAATATTTCAATTTTAAAGAGTATTTTCTACCTCACTAGAACTGAAAATCAGGCCTACATGTATTACTTAATCTTGTATATATATATATATATATATATATATATATATATATATATATATATATATATATATATATATATATATATATATATATATATATATATATATATGTGTGTGTGTGTGTGTGTGTGTGTGTGTGTTTATTCAGCAAGGACGCAATACATTTATCAAAAGGGACAGTTTAATTTATAATGTTAGAAAATTTCAATAAATGCTGTTCTTTTAAACTTTCAGTTTATCAAAGAATCCTGAAGAAAATGTGTCACGGTTTTCACTAAATATTTAACAGCAAAAAGCGCACACACTGTTCTATAGGTAGTTATGCTATCTAGTTATATACCACACATTAACCACATCCTAAAATATGGGTCATTCCTGTCCTGGGAATCGGTAATATTTCAACTTGGATTTTTTTTTTTTTACTACATATGATTCATTTTCTAAATACCCCACATCATTAGGTAAATATCAAACTTCCACAAAATCATATTTTCCACCCCAGGCACTAAAGATCTTTTATTATTTTCATATTTAAACAACTTTTATTCTCAACCCTATAATGGACAAAGTGGAATTGGTTTAAAAGGGATTTTACTCAAAACCTGTAATAAAACAAACATCTACTGCTCATGCGTCCCTTATAACAATTTAACAACTACAAATGTGACATTTGCACATTTTCATGGTTATTGTGTATTTTTGTGAGCTATTGTGTATCTGGTCTCTTCATATATATATATATATATATATATATATATATATATATGTTTTCAATTTAGATGTTTAGGGCCTAACTAAAACCACAGTTTTATTGTGTTAGTCCTTAACATGTCAGCTGCTAATCAGCAAGAAATACCTTTATTTTTTAATTGTCTTCCATATTATAATATTAATGTGACAAGGTTGAGAATAGTGTGAAGATTGAAGACTGTAACAGGTCAGTTTTATATTTTTCCTATCTCTCTCATATATTGTGCCCTGTCTGGGTCAACATATCTGCATGCACAACACAGTCTTTCTGCTACTGATGTGGCTGCCATGTCTGACATGGGATGCTTGTGGACACATTACATCAAATATTCCAAATATAAAAATTATGAGTTGTCATGATTTTGGTAAATATATAAAGTATATACATGTGGGCTTGTGTTACCTCTTGCCAAGAAGAGTATGTTCTATTAAAACGGGCAAACACGACACCTAGTGTCCTTAGTGTGGAGGATCACATCTGAACCGGGTTCCTGAACTGTACACCGAGTTGTAGAAGCTTTGCCTCCGTGACACACACATCCAAGGGGTCTGGATCCAGCTTTCGGTTCACGCGAGCTAGTCTCTGACTGCTGAATGTGCATCGATGTGCAGACAGCGAATGATTTAAGGAGAATGCAGCACTGATCCCGTGAAGGCCCGCAGACTGACTGCTTTCTGCTGACTGGACACTTTCATTAGTCGCTCCTTTATATCAAGGGAAGCATTTTCATCACACTCTTCATCCTGCTTTGCAGAGGTCAGTACGAACGACGTCTTCAAGATAGGACTGAAAAAAGGCAAACTTTCCTCCTAGAGGATTTAAAACATTTTATATACAGTAGCACTCCTAATAAGGCGAATGTCTGCCATAATATTTAATAACAATGTATTTAGAGATAACGTGCACAAATAAGAGCTGCAGCACACCCAGTAAGTGATGAGGTTGTTTTAAATAATTAAGGGGAACGGAGAACTGAGATTGAGACGAGAACAATCTAAAAACGCTGCATTAATTATGGCAGTCTCTGCAGAGTCAAGCAGGAGAAAAGACGCTGGTCCTTTCGTCTAATAATTAGCAGAACCTCTGCGGAAGGGAAATTAATCGTTCCTCTCTCTGAGGATATGCTTTCTCTGCAGGCGCTGCCTCTTACTATGACTTTCTGATTAAGATAATGAAGTTCAGGAGAACAGATTTTCAGTAAAATTCCTTGAAATTGATATCTAAGAACATTCAAATGAATAGAAAACTAGACTGACAGTTTCTTTTCCGGAAAGGAAAAGATCTGAAATTCATACAGAAATGTACACACACACACAGGTTTTCATGTTTAATGGGGATTTTCCATAGCCATGATGATGTTTTGTATACTGTACAAACTGTGTACTCTATCCCCTTACACTAAACCTACCCATCACAGAAAACGTTCTGCATCACTCAGTGTGATTTATAAGCTGTTTTCCTCATGGGGACAAAAAATGTCCCCATAAGGACTTCAGATATTGCCATCTTTGTGGGGACATTTTGTGCCCACGCCATAGGGTTTACCTGATACTTAAAAAAACAGTAATATTGTGACATATTATTGCAATTTATAATAACTGTTTTAATTTATTGTAAAATGTCATTTATTCCTGTGATCAATGCTGAATTTTCAGCATCACTATTAGTCTTCAGTGTCACATGATCCCCTATAAATAATTTTAATATGTTGATTTGATGCTCAAGAAACATTTATTTTTATGATCAATGTTGAAAACAGTTGTGCTGCTTAATTTTTTATTTTATTTTTGGAAACCTGATACACTACCATTTAAAAGTTTGGAGTAAGTAAGTAAATTTTTACTTTTATTAAAAAAGGATGCAATAAATTGATCTGGTAAAGTTTAATTTCTAATGTTAGAGAAGATTTATATTTATATATTATTTTCAATTCATCAAAGAATCCTGAAGAAATGTAAACATTTAAGCAAAAGTCATTTTTTTTAAGCAAAAAAATGACTTTCAACATTATTAATAATAATACTAGCCATTATTAATAATTGAGAACCAATAATAATTAATAATATCTGAGCATCAAATTATCATATTAGATTGATTTCTGAAGGATCATGTGACACTGAAGACTGAAAATTCAACTTTGACATCACAGAAATAATTACATTTTACATATATTCACATAGAAAACAGTTATTGTAAATTCTGACTTTTTTTTGTTGAAAAAAAAATGCAGCCTTGGTGAGCAGAAGTACATATCCCATAATCACCTTATGTGGGCTAAGGAAAAAGAAACAAACCAATCAAAGCTCTAGCATTTATTTTCTGATCACATGAACGAAAAACAAACCGTCAGACAAAAACATGCGTATATTATAGCCAAATGTGTGCGAGATGGAGCGTCACACTCACATTCACATAGAAATGAAAACTGGAGGAAGATTAGAGATAGAGGCCTTCGGGGGTGCCCTCCTGCTTCTTATACAAAACATTTTCTTTAGACTTCTTGAAGTCCTCGTTGGTGACCTTCATCCTGCGTTCTCTGAGGGCCATGAGCCCGGCTTCTGTACAGATGGCCTGAAGAGACAGGGAATCAAGAGATGAGATATAATGAACAAGTCATCTGCTTCCTGAAAATATGAAGAAACAACACAAGAGGGCAGCAGAGCTTTCTGCAACACTTTAAAATGAACCAAACCCCTGACAAGCACATCAACATACCTTAATATCGGCTCCTGAAAGGTCGTCTTTAGCCAGGATGAGGTCGTCCAGGTTCACATCATTGGCAACAGTCATTCTGCTGGTGTGAATCTGGAAGATCCTTCTTTTGGTTTTCTCATCTGGTAACGGGAACTCAATCTTACGGTCGATACGACCTGGAGAGGAAGACAGACAAGAGTTTTTTTGTCCAAAAACAACTACTTGAGTAGTGCATTTAAAAGTACAGTAACACTTTAGTTTAGGGTCCAATTCTCAGCATTAACTAGTCGCCTATTAGCATGCATATTACGAGGATATTAGCTGTTTATTAGTACTTATAAAACATTGCCTTATTCTGCATGACCATATTCTACATCCCTTAATCCTCATTATATAAACTTAACAACTATCTTACTATTAACAAACAGTAATTAGGAGTTTATTGAGGCTAAAGTACTCACGAGTAGTGAGTACTCAGCTGCGGATTCTACCCCTAATAAACACTGTACACTGCCATTTAAAAATGTAGAAAACAGTGTACATACTGTAATTCATCATCCCTACCTTTTACACAGGTACATTTACTCAAATAGTTATGCAGATAATAAAATGTGAAAAAACACACACAAACGCACGTCTCTTTGCGGGGCCACACCGAAATAAGCTGTTCTATCGCAACTGACTGGCAAAAAACTCTTTAACTTTAAAACTGTTTTTGCGCAAGTGCACATGCTACATGAAGGCGGATTGTATGAAACGGATCAAACAAATGTTTGTTTCATTAACGATCTGTCGTTTTATCACATCACGCGCTGACAGAGATGCAGTATAATGCCATGGGTCATCAATTTTTGTACATCAAGCCATAGTAAGCTGGTTTTCCACATTAAGCGCTTTAGAATGTCCCTGTTGCAAGCATTGCGGGGCTGAGAGCCGTGGGAACGGAGCGAGTGTGCCACACCGGTCTTTTTCCCTAAACCTTTAACTTCGTTACAGTCCCCAAAAGCGTGCATTGCGCTTATACTACACCCATAAAGAGTGAACGAGCTGCCGACTGCTGCAGGACGCGCGCGAGGGAGAGACTCTCTCTATGCACATAAATAAATGGGAGTGAGAATTCCCAGCCTTATGAACGTGCCACTTGCTGGAGTTATTCATATTGAAACATTGTATTAAAATTGATACCCACAACCTCGCACCAAATTTCAGGCCCTGTACATTTAGTAAGCCAAAATCCGAAATTTACCTTAACATGTTTCTTCAAAATAGAGGAAGATGCTTATATCTCGATTGAATTGGTGCTTGAAGGATGTTCTTCCACAGCAGCCATGATTAACAGTAACGTAAGTATTTGTAATTTGTTACTTCACACCCCTGCTTGAAGGTGCATCTAAAGTTCACATAGACTTAGAATATCATAGTATCAGTTTGCAGAAGCATCTTACCTGGTCTAATAAGAGCAGGGTCAAGAGTTTCTATTCTGTTGGTAGCCATAATGACCTTCACATCTCCACGTGAATCAAAGCCATCCAGCTGGTTGAGCAGTTCCAACATGGTTCTCTGAATTTCACGTTCACCTCCTGAGTTCGAGTCGTATCTACAAAGAGGTATTCAGGGTACACCATGACACAGTATCTTTTAAAATACCCATATTATGCTTTTTCAGATATTACATTTCATGTAGTTTGTAATATAGCTGTTTGTATGCGTAAAAGGTCTGCAAAGTTTCAAAGATCAAAGCGCATGATGAATGGACTTGTCGTCTTCAGCCTGAAACGCTTTGTCAGGGATTCCAGTCTTACACCAATCACAACAGACCAATCAGAGCAGAGTAGACCAATCACAACAGACTGGGCCATCTGACCAATCAGAGCAGAGTAGGCTCTCAGAAAGGAGGGGTTTAGAGAGACTGAATCCTTTATTGAACCATTTCAGAAACTGTGAGAAAAGATTTTATGTTGCAAATATATTGTAACAAAATGAAAGTGTTTTTTGTCCTTGGATGCATATAAACCTTTTGTAAGAGACCTCCAAAACA
Source organism: Scardinius erythrophthalmus (assembly GCF_964197995.2). Lineage (NCBI taxonomy): Eukaryota > Metazoa > Chordata > Actinopteri > Cypriniformes > Leuciscidae > Scardinius > Scardinius erythrophthalmus. The sequence continues at coordinate 29,228,252 of NC_138231.1, forward strand.
ACATTAGGAACCTTTAAACACAGCATTATAGGGGCACTTTAATAAAGACCAAAAATGTGTATGCATTGCAATGGATATGAGCATGTTTGGATAATATTGCTCTACCTCTTAGTTCCAATGGCGTCAATCTCATCGATGAAGACGATGGAAGGTGCGTGTTCCTCGGCCACCCTGAAGAGCTCGCGCACTAATTTAGGGCCGTCGCCGAGATACTTCTGAATCAGCTCTGAACCAACAACGCGCAAAAACGTTGCAGACGTCTGATTGGCCACCGCTTTGGCGAGGAGGGTTTTACCTGACATCCAGAGGAATTATATGACAGATCAATATTTGTGACGTCTCCACATGCCCATGATAACGTATTTCTTTCTGTGAATTCTGTAAACAAACAGTGGTGTTGGACTCACCTGTTCCAGGGGCGCCGTAGAGAATGACCCCTTTGGGAGGCTTTATCCCCATTTCCTCATAATACTCTGGATGGGTCAGCGGCAGCTCCACGGACTCCTGCAGGCCAAAGCATGTGTTAAGCAGCATAGAGTCATTTTTATCTGATTAAACATCACCAAGTACCTGCAGTTTCTTTTTGAACTATTATAATGTAAAATGCTTTAATATGTAAAATTCCAGCTATATACAGAGATCTCTTAGAACAGAGTTGTTTTCCATTTTTGATGCCAAGGACCAGCAGATGATGCCCTTTTGACGGAAAACCTGCCTAAAATATAAAGGCAGCTATATATTTCCATGTATAAAGACACTCAAAAATACTAAGCACTAGATTTAAAAAACACGTTGTTTTCAAAATTACAAAATCGAATAATCAGCTTCTATATTATCATTGAACTAAAACCAAAAGAAATGAAAACATGATGAATTATTACATTATATATAATATTGACTTGTTTTGCATTGTTTTTGCATTAAGAAAAATGTCACATACTATTGTTCAAAAAGTTTGGGTTCAGTAAGAGGAAAAGAAAGGATTTGATAAATAACACAGTAAATTAATATTGGGAAATATTGTAAAACTTTAAAACTGTTTTCCTTTTGAACATATTTTAAGTAGTAATTTATTACTTTGATGCAAAACTGAATGTTTAGCATCATTACTCCAGTCTTCAGTGTCACATGATCCTTCAGAAATCATTCTAAAATGCTGATGCGATGCTCAAGAAACATTTCTTGTCATAATTAATGTTGTATCATCAAATTCTTTAATGATAAAAAACATTTATTTGAAATTGAAATGTTTAATAACATTATAAATGTCTTTACTGTAACTTTTGATCAATTTAATGTGCTCTTGCTAAAAAAAGTAGTAATTTCTTTCTTTTCAAAAAAACTTTTTAACTGTAGTGTATAAACCCTGAGACAACATTTTCAACGCAATTCAAATGTATTTTAATAGCAGTTTTCACACTAAATATTGTTTCTTTAGTTTTTCCTTGCCACTGTCACCTATCTATGATAAAAGCTTCAGCAATTATTGCAACATGAAAATTCGATACCGTCACATGCCTAGCGAGAGCAGAGGGATTTTAAATGTTGTAAAACCGATGCAAAAATTGCGTTTTTATTACTCAACAGGTGAGAAACGTATTTTATTGATCAGATAAATTGCCATATGTAGCTCTAACAGAATTCATTGTAAAGCATTATCTATTGTGAAGAGTCATATTCATCCGCACAGTCATGCAGAGCCGAAGCACAACCAAAACAATGTTGTGATTTTGTGTGGCCAAAAGTTAAATAGTGTCCCTTTAATAAACACATCTGGTCTTTCAATCCAATAAAGATGTCTTTATCTTGCCTTAATTTCTTGAATCTGGGCGTCCAGTCCACCGATGTCCGCGTATGTCTCTTGCGGAGCCTTCTCCACCTTCATGACTGTAACAAGAGGGTCTGTGTCGTCCATCAGCACCCCGATGACAGCATGGACCTATAAACAACATCACATTTATTAGGTCAATCTACCAACGTTCTGCATCCAGAATTAGATACAGGAAAGCATACAAACAGTTGCAACTACAAAAAAAATATTAGATTTTTATTTGTTTTCCAAAAATCCATAAAACAAAATACATTTACATGAAGCCACATAACTGTTTTCATAGATTGCAGCTTGAATATAAATATATTTTGTCTTACTGCACTGGAAGAAGTTTTCATATTTTTAAACTTGTTTGTAAAATGAAGAAAAGTAGGACAAAATGTACTCTTATTAAAGATACATTCTCTAAAAACAAGTCTTAATATCATAAGAAGTGTTGCTTCTCAAGTAAATGTATCTAGTTTCAGGTATTAATCGATTTTTAATGGAAAATTAGACAAAAATACTTGCTTTCCAGTTTAAACTATACTACTTCGGAATAGTTGTTTATTATAATTGTCAATAATAAAGTTTGAAAGATTCATCCGATTTAAATCCTGATTCTGGTGGATATTTTACCTTGTGATTGAGTAAGACGGAACAGCCGGGCTCCAGCAGATCTTTGTCAACAAACGAGAGAATGCTGACATAATGCTCCGAGCCCACAGACGTGGAGACAATGGCATGATTGTCATCGATGATCTCCTCCAGGGTCCCCACAGACATAGGGGTCCCCCTGAGGTCATCGACCTTTGACCTCTCCTCCTAAGAAGAGAGAAAACGGAAACATCAGTACAGACCAACTAAAGAGAGAGAGCGAGAGAGTGAAAGAGAAGGATGGTGCACCTCCTGTTTCTCCTCTAGAGGTTTCATCTGCTCCTGGTTTCTGATGAACTCCTCTTCCATCAGCAGGTAATCTTTAATTCTCTCCTGCTTCAGGAGCTTCAGTCTGCACTGTGTGTGTGGGGTGACTGTACGGAGAGACAACCGTACATTAGCCGAAAATCAACCACAAGATACGCCTGAGTTCAACAGCAAAGGTCACGTCCTGTACCTAAAGGCAGTTTGCTGGCAGCATCAGGACCCTTGGACTTCCTCTTCCTCTTGCCCACTCTAGATGGAATGGGGGGCTCATATTTCTTCTTCTTGTCCTGTTATGATGATAAAGTCATTTAATAAGGATAAACACTTGGATAATGCCGTTTTAAAATATTCATGTTATTCTTGTCACCTTATCATCTTTCTTTCCACCTCCTGGTCCGTGTCCTCCGCTCTGACTCTGGCCCTGTGTTGAGAAAGATTCATGTCTAATGTACATTACCGCTCAAGAACATTTATTAATGTTTTTGAAAGAAGACTGAATGTATGTGATCAAAAATACAGTAACATCAGTAATATTGTGAAATATTATTACAATTTAAAAGAACTGCTTTTTATTTGTATATATTATAAAGTGTAATTTATTCAAAGCTGAATTTTCAGCATCATTACTCCGGTCTGAGGTGTCACATGATCCTTGCTTTAGAAATCAAATTAATGCAGCCTGTGGTGTGCATAAGAGACATCTTTTCAAAAACATTTTTTTAAAATCGTAATCATCTTATAAAGATGCTTGGCTATACACTTCAAAATAAATATATTATAAATACATTAAAACTGGGAGTATCGCTGTCGATATAAGTATATTATTCAAATTAGATTATAGAAATGTCAAGAACTGTACATTCATATGTTTAAGTGTGACTTATAGCTAACGTTACTGTACTGTACCTATATTTGAAAAGGAATAGGACTCACATATGCAAAACACTAGATTAGATGTCCTATATTATGAAAAACAAAATAATGTCCAAAATGACTCTTTCACTGAGCACTTTATGTAATGGAAGAATAAAAATATTGGTTGAATACCCTACTCTGATTTTAATGCGTGTATTTAATACATCTGTAATGGTGAACTGATTGTTTTCGACCAGATTGCAGGAATGAACACGCAAAAATACACAATAAATATTTGAAATATCGAGAAACTTTAAATTGCATTAACGTTTTTACAGGTTTTAGGTTGTATGCGGGTGAGTAGAGTGACTGTAACGCTTTTAATTGCAATTAATGTTTCTTCAGAGGATGATTGTTGTGTTGTTAATCCATCGATGTATAAAGAGGTATTTAGCAGAGAGTTACGACGAGATAACGTTACCGTTCACGCGCCCGTATACACAGCTTTCACACACTGTGTTTGAAAATAACAGAATTATTGACGGGAGAAGGAAACGATTTAAACAATGAATCGCTAAATAAACTGCTGGCTCACTCACCATTTTCACCACCGCTTGACGCTCACAATAAACGTCACTACGGATAGACTGATAGGACAAAGGGTGTGTAAGACCGAAACGCGTTTGTTCATTCACGACTGGAGTCTGGCCTTTAGTGAAGAGAGCTCTAATTTATCATTGCCAAACCGTTTTATAAATACCATTACCCCTAATATATGGGGCTCATATTAGCGTCCGACCTCGACCTAGTGATGGCAAAATGAGGCTTCCTTAACCACTGAGACCTCGCAGCCCATTGCTTCAGCTAAAGGTTCATTACTCGAAGCTTCATTCAGCATTGCTCACTAGTGACACCTAGCTACTGTGCAAAGAAATAGCAGACAAATAGCAGACAAATTAATAATTCTGACCCCTTATTAAGGGAATAACATAGTTTAATATGAAAAAAACGGTGGAGTGTTCCTTTAAAGGGGGGGTGAAATGCTATTTCATGCATACTGAGTTTTTTACACTGGTAAAGAGTTGGATTCCCATGCTAAACATGGACAAAGTTTCAAAAACTAAGTTGTACGTTTGAAGGAGTATTTTTGTTCCAAAAATACTCCTTCCGGTTTGTCACAAGTTTCGGAAAGTTTTTTTCGAGTATGGTTCTGTCTTACGTAAGATAGAGCGGAATTTCCTTATATGGGTCCTAGGGCACTTCTCCGGTAAGATCGCGGGCGCGCGCGCACTCCTAGACCAGAGAGAGTGAAAGCAGTACGCCATCAAAGCGCCCTGTCACCAAAGAAGTGTGTTTTTGGTTGCCAGGGCAAGACAACCCTGCACAGATTCCCAAAGAACCCAGCGTTAAGGAACCCGTGGATGGAGTTTGTTTTCCTGAGCATAAACGGAGTTGTGTAAGACTGTTGTTCCCTGCATTTCGACGATGATTGTTTTATAAACAAATCCCAGATCGACGGATTTGCAGATCGTCTAATAAGGATCGAGCAGTCACAATGATAAAGGTTCGCGGTCGTGCGTTGGAACGGTGAGTAAAACTGTTGAACAAATGTCTCTGTGTGTTGTTATCTAGGCAGGTAAGCACAGCTAAGCTTCGCCCACACGGCCCGCCTTCAGCCGCTCGTTTTTTTTCCGGAAAGACTCGGTACAGCCTATCTTTCAATTAAAAATATAATAAAACAAAAGACTTTTTGGAGATATGAAGGATGCAATATTACTCTATAGGTACTCAGGATTAACAGGAGATTGAGTGAAAATGAGCATTTCACCCCCCCTTTAAGAATTTAAACAAACTTACACAGCAAGAAGAAAATAGCTGCCTATGAAAGAGGACAACAAAAAAAAGTCTTGCTATATCAGTGCAAGTTAAAGTTGTGAAGTTAGTTTATACAATTGATAAAGGTATAAAGAGAATTGAACATTTAAACACATGTAGGCTTGCCGTTTTATAGTTTTATCTATTGATTCTAAAGCGTATTTATATTACCTTTATATATTTATTCATTTAAACTGTGCGTAATAATAATTGATAAACTAAAATTGCACATGTATGATCAATTAAGGGTGTAATAATAACATAAATAATATCTATATCATACAAAATTATTATTCTAAATAAGCATTACTAAAAGCCAGATGATTTTGTCTTTAAAAATCATTTGTTATGTAGTGACCTTTAATTTGGAGTAGAAACAGGTAGAGTGACTTTATCGCATCAGACATATGTCACTTTGCTCACAGCTGATTGGTCCAAGTTCGGTTTGCAACCTCTTACCTGGAACATAACCTGCCCCGGACCAGGTTAGCCGTGGAGCGGAGTTACTATGATGATGAACACTGCTAAAAGCCAAACTACTTTCATGGTGCCTAAAACCCAGGGTTGGTGCAAACTAATCTAAAACATACCTGGCTAGCAACCTAAACCGGCTTCATTATATAGGCCCCTGGTTGAGCTGTGGTATAAACTAAACGCTATTGGCTATTTCAAAAAAGGGGAGGAGCTGTTCTATATGTCCCATCCTGTCTTCCTGTTTCACATTGAATAAAGCTGTGCGTTTCAAGGCACTTCAGTAGGACTTTAAGCAGCACAACTGATTTTAACATTGATAATAATAAGGTTATTTTTTCTTGAGCATCTAAACAGCATATATATATATATATATATATATTTATGATCTGTCTGCTTTCATAGGTTTATGAACTTCAGTGTCTTTGATGTCACATGCATCTCTGATTGTTGGTCATCTTATTTACTAAATGTAGGTCATGGGCTATTTTCACCACCATCATTTTTCGATTCCACACTGTTTCCTGATTTCCTGAAGCACACTGATTGCTTCTCTGTCATGTTTTGGCAGGTTTGCAGGGGGTCCTCTCAGATCCAGCGCCGGAGAGCCAGAAACAAAGGCAGTCGTGACTACTCACAGCCTCCACACAGAGCCACTGTAAAGCTCCTCTGTTCAGAACAACACTGGCCAAAACATCTCACCCAATGGAACAACAGGACTCCTGCTATGTTTATCATCTAAGTCTGGTGGATTTGAGGTATCCTTCTTGCACATAAAGAGTTATAGTTTCCATAGCAACCTCCTAACATCATCGCTTCGGCAATGTGATCTAAACACATTTCGTTCCATCTTTATGTCTGAGTTCTGCTACTCTAAATGCTAAAAACCATGAGCTATATGAGTATTTCAGCCACATACACACTCACAAACAATAACAAAGGCATCACTGAGGACAATATTTATTTATTTATTTGGTTAACGTGACACAAACCGTTTTTGATTGGAGTTTATTATGTCCTTTCACGTCAATCTGTGAAGCAAATAGAATATGACAGCAAGTATGATATGACTTTGCTTCTACTTGTGATTGTGTGATGGGGAAGACACAAAGTTCAAGATGTATTTGCCTTAATGAATTAAGACATTATTCATGCAGATTTCATAGACTGTCTATTCTATTCGTAGAAAAGTTCCCATAGAAACAGATTCTAAGTACAATTGATGCAATGAGAGCAAATGATTCATTTCCCACATACTCCATTGATCTACCAATGCGTAAATGTCACACTTCTCCTTTAAAGTTAGACATAATGAATATATAAGCATACTGTGACAGTGCTGAAATATGCAGGAAAACTATTGTACACCGGTTTGTTTTCAAATGAATGCACTCTACAAGTTTACAATTAGTGAAGTTTGTGTGAAAGATGTTGAACAGCACAGCGGCTCAAATTTCTTCAAGTCCAAAATCAGCAGCAATACATTATTTTGTTCACAAAGGGTCTCATTCACTAACTGTACAATCATATTCACTCAAAAATCATGATCGATCAAAAAGTTTGCTCTTTCGGATTTAAGCACACGTATGCAAAAACCACAGACTTCCTCCTGGTGGCCTCAGCTCAGAAACATGAATATGTATATATATACAGTACCTTCCTAAACAACCTATGATTAGACTACCATTCAAAACGTTTTTATACACCAAGGCTGCATTGATTTGATCGGAAAAACCCAAAACCAGTAATATTGTGAAACATACTACAATTTAATTTTCAGCATCATTACTCCAGTCTTCAGAGTCACATGATCCTTCAGAACTCATTCTAATATGATAATCTGATGCTCAAGAAACATTTCTAATTATTATCAAAGTTGAATATAAAAATATTAAGAACAGCATTTATTTGAAACAGAAATGTTTTGTAACAATGTAAATATTTAAGCTCTTTATTGTCACTTTTAAATTATTGTGTTCTTGCTAAATAAAAGTATTACTTTCTTTTAAAAACAAACCCATGAACAGTAGTGTATATATTCATAGATATTTAAATATCTTATCTTAGATATTATATATATATATATCTTAAAATATTTACTTGTACAATGATATGAATAGTGAATGTAAACAAAATTGCATTTTTAAAATAGTGCAGTGTAAAAATATGATTGTAGCTCAAACTGTGAAAGGTTCTGCATAAAGATACAGCCAATAATGTGCTGTCTAAAGACCTAAGGTTTTTATTGTTTTCAACTGGTTTTGAGATTCTTTAATCTTTGCTTTACTCAAACAAACATTATTTTAGGGCATTTGCAGGGCGTGACGAATGGCTGTACAGATGAAGTCATGCGTCCTTATATGGAGATGTTTGGGCGTGTATTACCAAATCACTAACATAATTATTATCCATATTCATCAACATAAAAGAGGACCTATTATCCTTTTTTCATTTTCAACTTTCTTTATTGTATAATGTTGCTGTTTGAGCATGTTAAAGGTCTGCAAAGTTACAAAGTAGTGTGTTGAAACTCGTTTCTGAAACACTCAAAGAGGGTGACCAATCACAACATACTTTTCCAGCCGACCAATCAAAGCACATTGCACTTTTTGGGAGGAGGGGCTACATAGAGACCGTAACTAAACAGGGCTGTGTTTCTCAAAAACACTGTGAAATAAGATGGTGGCAATGGCAATGATTCTACGATCTACTTAGGCTTTTTCAGTGTTACTGACAGACTGGGAAGAGAGGTGCTAAAATAATGTTTAAACCTTTTTTAGTAGACCCCAAAAACAAATCAGGACTTTGTAAAAGGGCATAATATGGCCTTTGTAAGACCCATTTAATCTGCATACACACATTTTGCGAATCCACCTCCACCATAAATTTAGCATGAGAACCTTGTACCAAAGAACATTTGTACGCAATTATTAGTGAATGAGACCCAAAGGATAAGAGTTAAGTTGTGGTCACATTTACTGTTGTTCTGTGAATTTTCAGAGGCTTAATCTACTCATTTTAACAGGAATCCACACAAAAAAGTTTTTCCCACACAGATTTCGCATTGCATTCAGTTGAATTCACCATGTTGACCAACAGAGAGCTGCATGGTTTGAAAAGTGTCTTCTGTGTAAGCTGCGCTTCATACATCTCGATGCTATTTCCAAGAGGGGGTTTCTGCAGCAATGCCAGAACAGTTTATAAAAGAACCATTTTTCTTTGTGTGAAGAACATTTGAATAATCGAAAGAACCTTGTGTGGAATGGAAAGATTCCATGGAGTTCTTTCTGGAACCATCAATGCCAATAAAGAACCTTTATTTTTAAGTGTAGACAATTGAGCCTTTTTTGCCTGTATGGTAAATTATTTGCTCGGCTTCTTTCGGGGGGTTGAAAAAGTGATCACAATTTGCTGTGGGTCCCTCTGGTTACTTCACATCTCTAAATGGTGGATTTATCTATCTACACTGGTCTCTGCCAACCGGTTGTTCATGATTCCCAGCGCTCCGACCCCTCCGGAGAACTCATTGTGGCGCGAGCTGCTGCCTAACTGGCGAGGATGTCCGTTAGCCATCTCTGACAGCTGCTTCTGCATGATGGCCAGATTAACTTTATTAGCGGCCAGAAAGTCTTTCATGGAGATCATCTCTCCAGACATCCGCCGTCCATCCGCCTCGCTGTCATTGACCGCGTCAGTCTCGATGGAGGTTTCCCGTCGGGTTCTCATGTGGCCCGGGACGACCGCGTTCCTCCGAGTGTGGCGGTTCCCTCGGCCTGGGCAGCGGCAGGGAGTCTCCAGCCTCCGCAGAAGCCAGTTGAGAACTTGCTTGATCACGATGGAAATGACGTTGAACAGCGAGTAGATGCAACACACTCCTGTTAGAATGAAAAGGAAGTTGCCCACCCTGTAGGCCGCCTGAGCCATGTACATCTCACGCTGGTTGCTCACCATATCCCCAAAACCAATGGTGCTGAAAGCCACGAAACAGAAATAGAGGGCGTCCAGGTAGTCCCAACCCTCGGCCGCAGAATACATGGCGGACGCGCAGCAGGAGACCAAGATGGCGGCGACTCCTAAGATGAGCATCACGCAGTACACCGAGGGTTTCCAGCCGGCCAAGCTGTCCGTGCGCCGCTCTCTGTTGCCGGCGGAGGGACGGTGGCTGTTTTGGGCCGGACTGGCTTTGCGGCGTTCTCTGCACTCGTGGCAGAACTTCAGAACAAAGGCGATCACGGTGATGACACGTTCCAGGAAGAGGTTAAAGAACAAAATGGTGGCGGCGCAACCAATAAGCCCATAAAAGATCAGGAAGATCTTTCCGGCAATAGTGACGGGTGTCGTCATCCCAAAACCTGTGCCACACACACACACAAAATGAGGATGTTAGATTTATACCCATTATAATGCTATCACAGCAAGCGCAATGTATAATACAGGCTGCAAGAAAATGTTCTTTATAGTGCCACTCAATATACTATCTTTTTTAATAATATATCACATTTAATATAATTTGTAAATGTCTTTTATAGTTATTACTTATTACATTTGCTTCTGGTTCCTCAACCTACCTTCCATTTGTTTAGTTTAGTTTCTTTTTAAGTCTGAACAGTAAAAAAAAAAAAAAAAAAATAAAAAACTGGAAATCCACCTATTTAATTAAAATCGTTTTTTTGATTGTGTGACAAGTTGGTACATCAGGTCAGTACTTTTTTTATGATTGAAATACTATTATAGTTTTTAATAATATTTTGAATAATTTTTTAGTTTTAGATTTTAATTTTAAAGTTTTAGTAATTTTGTCGTGTGTTTTTGTCATTTTATAGTTTTTATTCTTTTTTTATTTTAGTTTTAGTTATTTTAGTGCATCAGGTTAAGCTATGGAAATGATAAATGTGATCTTAGCAACCAGCGGAAATAAAAAATTAAGTATATATATATATATATATATATAATGTTTATATTATTTAAAGTAAATATAATAATGCCAACTCTTAATCAACAATTTTTTTATATATTTTGATGACAACTTAATAATTGCTTATCATGGTTTCTATCTAAAATTATACATGTTAGCTAACTGTATGATTTGTATTTTCTTGAACAGTCACCTCTGATAATGTCAATTGTAATGTAATATATAGAAACATGAATTTAAAGCTGCTTTGTGAATATACAAATCAATGTGAATTGAATTGAATAACCCTGTATCAGGTGTTGCAACATTAAAACATTTTTTATTCCATCTGTTGTTGTTTTTATGTTTTTGTCTGCGTCGAATGTGATTTAGACGCATGATTAAGTCTAAAGATCCATTGTTAAATTCTCACGCATGTTGAGCCTACACAAGTTTGCGTTGTTATCATCACAACCAATGTGGACCAAGCTAGAAAGTTTGAACAGAAACGATCAGGGGTGCGTTTCCCGAAAGCATCGTTGGCCAACTATGGTCGCAAGTTCATCGCAATGTCCATTGAACTCTATTGGTAACGACGGAACTTGCGACCATAGTTGGCCAACGATGCTTTCGGGAAACGCACCCCAGATCTGGCCGCATGTAACTTGCAGTTGGTCTCAAAAATCAGAAAAAACAGATTCCCCAGTCAGTGTGAACAAGTACATTGTGTTTTGCCAAAGTAATTCCATATAAGTCACCTGATATAATCTAAAGACATCAAAACAAATTGAGAAGCTGTACTCATAAAAACCCTTCAGCCACTGCATAACTACAATGGATTAGCACATGCAACTGCTATGGGCTAATTAGAAACTAGGCTGTAATTGTCCTTTAATGAGCCGCATGTGCTCCAAATCCCATGTGAACCCCGGGCTCCAATCACCTCCAGCATCCAGACAACCCCACTTTCCCTTCTTCTCAAAACACTAGGAATCGGTTGCCATTGGTGACGGCAGCCTTACCTCTAGTTTTTTTTTTTTTTTTTTTTTTTTCTTGCATTGGTCATCTTACCGATTTCATTGCAATTAAATCCTGAGATGTTTCACCCACTGGCACATTTACGAAGACCTTTTCCTAATGTGTGTCTATTGATAACCTGAAATTAGGTGCATGAATTAAACTAGTAATGAATAAGACTAAATGCTTTGGCTATTATGCAACTATGCCCTGGATAACTGTCCACTGTTCATATCCATGATATGAATAGTCTATACAAGCATCAGTAGAGGATAAGAGTAAATATTAATGAGGCTAAAATAAACTTCCCCTGCTCTGCCTGTTTCTTTAACCACGTCTCATTTTTTTTGTGCATGAAATGCCAGCCGTAAGACTGCATAGAAAAAAGATCTGATGCATTTAATATTCTCAGAAGCCCTTTTGCAAAGACAAATCTGACACATGCTGAGAATTGAACTTGGTTTATGGAGATACTAAATTTAAAGTTCTCCTGAACTGAATAGTTTTCATTGATGTTGCACTTATTCTAAGGCAAAGCAGGCTACAAAGCTGAAAAAGGTTTATGTACCAATCAAAATTGGATTGGAATTCTGTTTGCGGTTAATCTGTTTATCATGTTCAAAGATTTTCACATATAGGTTTAATCTCTTGCTTCTTCACAGAAATGTGTGTTTTTCCTCAATATAGCTCTACACTATCAGATGTGTCAAGTATGTGTTAGAAGTGTTGACAAGCTTAGCATTCACTTCAATGAATAAATGAACGAGATGATTGATTCAAACTGATTTCAAGCTCCATCTATTGAATTGTCAAGAGTCAGACAGAAAATCGTTGGCAAATGTCTTAACAAAATAACTGCTTTTTTGCACATTGCACACATATTTCTTTTTCTGGTGCTTCAGCTAGTAATATGACCTGCTGAAAATGAGAAAAAGGATCGAAAAATCGCAAACAATGTCTTTTAATTTGTGCGATTTAGTTAACATCGTGGATGAGATCATCAGAATTATGAAAAGTATTTTATATCTATACTTTTTGTCATAATTCTGATTATAAAACTCACCAGAGTGTGATGTTTAACTGTAAGCAGATGAAATACATATATAAAGAGGATCTTTGGGAAGAAGTCTGAATTGAATAGCCTATTCATTTTACAAATATCTGAAGGTGACAGAAAGTAGTATACTGCGTGTGAACTTTTGTACTGAGGTAAAGCCAGGTTGTTTTAGATAATGCAATAATGTAATATATATATATAGAAAATATTAAATAGATTGGTTTGCACAGTGACCTGCAGCTCAGATTCTAATTCCAAAGTGCAAATAGCTTTTGTAAAAACAAATGGCAATTATTGTTGGTTTAACTTAAAAAAGTAAGTAAACTGGTTGCCTTAGAATTTTAAGTCCATTGAAATGACTACAATGAAGGAGATTGGTTTCATCAGCAGAAACTCAAAATATTATGTTAGTTGTAAGTTGATTTGACAAAATAAAAAAGGTTGTGCTAACAAATTATGAATTGTTTTTTATTTATTTTTACAGTGCATGTCTCAAGAATTAGATGTTTTAAAAACCATTCAATCTTGATTAAAAATAGTTAAATAAACCACTGCGTGATAAAATCCATCTAGTCGCTGTCTGTATGCGAACCAATTGGTAAAAGGACCTGTTGCACATGTTACTTTAATGTACTTGTGCTGGCTAAAATCACAAAAATAGATTAAAACGGACTTTGAAATTTTATAGTCTGACATTTTTGTCTAACTATCATGCAAGTTTAAGGTTGTCTTGGCAGCTCACCGATAGTTGAAACCACAGTTCCGACGAAATAAAAAGCTCCCGCAAAATCCCATCGCGGTCTGGTCGCGTCCACACGGATTCCCGCCACATTGGCCTCCTCATAGTTCCTCAGGAAGTTATTCAGGTCGTCTTGACTCAGGTTGTACTTGTGCGTGAACTGCTCGATCCTCTGAGCCCATCTCTCCTTGGCGAGCTTCTCCTTCGGATGCTCCAGAGCCGAAAACACCGCTGCCCCACATAACAGGTAGATGATGATTAACAAAGCCAGCATTAGAAATCTCGCATTGTCTTCATTTAGGGTACCGATGCTGTTGCAGCAGCATCCAGCCCGGCAAGCCATTATTTTATAGCAATATTATTGGAACAGATGAACCACCACATCCCAGTTCATCATGGATCATGCATTTTTTTCTGTTCAGAGGTCTGCGTCCAAATGTTTCTGGGATCTTCGAGCGTTATTCTGCTCGAAATGTTCAGTTTCTGCCGGAACCGATCCTCCAGCATGATGCGCTTTGTCTCCAGCGCAGTGATGGACTGTGTGACCCCAACCTCTCCAAGAGCGCGCGTGGATCCGCTCAGTGGCGTCAGAGGAGGTCACACACACATATACACACACACACACACGGGTTCATGACTATCACTGAGGGTGCCCGATATGACAAAAAGGAGAAATCTTTTTAAACATCTAATTTAAAACACATAGACTAAGCCAAGTTGTTGAAAATATCATTCATGTTGGTTTCATTTAAAAAAAAAATTCTATACAAATAGCCTGCTTATTTAATGACTATGAAAATATGGTGGAACCATATTATTATTTTTTTTACTTTCATTAATCACTTATTTTTAAAGTATTTTCAGGCATACTTTTCAAGGTAGATTTTTTTAGGGTTATTAATATCACATTTTTAGGGCTACTCCATTTGACTCAAATGTGCATTTTCATAAAAAAGTATCATAAATATGTTTGATATTTGTTTTTGTTTTTTAACTCAATGACATTGAAACACAATCATGAGGTCTATTTTTGATTTGGTCACATAATAACAAAATTGCTTTCTGCTTGTCAGCCAAACCACATGATATGGATTTGGCTGACAAAAGTTTTTCAGATAATTAAGTTTACATAATACATTTTGAAAGAAGTCTCATCTGCTCACCAAGGCATTTATTTGATCAAAAATACAGTAAAATCAGTAATATTATGAAATATTACAATGTAAAATGTAATTTTCAGCACCATTACTCCTGTCTTCAGTGTCACATGATCCTTGTAATGGTGGCTGTTTCAGAGGAACAAAAGTAGGATCCAGATGCAGCAAACATTTATTCAAACAAACATAATAAAAGTAAATCCAGGCAAAACTGATGAATCCAGACACCGGCAAGGAAGGCAAACAAAACTGACAGCAAGTATACACACATAACATCCATATACACCTGGGAACAATCAGGAACTAATCAGCAAGAAAAACTACAAAGGACTACAAAACAAACAACTAACAGCAACATGTTATATCATACAAGAAGACGTGTAGTGTATTCAAGCAATATTGAAACTTTCAATGTGTTTTTGAATAATTTAATACCGATAAAAGAATGAACATCACACCATTGACATGCACAAAAGTCTTGTCACGACTATCTGTGTAACATTATGCACGTTATTAGATTAGACTGTGCGGTGGGAATACTTCATTGTGATCAATAGTGTATGACCTTTTGAATCTGGTTGGGAAATTTTCAGCATTTACTCTGGGACGTCCAGAGGCAACTTCTGTAAATGTCACTGTTCGAACAGGGAAACGAAAATCCATTATGCATTTAAGACAGACAGACACAATGTATTTATAGATTCGGCCCTAAACTGTCCGATCGATTAGTTTAGACATTGCACAGAGCTTTGAAGTCTGATGCATTGCGTTATTTTTAGAGCTCAAAAATGTGCTTGTCCTTAGAAAGTTTTCAGGACCTTGGTGATTAGGATTACGTTCAAATCTGGCCCGGCTCCACAGGGGCGGCAGAGGGGGAACTGGTGCACCCAATAATGAGTCCAGCCTGACAACCACCCCTTTATTGTCACCGTACAGTTATTTGTATCAAATAATAGGATTTTAATGTCAAACTGTCAAAGTCATGTTAACACACAGAAGTGTGAATTGGCCTATAGAGAGAGGATAGAAGAAAATATAATACTGCTTTACATTTACATTGTCATTTAGCAGACGCCTTTATCCAAAGCGACTTGAATGAGGACTACAGCAAGCGAGTCATCATGAAAAGGCAAACAATGCAAGAGGTGCTCAAAATACCAAGTTTCAGACATTGCTTAGCACAAGCCAGACAAGGGAGGGATTCAAGGAAATTGAATTGTTTCTTTTTTTACGAGGTTAAGTGCTAATGGAAGATATGAGTTTTCAGCTGTCTTTTGAATGTTGTCAGGGATTCTGCATTCCGGATGAGGGTGGGGAGATCATTCCACCAGCAAGGAACCGTGAATGAGAATGTTCTGGAGAGTGATGTTGTGCCTCTCTGTGATGGTGCCACGAGTCGTCGCTCATTGACCGATCGTAGGCTTCTGGTAGGGATGTAGACTCGTAGGAGTGAGTGAAAGTAGGAGGGAGCTGACCCTGTGATAGACCTGTAAGCAAGCGTCAATGCCTTGAACTTGATGCGAGCAGCGAGTGGTAGCCCGTGCAGAGAGATGAAGAGAGGTTTGACGTGGGCCCTTTTGGGCTCGTTGAAGACAAGACGAGCTACAGTATTCTGAATCAATTGTAGAGGTTTATTTGCACATGATGGAAGTCCACCCAGAAGAGCATTGCAGTAATCCAGCCTAGAAATGACCAGGGCCTGGACGAGAAGTTGTGTTGCATGCTCAGAAAGGCCTGATCTTCCCGATGTTGTGCAGTGCAAACCTGCATTATCGAGCTGTCTTTGCGATGTGGTCTTTGAAGGTCAGCTGGTCATCAAATATTGCTCCAAGATTTCTGACCGACCTTGATGGGGTGATTGATGATGAACCTAGTTGGATGGTGAAATCGTGCTGTAGAGACGGATTGGCAGGGAAGGTGAGAAGCTCAGTCTTTGCCAGGTTGAGCTGCAGGTGATGTTGTTTCATCCATGTTGAGATGTCCGCCAGACAGCTTGAGATACGTGCAGCTACTGTGGGATCATATATTGAAATGAGAGGTAGAGCTATGTGTCATCAGCATAGCAATGGTGAGAGAAACTATGTGCCTGTATGATGGGTCCCAGTGATGTAGTGTAAATGGAGAAGAGGAGGGGTCCAAGCACTGAACCCTGGGGAACGCTTGTGATCATTTGATGTGCTTTGGATGCCTCTCCAGGCAACCCTGAAAGACCTACCTGTGAGAAAGGATTCAAACCAGTGCAGTGGAGCTCCTGTGATGCCCAGTGATGAGAGGATGGACAGAAGGATCTGATGTCGAAGGCAGCAGACAGATCCTGGAGAATGAGAACTGAAGATTTGGAAGCAGATTTCGCAATCCGCAGGGCTTCTGTGACCGACAATAATGCAGTCTCGGTTGAATGGCCTTTCTTGAAACCAGATTGGTTGGCGTCCAGCTGGTTATTCTGAGATAGGAAAGACTTGGTTGAAAGCAACTCGTTCAAGCGTTTTCGCTATGAATGGTAGGAGAGAGATAGGTCTGTAACTCTCTACAAGTGATGTGTTTAATGTGGGTTTTTAAGCAGTGGGGTTACCCGAGCCTGCTTGAATGCAGTAGGGAAAATGCCAGTATTGAGGGATGAGTTGTTGATGTGTGTGAGTGCTGGTAGAAGTGTGGGAGAGATGGCTTGTAGAAGGTGTGAGGGGATGGGATCTAGAGGGCAGGTGGTAGGATGACTGGAGAGAAGGAGTTTAGATATTTCTGCCTCCGTTAGTGGAGAAAAGATTTCTGGCTGAGGGTGTGGTTGGTCTGGGTTTGTGTGTGTGTGAAGCTGAGAACTGACTGCTGATGGTTGTTGTTTTGTCGGTCAAGAAATTAGCAAAATAATCAGCAGTTAAAGAGGAGGTGGGTGTGTGGTGAAGGGGGACAGAGGAGAGAGTTGAATGTTTTGAAAAGTGTTTGTGTGTTAGAAGCGCTGTTGATCTTATTTTGCAGCATGACCTTCAACAGAAAAGGATGAGAGCAAAGGCTGATAAATGCTAAGGTCAGATGGGTCTTTTGATTTGCAGCATTTCCTCTCTGCTGCCCTGAGTTTGGTCCGGTGTTCACGAAGAACATCAGATAAAAAGGGATTAGAGGTAGTAGCACGTGCTGGCCTGGAGAAGAGAGGGCAGATATTGTCTAGAGTAGAAGTTAAAGTGGAACATAAAGTATCCGTTGCGGTATTCACATCCAGAGAGGAGAATTGTGAGGGTGAGGGAAGAGAAGATGGAGAAAGTGAGCGCAGGTTTCGTCTGAAAGTAACTGGTAGAGGGGTTGGAGGTGCACAAGTTGAAGATTAAAAGTAATGAAGAAATTATCGGAAATGTGCAGAGGTATCACCAAAATGTTGTCTGTGATGCAGTTGCGTGTGTAAATAAGGTCAAGTTGGTTGCCTGATTTGTGAGTACATGTGGTGAGCCATTTGAGATCGAATGAGGCTAGGAGAGAGATGACGTCTGTTGCATAAGGCTTTTCTAGATGAATGTTGAAATCGCCAAATAATACAAGTGGGGTGCCATCCTCAGTGAATGAGGGCAGCAGCACATCCAGTTTCCAACAAAGGTTCCCAGTTGACCTGGGGGGCAATAAATAACTACAATATGGATCTTAATGGGAGTTGTAAGTGTAATAGCATGGTATTCAAAGGAATTGTTATTGCATAGAGAAGAGTGAGTTGAGTATTTCCAATTGTTAGAAATGTGAAGACTCCCACATTTCCCCCACCCCTCCCCTTTCATGTCATGTCGTGATTACCGTAATTTCTAGATGAAAACATGTTACTTATGAGTTTCATTGGCAACACTATCAACGCCTAAATGAATCTGCAGTGGTCAGGTGGTACAACTAGGAGCTCTCAGAAAATTCCTAGTTTACAAGTTTTAATTACGAGCTCTATGAGGATGTGAAGTTGAAATCTCGTAATTACTGTAATTACAACATGGTGTAAATGTACCTTAAGTCTCTTCTGGTCTCACGTAGATGAGGGAGACACATTCACGTTTACACCTGATGCTTTAATCCGTCTCTTTTGTCCACTTTCAACCACTTCTGTCCTGATTTCTTCAAGGCGAGGGTCTACGGGTGGATAAATGTATGAACCTTTTCAGATCTTTCAATCTAATGGACAAAAGCACAAATTACATATGAACGCGCACGGAGATGACGCAAAAACTTACCAGACAGCATTATTCGACGCTTACTAGATGTGGGCCGGATCTGGGCTGGCACTGTTGCTGTCTGGGATGTGGAGAGCAGCAGCTTTAGTTTCTGCTCTGACAGCCGCAAGACCACGCCGAATGCTGTGAATGTGTGTTAGAAATCAGGAATGGCAAGAGAACATCGTGCTTGGTACGTTTTACATCTTCAAACCAAACTTGAGTCTTCAGCCAACAAAGTTTAAATCCCGTCTTACTAGCGCTTCCCATAATGTTTATGCATTAGGTCAGTAGGCGGATAGGAGGCGGTCTCTTGTGGCTGTTCGACCGCATGAGAGTTTCCACTAAGCAATCTGGTCAAATGCATTTTCGACTTCCTCTAGAAGTGTTCGAAAGTGGACAAGCTCAAAACATTTTAGACCCTGTTTACACCTGTATTTAGCGTCATCCACTTGTGATCCGATCTTAAAGGGGACATATCATGCTAAATGCACTTTTTTAGCCCTTAAATGCATTTTGTTGTATATTTGGAGTGTTTAGAAGTACAGAAAAGATGAAATTATTCTCTTCAGGTGCTTCGTTGATATCTTTATATTCTGTTTTGGTCATATTTTTCAACCGGTTCAGATTTTTCTGTTATCTATGACGTTTTTTGAACTAATACGTCACAGTATTTGCAGTGGAACTGCCAAATAAGGACATTGACTTCCGGCCCAACACTTCGAGCAATCCGCCATTATTATTTCTCGCTGCAATTTTGTAGTCCAAGCTAAAGGGTGCAGAAGTTATGAGAGGGTAAGTTAAAATGTTCGGTTGTTGGATGTAGTAACCCACACGCTTCATTACACCGTCTAATTTAGATGAACTGCCGCGCTTGTGACAGGAGCATGTTTAACTGAAAGAACGAGCAGAGAGACCCGGTCGCACGCGCGCGCACTCTCTCTCTTCAGAGCCAGGCGAAAGTGTAAACAAGACATCACCGTCTCCAAACTAGACGCTGTCTTGCTCTCTCTCCCTCGGACATATTAATCAAAATAAATCGACACGGTGGTAAAAGGTCGGAAGACCAAAGTTTCATGTGTAAATACAGTAAAATACCATTGCGATACATCCATATGAAGACGTTGTTCTGCAGGTTCGTCGTCTTCATTTTCATCTCGCTCCGGCTCCGACTCTGGCTCGAACATGTAAGGCTGGCTGGACAAGTCTTCCGTTGTTGACATTTTGTTAATAACGTGTGTATAAAAGTTTCTGTGCCGCTAGATAATCCTATCTCTGCTACCAGACTACAAAAATGGCCGAACGGGGTGGAGTTGAACCTCTGCAACCTGGAGAGGGGGCGGGGTATGAAGTGTCTCAATATTATTTAAAGAGACCGCACCAAAACGAGTTGCTTTCAGAAGCACATCAGAAAAGGGGTAAAAAAAGGGGCCTGTGGAGCTATAATAATGAGGAATTCAGACCCAAGCATTGCAGTTCCGCTTTATATAGACTACAAATGTATGATTTATATGTAAAAAGGAACAATTTAAAAGCATGATATGTCTCCTTTAAAGGACAATTCCGGTGAAAAATGAACCTAGGGGTAATTAACACATGGTTACCGAGTCGATCGTTCCCTGGGATGCGTTTTCATGAAAATCGAATGTAAAGAGTTTTATCTCTAAAAACAGATTAGCTCATAATACTAGTATATGGGGCACAGTGTAAGTAAAAGTAAATCACTAGTTAATACCACTAACAAGGCTCAAAATAGCCTCACACTAACACGGTAGCATAATGAGGGTCCCTACATGCAAACCGAAGCATCGAGAACTTTGTAAGTGTACAGACAGTTTAATAAGAAGATACTTTATAAAGACAGTACATTACGCGTATACAGGCAGCAGGCATCTTGAAAACAGTCTCGACTAGTCGAGTCACGAACGCCGTGCTACGTTAGATTTCACAAACGCAATTCCTATCGACCAGCTCACTTAGCACGGCGTTCGTGACTCGACTAGTCGAGACTGTTTTCCAAGATGCCTGCTGCCTGTAAACGCGTAATGTACTGTCTTTCTAAAGTATCTTCTTATTAAACTGTCTGTACACTTACAAAGTTCTCGATGCTTCGGTTTGCATGTAGGGACCCTCATTATGCTACCGTGTTAGTGTGAGGCTATTTTGAGCCTTGTTAGTGGTATTAACTAGCGATTTACTTTTACTTACACTGTGCCCCATATACTAGTATTATGCGCTAATCTGTTTTTAGAGATAAAACTCTTTACATTCGATTTTCATAAAAACGCATCCCAGGGAACGATCGACTCGGTAACCATGTGTTAATTACCCCTAGGTTCATTTTTCACCGGAATTGTCCTTTAATGCATCTTAATACCAGGTGTAAACAGGGCCTTAGACAGCAATGCTCCACATATAATCTCAAAATATAATCTTTACTTTTGTTAGTGTACCTGCTTATGGCCCAAAAGGAAAAATAAATGTTATTTTGGCTTCAGTAGAGTTGCAGAGCACTTTAGAAAAATATCAGGAAAGGTTTTTTGGCTTGACTGCTGTAATACTATCACTGCGTCCGGAATCGCGTACTGTCTGAGAATGGGCACTACATATGAATTTGATTTTACTTCTCGACTGTTAAAAAAGTCCCCTGTATAAACTATGAATATGGGTGGTATTCCCATATCCGGACGTACTACAGCTGCCACATCACATGACCTACCGGCATCTGTTTACTTCCATTCATAAATCCCCTCCCATGGCCTCATGGGAAAGAAAAGTGTCCATCAACTGCACACTTCATAATTCTGCCTGGAAGTAGTAGGTCATCCGGGGACTTCCTACTGTTTTTCGAATACTACATTTGGACATACTACTCTTTTGGCAGACTGTTTTTGCATACTATATAGTAGGGAAGTATTTGATTTCGGACACAAAAGTCTATGCAACACATCACATTCTTACTCAAAATTCCAAGTTCAGATGACTCTTTTTGTTTGTAAGTACTGCTCTGTCCTCTGGGTGTCAGCAGAGATACTCAAGATCCAAGTGCAAGTGAATAAGAGTTTATTAATAGTGATAATGAATATAAACAAGGCAAATAGTCAAAGGCAGCAAGGCAATGGATGCAAATCCTGGAAGCAAGATGATCACCGTAGACTTGCAGTAATCCACAACGGATAGAAGAATCCTCACCAGACCAGAATCCAAACTCACGACTGGAACAGGAACTGAGGGCTAGAGAGACACTGTGAGGCTCACGACAGGACAGGTACAAAATAACGATCTGACAACAAACACAGCCAACGCTAGGCAGATATAGGAGTGCTAATAGTCTGCAGGTGCAGCCAACCTGATTAACTAATCATCATCAAGGTTGCTAGGAAACCCAAACAAGCAATCAGACAGTTGACAACACTAGACAGACACACAGAGAAGAAAACACGGACCCATGAACCGTGACACTGGGCAGCGGCACTGCAGAATTCCATCTGATGTCAGGGAGACCTCAAAACTCCCTGGAGGGCGATGGGTGCTATTGGTGGGACAGACATCAAAACATCGGCATGGAGGAAGAGGAGAGGTGCAAAAACACCAAAACTGAAGGCGCCGGAGTAAAACCCGTTAGAATTGCAACGATTGATAATGATGTTGTAAATGAGGTCACTTCTCTTTTGCTGTAATGTGACTTCCTCAAATGTTCACACCTGCTTCCTAATCATTAGTCCCACACCAGGAAACTGTTAATGACAAGTGTCTCTTGAATGAAAATAGTTTCATATGCACACAGTTGAAACTCTGTAGCCAATGTCACTCTGCAGAACAAACCGAAGCACCTTTTATCCACAGAAAGAGGAACATCAGTCCATTCCCTTCAAAGCTTTGAAGTTTAGCCACTCCACTGGAACAGAGAGGGAGTGAATAGATTTTTGAAATATGCAGCCGACAGAGGAAACCACCTCACTGGAATGATGAACTGACTTTAAATTTGCTATTGTTTTAATAGCTACTTTAACATCATGACTTTACTTTACATCAGTTACTTTACACTAATGGTTGTCACCTAACTAGCAGGGAACATTCTCAGATCTTTGGCTAATGTTCTGTCAAGGTTCTCTCAATGTTATGAACAGTAAAAAGAATGTCCTTTTTAAAATTATCTGGTCTTTAACAATGTTCTCAAAATGTAGCACAAAAACATTATTTATACATAGTTTATGGGACTTTTTTTCTGAATATTTTAGTTGGATGCTTTGTCTAATGTTTGTTAAATGTTGCCACTTGTTTTAGAACATTCACATTCAAAGTAACAATCCTCTAATGTTTGAAATATGTCCTTAATGTTCGCATAGCCAAAAAAAAGTTAAAACTGGACGTTTTGAACGTTCAAATAGCCTAACATTCAGACAGAACTTTTTCCTAACATAAAAAATGCAATTTATACAAACAATGACTTGAATACACATCTTCAATGATGAACATGTTTGTAATTTATGAATTAAAATATATTTTGATATTTTTTGAGTGCATGAAGTAAAAAATGTCGTGGCGGTGCAACTGTCCTGATATCACTAGGAAGATAAAAGCTTTATTAAATGACGAAATTCAGGTTGATGAGGCAAGCAACTTTATTGTTTACCTTGGAAAATATGTTTAAAAACATATTTAAAAAAATCTTAAATTTTTATTTTGAAAATAATGATTAAGACATGTTCAATCACATGTATTCAAGGGGTAAGGAAAATATTATATTAGTTTTTAATTGATGGTTCACGTTATTAAATTAAACCTTTTTTGAAAATGTTTTTCAAATCCATATGAAACCAAACTGCACGGAGAGTACATTTCTGCTTGTCACATGTATTTTTACACTACTGTAGATATGCTTAAGATAGCATGCTTAGATATGATAGATAGGCTTAATTTCGGACATTCAGAATTAATTGACATGCATGTGGGTCGAGGCTGAAGTGGACGACCATGTTGCCTGATTAGTCTTTCCCAAAAGTTTGATGCCTTATTTAGCTTGTACCCCAGAGAAACAGATTTTGATTTTTAGGTCACTTATTTTGAAATAAATATCACGGTTTCTCAAACAACCAAAAGCTGTGGGTTTGGTAAACAGTTCAATAAAAGCATGAATAATGGATGGGTGAATGAAGCATGAGGCTAAAGAAGCTTAAAATTAATTAATTTCTTCAGAAATCATTCTATGATGGTTTGCTGCCCAAGAAACATTTCTTATTATTATCAATGCTGAAAACATTCTTTAATGAATAGAAATGCAAAAGAACAGCATTTATTTCAAATAGCTTTTTTTATATATATATAATATATTAGTCATTACTGTCACTTTTGATCAATTTAATGTATCCTTGCTGAATAAAAGTATGTTTCTTTGGAAAGAAAAATTTTACTGACCCCAAAACCTTTGAATAATTGATATATGTGTGTGTGTGTGTGTGTGTGTGTGTGTGTGTGTGTGTGTGTGTGTGTGTGTGTGTGTGTGTGTGTGTGTGTGTGTGTGTGTGTGTGTGTGTGTGTGTGTGTGTGTGTGTGTGTGTGTGTGTGTGTGTGTGTGTGTGTTGAATAGACATTATGACTCATAAACACAGAATATATGAAGTTTTTAATGCCATGGTTGTTTACTGACCATCAGCAGTGCATTTATACATAGCAAAGCTTCCAAGAAACGGACAGACAGGCAAGAGAAATCTTTTTCCCATTACAGTGAAAGGCTGACCTTCCTTCTTCTGTCTGAAGAAAGATCAAATTGGTGCTGTGATTACAGGCCTGGACAGGACCGAACAGGGCCATTAGTCCTTGCTCTTCTTCTCTTGATGCGGCCTGTTTTTCAGCGGGACACTCTGTCATTAAACCTCCAAGGTCAAGACACAAACAGCACTGCACACATCACAATCTCAAAGGTCAACATGAAATCAAATGGACAATTTTTTTCTCATCGAAAACTGCAGTATTTATTTTAAATGATTTATCCGTGCGCATCTTTTTTTTATTTTTTTATTCATGTTCGCTTGTAATCTTTAATCAAAACAACTTCCCCTCTCTCCTGCAGCTCATCTCTTCTCTGATGATGTGTTTACTGGCATGAGGGCGGGGCAACCTGTCACTCACATGACATCACAGCAATAGCAAACCATAACCATCTAATTAATTGCTGATGGACAAAATCAAGTCCAACCCAATATTTTTTCTTGTTCAAGAAGCTGTTTCACTTAGATATATATGGAAGCTTGTTTCCACCACAAAATAAAACATTTTAAAAGATAATTGCGATTTTTTATCTCACGATTGCGAGTTTACATCTCGCAATTCTTTATTTTTTAACTTTTTTTCTTCGCAATTGCGACTTTATATCAAGCAACTCTGACTTTATATCTCCCAATTGCTGTTATACAGTCAGAATTACGATATAAACTACAACCCGAATTCCGGAAAAATTGGGACGTTTTTTAAATTTGAATAGAATGAAAACTAAAGGAATTTCAAATCACATGAGCCAATATTTTATTCACAATAGAACATATATAACATAGCAAATGTTTAAACTGAGAAATTTTACACTTTTATCCACTTAATTAGCTAATTTAAAATTTAATGCCTGCTACAGGTCTCAAAAAAGTTGGCACGGGGGCAACAAATGGCTAAAAAAGCAAGCAGTTTTGAAAAGATTCAGCTGGGAGAACATCTAGTGACTAATTAAGTTAATTGATATCAGGTCTCGTCTGTAACATTTTTAGCTATAAAAGGTATGTCTTAGAGAAGCAGAGTCTCTCAGAAGTAAAGATGAGCAGAGGCTCTCCAATCTGTGAAAGACTGCATAAAAAGATTGTGGAATACTTTAAAAACAATCTTCCTCAACGTCAAATTGCAAAGGCTTTGCAAATCTCATCATCTACAGTGCATAACATCATCAAAAGATTCAGAGAAACTGGAGAAATCTCTGTGCGTAAGGGACAAGGCCGGAGACCTTTATTGGATGCCCGTGGTCTTCCGGCCCTCAGACGACACTGCATCACTCATCGGCATGATTGTGTCAATGACATTACTAAATGGGCCCAGGAATACTTCCAGAAACCACTGTCGGTAAACACAATCCGCTGTGCCATCAGCAGATGCCAACTAAAGCTCTATCATGCAAAAAGGAAGCCATATGTGAACATGGTCCAGAAGCGCCGTCGTGTCCTGTGGGCCAAGGCTCATTTAAAATGGACTATTTCAAAGTGGAATAGTGTTCTATGGTCAGACGAGTCCAAATTTGACATTCTTGTTGGAAATCACGGACGCCGTGTCCTTCGGGCTAAAGAGGAGGAAGACCTTCCAGCATGTTATCAGCGTTCAGTTCAAAAGCCAGCATCTCTGATGGTATGGGGGTGCATAAGTGCATACGGTATGGGCAGCTTGCATGTTTTGGAAGGCTCTTTGAATGCTGAAAGGTATATAAAGGTTTTAGAGCAACATATGCTTCCCTCCAAACGACGTCTATTTCAGGGAAGGCCTTGTATACTTCAGCAGGACAATGCAAAACCACATACTGCAGCTATTACAACAGCATGGCTTCGTCGTAGAAGAGTCCGGGTGCTGAACTGGCCTGCCTGCAGTCCAGATCTTTCACCTATAGAGAACATTTGGCGCATCATTAAACGAAAAATACGTCAAAGACGACCACGAACTCTTCAGCAGCTGGAAATCTATATAAGGCAAGAATAGGACCAAATTCCAACACCAAAACTCCAGCAACTCATAGCCTCAATGCCCAGACGTCTTCAAACTGTTTTGAAAAGAAAAGGAGATGCTACGCCATGGTAAACATGCCCCGTGCCAACTATTTTGAGACCTGTAGCAGAAATCAAATTTGAAATGAGCTCATTTTGTGCATAAAATTGTAAACTTTCTCAGTTTAAACATTTGCTATGTTATCTATGTTCTATTGTGAATAAAATATTGGCTCATGTGATTTGAAATTCCTTTAGTTTTCATTTTATTCAATTTTAAAAAACGTCCCAACTTTTCCGGAATTCGGGTTGTAAATTAAAAATAAAAAGAAATGAATTTCTTGCAATTGTGAGTTTATATCTCACAATTCTGACTTTATAACACACAATTGCGACTTTATATCACACAATTGCGACTTTATATCACACAATTCTGACTTTTTAACACACAGTTGCGACTTTATATCACACAATTCTGCACTTTATAACACAATTGTGACTTTATATCACGCAATTCTGTAAGATGTAAATTCGCAATTGTGAGATAAAAAGTCAGAATTGTGAGATAAAAAGTCGCTATTACCTTTTTTATTTTTCATTCTGTGGCGGAAACAAGCATTTACGTCACAATAGATTAGAGCAGTATTACAGTAACTGAACAGCTTGTTTACCTACAGCTACTCATATCTGTTGGAGCAGAAAATAGGACAGACAATAGAGGCCCTGCTTGCCGATATTGTAGCCTACTGAGACTCAATGTGAGAAAGCCTGTAGCAGTAAATCCAAATGAAAGGAGGATGTGTTCACAAGAGAGATAGCAGCGGACATGAGGCTGTATCAGATGGTCTGAATGCAAAAATCAGGCCCCGCTGGAGCTGAATTCTGATGCCTCTCTCATTAAGAAAGCAGGCGATTTGCACAAGTCACAATCTGTTTCCTCTTCATTAAAACACAGACATGAGAACCAGGAGCATTTGGGGGAACATTTGATTGGATGGATAGAAAAACATGGATCTTTGTAAGGGAGTTGTTGTCAGGATAAAAGATAAAAGGACTGACGCTGTTTCTTTTATATTACCATAATGAAATGAGTTGAATTATGATAATATTATGTAATCCCCCAACTGATTTCTATAGGGTGTTGTGGGTAGTTGCTAGGGCTAACTTATGAAATAATAGTCAGAAAAATCCTTTTTTTTATTTTTTTTATGGAACAGCCTTAAAGGGATAGTTCACTTTGAAATAAAATTTTGGTATGTTTTACCTTACCTCAAGGGCATCCAAGATGTAGGTGTCTTTTTTTCCGCAGTAGTTTCAATTTTGATATTTTTAGGTCAAACCGTTCTTGTCTGTCAGTCATTTAATGCAGGTCTATGGTTACTGTCTCAAAAAGCATGCACAGAGTCCAAATTAAAACAATTCCCCGTCGTCCAAATTAAACAATTCCCTATCGTAAGTACACATTGATGGCCTAAGACACGAAACGAGCGGTTTGTTTCTTAGGCCATCAATGTGTACTTACGAACAGTATTTATATCGTTGTTACCTCTTGAACACAGGAGGTCTTGAACATGTCGCCTTGGCTATGGTTTCGTTCTAATGAACTGCAGTAGCCAAGGCGACGTCTAGTGTATATATCTATACCCGCCCGCGCCCTCAGATCACTTGGACGCGGCTGTGTTCAAGAGGTAACAACGATATAAATACTGTTCGTTTTCTCACACAAACCGCTCGTTTCGTGTCTTAGGCCATCAATGTGTACTTACGATGGGGAATTGTTTAATTTGGACGACGGGGAATTGTTTTAATTTGGACTCTGTGCATGCTCTCTGAGACAGTAACCATAGACCTGCATTATATGACTGACAGACAAGAACGGTTTGACCTAAAAATATCAAAATTGAAACTACTGCGGAAAAAAAGACACCTACATCTTGGATGCCCTTGAGGTAAGCTAAAACATACCAAAATTTAATTTCAAAGTGAACTATCCCTTTAAGACAAATTATTAAAAAAAAGTTTGCAGATATGTTTTCCCCATTGACACATCAGGTTTTTATTACTCGTATGGTGTGTATATACTCGGAGGGAAAAAAAAAACACCTCAATTTTATTTAGAGGCCCAACATATGTAATTTTGTGCAGATATTTATATGGACAAAAAGTCAAATTAAATTCTGATATCTTGTAATGTAAATCAATGAAATCGTATAACAGTGTAGCAGACTATATACCCCTAAATAATGTCTTAAAGGTATAGCGGAGGATTTTCCCGAATTTTAGAAAATAACCGCCCTCTCCACTTTTTGAAAAAATGCACATGCGCAACACTCTACCTGCTCCCAGAGCCCGTCTACGGAGAGCCTGCCCACTCCCTATTAAGTCCTATTGTACCAAATTTTGGTTGTAGTTCCACCAGAGTTCCACTGGGGGCGATCGCCCATGAGTGCAAAATGAATGGGAGTCTATGGGGCTAGATGGCTAAATGGGTCTCTTTCACCCGATTGCCGTTGATAAATATCAGATTTCATTGTAGGTTTTGCAAGTTTAACATGGGTTATAGGTCGAAAGTTGAATGAACGAGTACTTATGTCCTTTCTTACAGGTTGAGTTGTTGTTGCCCATAACACGCTAGCATTCTGCTAATGAACGCTGATTGGTCAGTGAAGGACTGATTACGACCAGAGATACCGCTCGATGGCATCGTGGCATCCGAAGCGGGACCAGAAACAAACAAAACAAAAATTCTTCTAGCACGTGTATTTACCTGTGTCAGCTGTGTTGTTGATGCCTCGAGAGAAAAGAAAGTGCAGAGCGCGAAAGCACCAAAGCGACTGAAGGATTGCCGTAAAGCAGTATCTCTGGTCGTACGATGTGTATGACGTCATTGCCATTTTAAAAGACTTTTTAAAGCAAATAAGTGACTCTAAAAAATCTAACACCCAGCAATGTGTAATTTCTTTGCATCTCCTTTCGAATACAACATTCAAATTACTAGACAAAAAATTATATCCTGAGAAAAGTGGATTTTGATTGGTATAGTGCCATAGACCTCCATTCATTCTGCACTCGTGCTGTGAGCGCCCTCATATGGAATCAGAGTGGAACTGCAACCAGTTCAGAAGCCGGAAGTTTACTGAGAGGGAAACTTCTCGCCTTATTAGACATTCTCTAGTGGAACTGCAACCAGTTCAGAAGCCGGAAGTGTACTGAGAGTGAAACTTCTCGCCTTATTAGACATTCTCTGCTGCTCCCGAGAGGGAACGCCTATTAAACGTGTGCACGAGAGAGCATGCACGAGCCTAGTTCTCCTTGTGCACGCTCTGTTTACAAGTTGCTGTTGGCATGGCTCATACAAGCCTGCTTTCCTTTACCTGTCGAATAGAAACTTCGCGACTGAGGCATCAGTGGGAAGCCCAACCTGTGCTTTTAGCGCACGCCAACGTGTGAAATATTCTCCCAAAAACACTCCAATTCAAAAACATTCATGCAAGACAAAATGTCAAATGCCCTTCCGTGTTTTATTTACTTATTATACTGATCGATTGAGTGAGGACACATGATCTGCAATGGAGAAGTAGCTTGTTGCATTTGTGTAATAAATACTATGTGAACACATTGGAATTATCAAAAATGAAGGTTTTAGAACATTTCAGCGTGATACCTTTTACCATTTGGTCATAAGGCTACTTTAGACAAATTGAGATGTTTACTGTGTCTGCGCGGTGCGTGACTTGTGCCAGAGCTAGCATCGCTAATCATAGCTATACATTAACTTTTACTAGCAGTGATTTTAAATGGATTTCTCCAAATAGCATGCCAAACTTTACCTGTCGAGTAGAAACTTCGCGACTGAGGCATCAGTGGGAAGCCCAATCTGTGTTTTTAGCGCACGCCAGCGTGTGAAATATTCTCTTTCTTTCTTCAGAGGCCTTTCTCTTCTTGTCATAAAATTCGTAAACACTTTTTCTCTTGCGACCCTCAGACATTTTGAAAAAACCCGGTGAGAACGGGCGAGCTTCAATGAATGGCTGAAACCGTAGCTCACCACACACATACACCCGAAAGTGCGCATGCGCAGAAAGCGAAAACTACCTAGGGACGAGCACGTACGACGGCCTTACGTAAACATATCACCAGAATGATTGACAACTAGGAGGACCAATAGTCTTGATGATCCACCCGGAAAAAGAAAATCCTCCGCAATACCTTTAAAGCCACACTAGGTAGGAATTCCGTTTTGGTCAAACAACGACGAGTTGTTGATTGGGTAATAAAACGAGTTCGATTGGGTAATAACAGAGACAATTTATATAAAAGGACTTTGGTAATAAACACAACGCGTTTCAAATCGCCGGACATCGAGCTAGCCTCCGAAGATGTCTAAGTTACTAATCCATCAACAAGAACGCCAGGTGCTTTTTAGCTCACACCAACGAGTGAAAGCTTCTCCGAGTGATATACAATATAAGCATATACTTACAAGTCCAACAGCATGTGAGGACGTGTTGGGGGAAGTGAGGTAGCCTATGCCGTAAAGCAGTCGAATTTTGTAGTTCTTTTTGTGCGCGAGGGTTACTACCCGAACCCCGAAGTTTAAAAGTACGATTAAAAACTATACAGACCCCGCCAGGCTATGGCAGACATGTCATTCAACCTGTTGTAAGTCAATGTACCATCACAAGAGTCTTGGAAATATATTATGAAGGTTGAAAAGTTACCTAGTGCTGCTTTAATAAGATCATATTTACATGTTTTTTGATCAAAGCTCTGTAATTTTATTGTGGGGTTAAATATTGCAATGATGATTGAGAGATGTACAAATAAATGTTCCTCAAACGTCTGTATCATATTTGATACTCACATTTTAACATGATTTTTCTAAAAAAAAAAATATGTATGGATAATCAAGTAAACCTTAGTTGCTTCCGTCCAGTAAGTGTTCATTTTAAAATATCACTAACAATATAAAAGTTCTTATGTTTAATTAAAAAATGTGTTTTACTATCAGATGAAGAATGCATATAAGTAGATTTTGTAAAACAGGATTTTCAGCAAAGTTTTGATTATGTTAACTTGGAGGCCTTAGAAATTTGCATATCAAATATGATACAGTAGGCTTTAAAAATCAGTAATTATAAGAAAATAATTTAAAAGTCAGTTGGGTTCAGACAACATTGGACCCCATTGACTAGCATTATATAAACAAAACAAACAAAAAACATTGGGACATTTCTCAAAATAACTTCTTGCAAAAAAAAAAAAAAAAAACATTGAGACATTTCTCAAAATATCTTGCAAAAAAATAAACAAAAACTTTGAGATGCAGTTCTCAAAATAACTTCTTGCAAAAAACCAACAACAACAACATAACAAAAAAAAAAAACATGGAGAAATTTCTCAAAACATCTTGCAAAAAATAAAACAAAAACAAAACAAATAACAAAACAAAATAACAAAGCAAAAAACAAAGCAAAAAAACTCAACGTAAAAAAAAACACACAAAAAACAACACAAACGCAAAACAACAAATCTTCTTTTATATTCCCTTAAGAAAGAAAATCATACAGCTTTGGAATGACAGAATAAATTAGATTTTGCATCCCAGATGTTCAGTGCTGTCTTTGAACATCACTGTATATTTAGACACAAACATGTACTCGAACAAATGTCCTTCATTGTAACAGGGGAATACCCCGTGAGTGGGCGAGCCCTCTGGCAACCTCTCAGTGTTGCTCTGGGCAACATT
The DNA here is from genome assembly GCF_964197995.2 of Scardinius erythrophthalmus. Lineage (NCBI taxonomy): Eukaryota > Metazoa > Chordata > Actinopteri > Cypriniformes > Leuciscidae > Scardinius > Scardinius erythrophthalmus. Next base: position 29,260,708 of record NC_138231.1, read on the forward strand.
GATTACACATTCACATGGATGGGTTCGGAGAAACAGCTAACAAAGCCCTTCTGCAATTAATTCTGATTGCGTGACAGGTCTAAAGGCAGCAAAGGCGTCCCAGTCAGGTGAGCAGTGTTTTCCTACTGCGAGTTAACCTTATCTGTCAGGAATCATTTAGACAGGGCCGTCCCATATGTCACTCTAGCAACACACCAGCACGCTCATGATGTCAATGCACTTAACGTGAATTACACAATAAACATCCTTAAAGGAAGGGTAGGCAATTTTCAGAGCTGTGTAGGTAACATCAGCAGATGAAAGATCTGACAGACATAGGGCCCTATTTGAATGATTTAAGCGCATGATCTAAAGCGCACGGCGCAGGTGCACTTAGGTCGTGTCCTCATCCACTTTTTGCTAGTTTAACGACGGGAAAACTGGTCGACACGCCCGGAGCATGGTCTAAAAGAGTTGTCTCTATTCTCATAATGAGTAGGCCTAATGGGTGTGTTTTGGGCTTTACGTGCAATAAACCAATCAGAGTCATATCTCCCAGTCCCTTTAAATGCCAGTTGCGCTCGCACCGTGGCGGATTCGCTATTTACTTGGCGGAAATTGCAAGTGGAAAAACTGAACACTTCTTTAGCGAGGAAACGGATCTGCTCGTGTGAGAGGTTAAAGCGCGCAAGCAGACCATCTACGAGACAAGCTGGATTCAACCATATATTTATGTACACAATATTAATCTTTTACATTGTAATCCTTTTATTTTTAATATTTGGCTAGTTTGTGTGCTGCTGTCGTGTGTGTAATAAGCAGTTTACGCGCGTTGTGGACCTGTCTATAGGCTTACATTACTAATGCGCTCTTTAAATAACATAGCAACACGCAAACAATGCGCCAGAACACACCTCATTTTCAGACCAGCACACCCATGGCCATGGGCGCACAAATGGGGCAAATGTATAGCTATTTAAACAACGTGGCGCAGGACGTGAAAATGATAACTGCGTTGGGCTGAAACTAGCAAAAAACATAAGCGTTGCGCCTGTATAATAGGGCCCATAGAGACACAGCACAGACTTATATACACATGCAAATTGTCTAAACAGACTACTTTTAAATCTTCTGGGAAGTCTCACTCTCTCTAACACCCAAGATCATTAACTGAACTTTCTAAAAAAAAAGTCTGTCACTAATTGACAGGAGAACAGAGAAACAGGAACACAGCGTTCAAGTCATGATGGTGCTCATCATTATCTCACAGCAGAACACCTCAATCGGTGCTGATGTTGTGTGTGAGGACAGCCGTGGTCTGATGGTGTGAGAGGGAGTGAAAGAGCGCTCTGGGGTTGGGAAGCAGGTTGTTACTCCAGCACTTTTCCTCTGGGCCTATTCGAGCAGCCGGTCTTTCAGTCCAACATACCAACAGCAGGAGAGAACAGATGTTGCTTCTGGTGTAATGAAGAAGCCAGAGGCTATCAGATTATGCACAGCTTTAGATGGTCCTTTTTACTGATCCAGTTTGGGTTTCATCTTTTGGTTTGAAGACTAATAAAGGAACCGAATGAATGAAAAATTGCTTGTTCGGTGCTGCTTAAGTTCTTTAATGTTATACATGCATTCACCTTCTTCAGAGTCTCATTTATCACAAAAGAAAAGGAAATATTTCTCCTTTTTGATAGAACAACGTCAAAGCAGTGCTATTTTAATTTATTCATCACATGCTTTCTTAACAGTGACTTTTTAACAATTAACTAGCCAAAAAACAAACAAAAAACATTATATTATCATGTACTGGGGAAGAACAATGAAGCATCTTTTAAAATAACGCACTCAAGATAACTTGTTTCTACTGTATGTACAAGTTGCAAACTATTTTCATCATTTGCAAAGGACAAATTGATCTCCATATATGGACTGAATGCAAAACAAAATTTGATTAAAATGTAAAAAGTAATTGTCATTTAATTAGTCAGATTTTGCTCTTCATAGCTCTTAATTTCTAATTTTTTTAGAAAATATGATTTACTCACCATCATGTCATTCCAAACCTGTATGCTTTCTTTTATTTGATGGAAATATTTAATTATTTGTAAAAACAAAAAATTATATATATATATATTTTTTTTTTTTTTTCTAGGTTTAACTAAACTTTCTAAATTGGTTATTGTAGCGTTGCACTGTAAAAATGTATCAGTTGACTTAACTTAAAAAAGTGATGTAACCGTCGCTTTAAAATGAAATAATAAACTTAATGTGTCCTTAAAAAAATTAAGTTATGTGAACTTGACAACACCACATAACTTACATATTTTTTCCAATTACGCATGAAGTTTATTTACTTAATTTTAAGTCAATGGGTTTACTCAATTTTTTAGGTCGTCAACAGATCATTTTTACAGTGTGGGTTGAGACTGTCAATTGCTTAGAAATAAATTTTATTAAACTTCCTGTTACGAGAGGATTAAAAAGTGATTTTTTCCTGTATTGATTTAACATGTTAACTTGTCAATTCAGTCTTCAACTTGTCTTCATTTGGCAATGCCTCCAGCAGATAAAGAATTCAATGTTTACTTAACACATAATAATGAGAAATTCTTAGGAAGTTCAGTAATTAGACATTTTATTCGCCCAACAACGCAGCACACACTCCTAAAAACTGACCAAAAATGTATGGCTTGTCACATTCTAAAGTGCTTATTTGTTAGAGGCAGACATGCTTAAAACATAACACTTAAAAAAGACACGACAGCCAAAATGAGCCCAAGACTGTTTCAATTAAATAGACACAGAATTAAACATTTGGTCCTTGTTGCAAGCCTTGAAGTACACACAGTAAAGAGCATAAACATCTCCAGAAAACAGTAAGAATGTAACAGTCCTCAAAAATTTGATGTAGTTGTCAATGATCCCTACCATAATCTGGCACTATATAGAAGTTCGGAAATAAACACAGATTCAGTATTTGACTTTATGAACCTCAGAGGAAAAGTGAAACTATTCTTTTTATATTAAACTTAAAACATAAAGTAGTCATATTACATTGCCCTGTTTAAACATCACTTTTGGCTAAAAAGTAAAAACCATTTCTATGAAATACAAATGTACATTCATTTAATTTATACAAATTTGACTTTGCATTGGCTCTATCTTGGAATATGTATGGAAGCTTGTTTCCACCAGGAAATAAAATAGGTAATTGCGAAAAAAAATGTGAGTTTATATCTCTAATTCGCAGTAAAAAAAGTCTGAATTAAGAGATAAAAATCGCAATAACCGTTTTTATTACGTGGTGGAAACAAGCTTCCATAAATATCACACTAACCTCAGGCTTAAACAGACACGTGCAAATAAACGGTCAAATCATGCTTGAAATGAACCATCAACCATCATCAGAAAGAATAAAAATTTAAAAATAAAACTTTCAAGTGGACACAACATCTTTATCTTGAGAAATAAATAAGCTGAACATCAAGTGGTCAAATGCTGTCTTGCACCATTAAAATGATAAACCAGAATCGAAGCATGCCATTCAAATGCCTGACAGAATGCATGCACTCCACAAGCTTAACTGGAAATATCAGAGCTGTTGTTGCGGTTTCCGTATTTGTGATGAATGAAGAGGAGCACCACGCCGAGGAAGAAGCAGATGGAGCCCACCGTTATGTAGGCAATGCCCAAGAAGGGGTTTTTCCCTCCCATCCAGGAGATGGTGCTGAGGATCATACGCTTGCGGCCCTCAAAGCTGCGGACGGGGTAGTCTGAGGGGCAAGTGGTTGAGGAAACAATGTCAATTTAGAAGTTATTAAAGACCCCCTGAGGTGAAAATCAAGTTTTTAATGTTGTTTACATGTCGAGTGGATCAGGTAGCTATTCTGAGCTGGCGTGAGTGAGTGGAGGCGGGGCTAATTTGCATATTCATGAGTCCACGCATGCTAAATGAAGCAAGGGTGTAAAGTTACTTTCAAGCCATTTTAAGGCATGAAGAAAATATTTTCACAGGAAAAAAAACATTTAAATATGTAATTTTGATTATCAAAGATGAGTTTTAAGGGATAAAATTACTGACTGAGAGGGCAAACCCTCTTTTGGCGCTAAAAAACTACCTTCAGGATTTACTAAAGACACAGTGAAAAATTAGCGCTGAAAAGGCGTGAACAGGGTTATTTTTGTGGCTGACCTTATTATGCATTTGTAGGAGTTTCCCTTTCAGACGGAAAATTTATCAGAGGAAAGTATTTAATTGACTCATGCAAGGTGATTTACTAAGGTTTGCGCTCTGAAATTTACTGGTATTTGCACCATTATTTACCACCCAAAAAAACATTATGGAAATAATCCGGCTGTGTTCTTTAATTTGCGTGTCGTCAGCAGATCACGTGCTGAACTTTACACTCCCATCTGTGCTTTTGTGGAATTGCGCTCTCAAGCTAATTTGCCCTGTTTAATAAATCGTGTGTTTTGTTGTTAATATTTGGAGGTGAAATACTGGGTGTCACAATACAATCATCCAGTGTGTGCAAATTTAACAATGCATTTTCTGTATATGCAATGTATGGTTTGTAAATTGCATTTTAGAACTGAACTAATTTGTTTAAGAACTGGTACAGTTATTATGGCATAAAATTAATCCCTCCCTCATTTAAAACACTTGAAGTTATTCATTTATTATCATTAATCAGTTTTCGTTTTTTTTTAAAACCTTTTTAATAAATAAGTTCAAACACATAAAACAGTTTGTTTTATCACTCTCTATTGTTCATGGAATTCCTATGCCATTTTTAAATGGTTCTTGCATTAAATATTTGAATTACTAGTCAACAATAGCGGTTATGATTCCACGGATGGCAAAAAATATATATATTTTTTTTTTCGATTTCAGAGCAAATATACATTATTATTTAAAAGTTTGGGGTCAGGAAGATGTTTTTGGAAGAAGTCTCTTATACTCACCAAGGCTGCATTTATTTGATCAAAAACACAGTAAAACAGTAATATTGTGAAATATTAAGCATTCTATTTGAATAAATTAAAAAATATAATTTATTCCTGTGATGGTAAAGCTGTATTTTCAGCATCATTGCTCCAGTCTTCAGTGTCACATGATCCTTCAGAAATCATTCTAATATGATGATTTGCTGCTCAAGAAACATTTATTATTATCAATGTTCAAAACAAGCGTGCTGCTTAATATAGAACATTAAAATAAAAATCTTCTGTAAGATTATAAATATCTTTTCTGTCATTTTTGATCAATTTAATGCATCCTTGCTGAATAAATGTAATAATTTAATTCAAAAGAAAAATCTTTCTAACCCCAAACTTTTGAACGATAGTGTATACTACTTACCAAAGTCAAAGACAGATAGTGAAAATGCTTAATTTTAATTGAAAATAATCATTTGAATTACAAATAATATGATTAGCCTAGCAATTTGAATGAAAAGCTATCGGAATATGGTTTGATATTGTTGATCTCGTGCAGAATCGGAAATATTTCTTGTTCATTTTACTGTACATACTCCTTACACACACACACACACTGTTAGCTATCTCTCACGTTGTAAAGGTAAGCAATGCAAGGATACTGTAGGTGACTTCCAGGGTGTAGTTTCCTCTGGGCAGTGTGGGTGTCATGTTGTTCTTCTTCTGAATGATGCGGTAGAGCTTTCTGAAGGTGGGGAGGGCAGCCGTACGCATCCATACAATGAAATCCTCATTTATGAAGCCGTTGTTTTCTGAGTCCGTGTCTAGCTCATAAACAGGCTTGAGCCAGTTGACCGGCTTCGCGGTGTCTGGAAGATGAGGAGAGTTTTAGTTCGAGATATGGGAGAACATACGCCAATTCATCACAGTAAACATGTAAGTCTATATATAGAATTATACCTTTAAAAACAGCAGTAAGATTACTGCCAGCAGGATTTCTGAACTTCACGTGTTTGTCCGTCCACCATGCGATCCCTTTTTTGATCAGTGGAATTGTTTTTTTTGTTCCATTGGGATCAATGTAAAACAAGTCCAATGTGTCTGAAGCAAAGAGTGAAAGAGACAATCGATATTAGAACTCTTGAGGAAACAGTCTCGCACGATGGCAAGTATTCAGACCCAGGTCTTACCATTAAACATGCTGTTAGCAATGGCTCCACACGGGGCTATTGGCTTTTCATTAACGCGGTACGGCTCACATTCTTTGCTTGGATCCTGAAATATATAAGATACGCTTTGAGCTTCATATATAACATACAATCAAGTACGTTTTTTATTCAGGAAGCAGTAGACTTGTTGTAACCGGTGACAGCTGTTTAAAGTTCATTAAAAGCAACAAGGTCTCTTGGTGATTGACAGGGCTATAATAGGTGTGGAGATGTTTTAAACCCATAATGACAAACCCTGCTCTCATGCAGCACTTGCTGACATAGTGTTGACATCTGTCAGCGCTGGCGAAGCATACTATGCTGTCAAACACGTCAGACAGCTGAGCTCAAAACTAGGAGAACTATTTAGTTTCTATTTGCTTCGTCATTAAAACTAGGGCTGTCTATATATCATTAAACTGAAAGACAAGAGTGTCAATAGATAGATAGTGTAATAGATGTTGAAAAATGCTGCCTCCACAGGAAGCATTCGGAAGTAGGAAGGCAACAGGGCACGTCCGAATCCAATGATCACTTCACATCCTTTCTACCGAGATCCCTTCATCTGAGTGATTTTTGTAGGCAGCGGCATAGATGTGTCCTTCGCTGCCTATTAGGCTATATCCCACAATCATGTGCGTTCAGTTCCATAACAGTTAAACTAAAAAAATACGGATGTCATCTGAAAGTTGTGTTTAGTGGTCAGTTTGAGTGTAAAATTGACATTTTTGGCTAACTTTTTCCACTTTTGATATCATTTCTAGTGAGAACTTAGTATCGCAGTAATTCAATATTTGCTTAGTTATCACCAAAGCTCTATGCTGCCTCAGAAGTCTGTCCAAAATCAGTTTCGTAAGATACCTTCATGCGCAAACACAGCCTGCAAAGTCATTGCCTGAATGGGCAGCGAGGCAACAAGAGTATAGATCTGTATCTGTGTAGATATATAGAGTTACAGATAGATAGATAGATTCAAACAGTAATACCTTAAGTGAGTTAAGGTCTCCATTGAGTTGGCTGTCATCTCTGGACTTCACATACCGTCGATGGTTTTGGTAGAAATTTGATAGGCCATAGTACATGAACACATTACTCTGAGGACATAAAGTTAGAGTCGTGAACTGGCATTGTTGTGAAAGCTCATCAATTAACCCACCAGTAAAATATCTTCTATAAATAACTAAACTGAGAAACTTTGGATTTAAAATGCGTGTCAGATGTTATCAGGAAAAACAAGGCCTTTCGTTTCCTCATAGTACAACTAAAAGTGATTGATGAAACTACTAACAAAAGTACTATGGTACTATGTTTCTACATAATGACCAAAACCATGTAGCAATGAATATGATAATTTAATACCTATCAAAGTGTGAGAGACCTCCAATTTATTAGCCGCAATGAGTAAATAACTAAAAGAATAACAGTGTAGTAAACGGTTTAACTATTTGTGCTACAAACCAGTGTTTTTATGAGTACTTTAATAAATTAAAACAATATGGTAATAAATAACAGTTTGCAATATCAAGTAGCATAACAGACTGTTTTTGTGCAGCTAAAAAACACTGGAAGCAGCTGACACCAGAAACCTTGTACACAAGTTAAATATAGCCTAATTTTAATATGCAAAAGCTTGAATGATTTGAAACATGAGAGGTAGAAGATGGTAGAAGGCTTCAGAATACATGGAACATTATAATATAGAACACAAGTCAATTATGAGTATGTTAAGACGCTTTTGTGCAGTATTTGTTGTTGCGTTTTTGTCCTTTTAACACTTCGACATTCAATGGCTACTAAAAAGTTTCATTGTATGGGGGGAAAAACTGAGCATGGGTCCTTCTTCAACTTTAATGCACGTTATGTTCAGGGTTCTAAATTAACTTTTTTGATCACCAGCCAATGTGGCTGGTAACTTTCTAAAGTTACCAGCCAATCAGAATATCCACTAGCCAATTTTTTTTTTTTTTTTTTTTTTTTTGAGTAGGCTATACATGTGGCAATCCTGACAATACATGATGACATTATTGTGATCAAACACTAGCCATTCACGACCCGTCAGCCATTTGGCATTACATTTTCTTTTCTTAGTTTCTCTGTCCTACCCTCCTCATCCCCTGCCTCGTTCCTCTTCTCGCCCCCAGAAGTCTGTCCAAACCACTGCCGCATTTCGTTTAATATTAACCTACTTTACTAGCCAACTCCGTTTGTCTTATTTCTTGTGTTTTCTGTGTCCGTTCGTTTCCATGGTTTCTCGCAAACTTTAGGCTAAAGAAAACTCAGAAAAAAAGTTTCTGTAATTAACAGAAGAAAGACAATATAAGTTACACTGTAGTTTCCACAAGTGTAATGGCTGCCAACATTAACAGACGATTTTGCAAAAAAATAAATAAAATAAAAATAAAACCAAAAATGTTCCGTCCCGCCCCTCCGTGTTCGGCGATCAGGTTTCGTTCTCTCGCAGCTAGTAACTTCACGAGCGTGTCTTTTCCGCTCTGTGTGTGCGCCGTTCTCTTCCGTGTGTGTGTGTGTGTGTGTGTGTGTCGGCGCGCTGCGCTCTCTGCTCAATGTTCTGCTCTGTCGTTAACGGGCCAAATGCTCGAATCATGTACCGCTCGGCGATCACGCACTGGAAAAGCGTGAAATTTAGAGGTGGATAAACGCAATTTACACACTTAGGAGAAATGCTATTTCCGAATTTTGGGAGGTGCGTAAACGGCGTTTACGTGCGTTTAGCCTCCACTACATCCCTGCATGTAATGCCTCATGCATCACCGGCCAAACTGGCTAGTAAGTTTTTATTAACACCCGCCAAAATGAATTTTAACCCGCATTTGGCGGGTTGGCGGGTGTTAATTTAGAACCCTGGTTATGTTCCAGCTAGTTGATGGTTTTTGGGTTATTTTCAGTTCCTATTTACACTTCTGACTGTTGCTTCATATGTCAGGCTTTAAAGCAACAACATGTAACTTTTCAACCTTCATAATATATTTCCAAGACCCTTGTGATAGTACATCGACTTACAATAGGTTGAATGAGACGTCTGCCAGAGCCTGACGGGGTCTGTATCGCTTTTACTGGCACTATGTAACTTCGGGGTGCGGGTAGTAACCAGAGCTCAAAAAGAACTACAAAATTCGACTGCTTTACGGCATACGTCACTTTGCCCACCACTTCCTCAAATGTGGCCAACCAGCGCGTTTGTTTTCGTACGTCTGTTTTCGTCATGGCTGAAGCAGCAGCGAAACGTAAGAAGTCCAAGGTTTTGTCGGAGTAGAGTCGAAAGAGGAAAAGGGAGAGTGATAAACTGAAAGGCAGGACGAGGATCAATATGGGTCGAGCGTTTGCTCGCTGGCGTTAGCTTATGGAGGAGGAGAGTTACCAGACCGATGCTGACTTGGCCGTCATGCTGTTGAACTAGTAAGTAACTGTAAATTGCTTGCATACTATCTTTAGTTTTTCTAATCTGTTGTCTGCCTGGCTACGTTATGGAAACTATCTGGTCCTCCATTTATTTATCTTCATGAATCAGCTAGTAGATGAGCGAATTATCAATCTGGTAGCAAGTAAACACTAACATGCGTTAGTTTTAGATGGTTAGGATGCTATCGCTATCATTCTCGTTCAGATTTGAGCATTGCAATCGACATGCAAATCGCAAATGTTTGAGTTAAAATGTTTAGTCTACTAAACATGTATAAATTATGAAAGGGGGAAGATTAATAATTTTATCATTGCCCATATGAAAAAAAAACCTGCATGCTTCATATACAGTAACCGTAAATCATTTTACGACAGCGGTAATGGACAATTCCGCTTCCAACCTGTAGGGCGACCGCAGAGGAAAAGTTCCATGTTGTTGCTTTAATAAACGGTTAAGTCACATGGAGTTGGAACAACATTGAGAGTGAGTAAAAGACAAAACGTTTATTTTGGCTAAACCATCCCCTGAAAAGGAATGCCGCATAATGGACAGGTCACAAACACGCACTCACCTCGAAAGGCTGGTCGAGAAAGAAGGACAGGACACATTTGCATGGAGTCGTGCTGTTCCAGCTGAAGTTTTGAGAGCAGTTAAAACACGGGCTGGACATGTCAGTCCCGGTATATTCAATCTGTAAAGCAGAGAAACATGCTTAACACGCGGTTACATACACCTCACGACGTACGAGTGAACAGTAGACGTCTATTAGCTGTGTGTTTGTTAGTAAAATGACACTACACACACTGCAACAGACTCAAACCTCAATCTCTTTGATGTTGTTGGACGTCACGAAGAGGCCGATTCCTATGGGAATGAAGATGAGGCCGATGACGAAGAATGCGGGCAACACGGTCCCCGCGGTCAAGATGGGCTGCCAGGCCGGCAAACGCTGCTGTTTGAAGGCGGTGTTGTCGGGCTTTCTGGTCCGGATGGCGGTTCCGCCGAGCCCCGAGGATCCGGAGAGATGACCGTCTTCCTCTTTCGCGTTGTAGCTGGCCGCCATAATCGCCGTAATTACCAGCTCACAGCTCCAGTATTTGTGTTAAAACACACGATTCCCCTATTAAAGACACGTAATTATTATAAAAGTGTTTTATATGTCCGCTGCAGTGGATTATCTTCACTGCGGCCTTCTCTCCGGGTTATATGGGAAACTAAAGTTGCTTGTTTTGTTTGAGGCGGTGCAGTGCTACAGGAAGTGTCAGCTTGTGTGATTCGCGAATCATGTATATGATCCGGTCCATTTGATTCAGTTGAACTGATTTGCGAAATAGCTTTTGAATCACTGAGCTGAAATTAGTGTCAGAGTTTTGTTTGTTGGAATTGTACTTAAGCTTGATTGTACTTAGTTTAAGGCAGCAACTTTTTTTTTTTACCATGAGTTGGGTAAAATTCTATTGTGGTGAATGAGAGACTACATTAAATATATGTTTGTGTTCCAATGTGCTCAAATAGCAAAAGAAAAACTTTCAATTATTAAATTTTTTTGTAATTTGATGCAAAGGCAATATACTACAGTAAGTATAGTATTATAAATATACATACAACTTTGCAGGATTTACAATGCTGATGAGCGTGTGAAAAGGTTCCATTGAGTGAGAAAAATATTTTACTAAATAAATATATTAACAGTTAACATGTTAACTTAAGATATTAATTAAACTCAAATATTACATGTGGCCTATGTGAGCTCGATCATTTTTAAAACATTTACAACATAATATTATACTTTTTTAATTCTGTTTAGACTGTCAAGTCAGACATCATAAAATCAATTGGATTTATGTTTAATAATGTTTAATAACAACAGGTGAAGAACAAATGAATGAACAACAAAAATGTCAAAACAAAGTAGATTTTGGTTAATATTTAATTATACATTTTCAGATCATATTCAACTCAATAAATGTCTCTGGCTAGAAATCATTATTAGACAGCGTTTACAAGAAATCAAATCAAAACCTCGAAAATTTCACGTAGGCTATAGGCTATGTGCAAATTTTCAGTTCTGAATATACACTGTAAAAAGTGATCAGTTGACAACTTAAAAAAGTGAGGAAACTCGTAATTGAAAAAAAAAAAGTTACGTGGAATTGTCAAGTTCACAAAACTTATTATTTATTTTTTTCAATTAGTAGGCCTATGCATGAAGTTTATTAATTAATAGTTTTAAGGCAACAGATTTCCTCACTTGTTTAAGTTAAGTCAACTAAACACTTTTTACAGTGAACCTGTTACTGATGAACGTGATGATTAAAGGTATTGGTGAATCAGTTTTTTTAAATGGTTTACTGAACCGAACCGATTCGTTCAAATGAATCGGACATCTGTCAGGCGTCATACCACATGACACCACCACACAGAAACGTTAGCAGCGAATTAGAAAGAAATAGTATTAGAATTGTATATACTTTTATAACAAACCAATTGTTAAATATCAACCTTTATTATTGTTGTTTTATTTAAAAAAAAAAGCTGGTCAAAACACATATATTTCAAACTAATTAAAGAAAGGCAGCATGTAAAGCAAATATACAGATTTTTTTAAGTGTTTACTAATGGCCTTTATGACATTATTCTGTGGTGTAATAAATCTTTTTTTTTTTACCTTCATGCAATATTCACAACCACCTGTGTTTATCTCTCTCTTAAATACACATTTTATTAAAAATATAATATGTTTTATAATTTTATATCAGAAATTCTGCACATCATTTTCACACTAGTAGCGACATTTAGATAGGCTACTCCTCTCTAAATGCCTCTATTGTGTAACTTATGTGTGGAATTTCTATAAATTCTATACATATGCAAATATTCTAGCAAACAATCAGTTCTAATAATCAATGTGTTGGATGCAGGAGAAATGGGCAGCAACAAAGATCGACTTTGACAAGTGCCAAATTGTTATAGCAAGGTGATGGGTCAGAGTATCTCTGAAATGGCAAGGCGTGTGGGTTGATCCCAGTCAGCAGTGGTGAGAATTTACCAACAGAGTCCGAGGAGGGACAAACCACAAACCAGCAACATGGTGTAGGGCGTCCAAGGCTCATCGATGCATGAGGGCAACCAATGCTATTCCGTCTGGTCCGAGCCAACAGAAGGTCTACTGAGGCACAAGTCACACACAATTTTAATGATGGGTATGGGAGGAATGTGTCACACACACATTGATTCACACTCTGCTGCATATGGTGCTGCGTAGCTGCAGACCAATCAGAGTGTTGACCTATGTTGACCTCTGTTCGGCATCTATAATGGACACATGAGCTTCAGAATTGAATGTGTCTGAAGTGTGATGCTTTGCTGGGACACCCTGCCTGAGTACAGGCACACCCCTTCATGACACCTGTGTTCCCTGGTGGAAGTGGCCATGTTTCAGCAGGGCCCTGATACACTACACATTGTTTAGGAATGGTTTGAGGAACATGATGTAGAGTTCAGGGTGTTGACCAAGCCTCCAAATTCCCCAGATCACAATCCAATTGAGAATCTGTGGGATTAAGTTTGATCAATGGCTCCACCTCACAACCCACAGGACTTGAAGGATCTACTACTAATGTCTTGGTGACAGACTACAGGACACCTTCAGTGGTTTTGTAGAGTCCATGCCTCGGCGGGTTGGCGCTGTTTTAGAAGTACGCAGAGGACCAACAGTATATTAGGCAGGTGGTCATAATATTTTGGCTCATGGGGTATATATTCAAATATTATATATAATACTAAAATATATATATTTAAATAAAATATACTATTTGGCATTTTCTGTAGGCTATGTGGTTCAATTCACAGTCAGCATTTAGAAGGTGCACTATTTGAACCACAAGATGGAGCAGGAGACCAAAGCAACGACTTAAACAGGAACAGGTTCTCTCAATAACAGGAGTGGAGACTAAACTTGCAGTATTTTATCAAAGCTGTGTTTATGCCAAACCTCTTTTCCATTCAAAGTTCCAAGTTCCTTATCATGCAGGTGTAGACCTCCAGACTTGCGCGCCTTAAAAAACCCTATATATTTTTCAAGGTCTTACATGCTCTTTTATAGTTTGTCAGCCTATGATTTCTGCTCACAACTTTGATTCTTTTTATCCAATAACTTCCCCTTCTCTGACTTTGTGATTTCTTTATCTTTGTCCTCCACTCTCTTTTCACAACTTGCCTTTGCTTACTTCATCCCTAAGGTCCCTTTTTCCTTCTGAGCTTCACTTTTGTTGTTCTTTGATTGCTCAGTCCAAAAAGTTGGCCAACTTTTATACACTGTCAGCTCTGCCCGTTCCTGAACTGCTGTACTAGCAGTCAGCTCCTCACAATCCTGAGCAAACTTGGCTGGGATTTATCTACTGTGCTACCCTCCAACCTTTTGGGTCATTTAGCTGTCTTGTTCAGCTTTGCTGTTGACAGCCTCAAGACACTGCTTTGCCGAAATCCTAGGACAGTGTAATCTTTTTGTATGTGTGAAACTGACACTTATTCACCAACATCAATGCAAATGATTCCAGCTATATCATCTTTCTATTCTCCTTATAAATGATTTATCCATGCATATCATTATTTAAATATATATATATCTTTAATCAAAGTAAGATCCTGTGACCATCACAATGGGGAAGGAAAGATTATCGCAAGCAACTTCCATTTCATGCCTACTTTAAACGAAAGCCTATATCGTATTGATCGCCTCTATGCAGTTAAGGGTTAAAAAAATGATTTTCAGAATGCTGAATAAGCTAGATACTAAAATAATCTCTTTTGGTTCCCATGTGGAAAATCCTGTTTGGTTCCCTGGTGGTGTATCTTTCAGTGAAGTATCTTATGGCTGCCGCAAGGGTGTTTAGCCTAAGCTGAAAATTCAGTGTGAGTGTAAAATTACATTATGGAAAAATTCATCTGTTGTTTTGATATTTTGAGAAATTGGACACACTGTGTTAATGTATATGAGTTGAATAAAAAGAAGGGGATTCCTTATGGGATATGTCCTTCAAAGTGAGTCAGATAAATTAAATCCTCTCCCGTGGCCTTATGGGAAAGTAAAGTGTCCATCATATGCTCACTTGACTTTGGAATCTCACTACTGTTTTATAAATACTGTAAATCTGGACATGCATCATGTTTAACCAAGTAAATTGTAGAGAACTAGCCATATTTGAATGCAGCCACACTTATCCACTGTGAAAAAAAACTTTTTTTTTTATCTTATACAAAATATATATTTTCAAAGTAATTGTTACTCTAAAATTGCTAGAAAATCAAAACCATATGCCTAGCCAAGTTGTGCTCCAAATTTGAGGTTGATATTCCAAAAATTTAAGTTCCCATGAGATTTTGTTTAGGCGCTGTACCAAAAATAGCCACCCATTGTCACCCACATTCCATTGATTTATTTTTTGATGCGTTCTCCTGTAACAAATTAATAAATATCTGTCACAATATCAGTTCTATCACAAAACAGCTGCCACATATGGAACCTTGAGTCTCAGACTGACGATATGCGTCTTGTCAAGATTAGAAAACTTTGATTTTGTAATATGAAACATGACACCGCCAACTTGGAGGAGGAGTCCGCTAGAAGGTTTTAAAGTAAACGGTTCAAAACGGTTTTCACAGGATGAATTTTGAGTTTTTTTATCTTTTGAATGATACCAATTTATGTGTCTTTACACTGTTTTGCGGGCTCACAGGAACAATTCACTTATAATGACAGAGACCGCTGAAATCTATTTTATGGATAGGCCTACATGATGCAACGAAAGGGCAAAGAAGCTAGTTAGGTCTTTAGAGTGGTCTGAAGTTGCTCACCTGGTTCAGAGAAGGGAACCGAAGATGAACAGGGTCTGGAAATCGGACTTTTCCAAACCAGTCTGAAATCTTGCACGCCTCTGCAGAGCTGCAGTGAAGCATGCAAAACAATCCAGCATGGAAACACTGTCGTCTCCTCTTTTCCTCACAACTTTTCTGCTTTCTCAGCAGGAGATATTGAAATGCTAAACCACCATGATTAATCAACCGCTTGTAGCTGGAGACACCATAAGCTGCTTGGCCAAGAGAGACACAAACAGACAGCAAGGGGCCTGGATGCTCTCAGGGTCTGAACGAAGTATGCTAATAAAACAAGAACTGTTGGTGAGAAGCTATTCAATCAATGATTTCCACTGACTCTTGAAAAAAGAGGAACAGTAAAGCAAATATGTAAACCTAAATACTGGTGGTGGTACATGGAAACTTCAGCTTAATCTCCCTTTATGAATGATTCAGGTGCCAGTAACATCAGTATTATGTTAGCTACTACATTGCTCTTTTATGTACATGATGTATAAACAACTCCAACATTTGGTCGAATTTCAGATAATGTCTTTAAAGGGATAGTTCACTTTGAAATTAAATTTTGGTATGTTTTAGCTTACCTCAAGGGCATCCAAGATGTAGGTGTCTTTGTTTCCGCAGTAGTTTCAATTTTGATATTTTTAGGTCAAACCGTTCTTGTCTGTCAGTCATTTAATGCAGGTCTGTGGTCACTGTCTCAAAGAGCATGCACAGAGTCCAAATTAAACAATTCCCCATCGTAAGTACACATTGATGGCCTAAGACACGAAACGAGCGGTTTGTGTGAAAAAACGAACAGTATTTATATCGTTTTTACCTCTACACAACCACGTCCAAGTGATCTGAGCGCTTCCTGGTGTGTGACGTGTGCGCGCGTTCTGGTTTAGTCTGCGCAAGCGCCGGAAAGTGCACAAGAGGTGAAAACTATTGGACTTCTCTGTGCATGCTCTTTGAGGTGGTGACCATAGACCTGCATTATATGAATGACAGACAAGAACGGTTTGACCTAAAAATATCTAAATTGAAACTACTGCTGAAACAAAGACACCTACATCTTGGATGCCCTTGAGGTAAGCTAAAACATACCAAAATTTAATTTCAAAGTGAACTATCCCTTTAAGAATGAGGCCCAAGGTCATAGCTGGGGAATCTTTAAAGGATCATCTTTAAAGCTGGAGATGAAACTTAAAGATGAGTGATAGTGATAAACAAGATCGTTAGATCCAGGAGGATAATGGATCAATCTGTTGTGGAGGATTTGGGTGGACACCAGCAGATCCATCTTAGCCTTTTCAGGGGGAATTACACAATTTTCAAATGCCGTTTTTGCGTCCTTGAAGAGCACTGCAGAAAGGGAAACACTACTTAAAGGGTCAATAAAAGTGAGCAATTAAATCACCACATGAAGATCCTATAAGCCTGTTAGCAAAGTGTAAAAAGATTGGGACTGGGATTGCCTAAGCCAAAATTATAAAAAATTAGTTAAAATAAAAAAGTCTGGTGAAAAAAGTACCGACCGGACCCTCACAATATTTCAGCAATTATGTCTGTATTTTATGTTGATAGTTTACAACCAACAGCAGCGGTTGCCGATTTGTGAATGTATCACTCCATTAATTCGGTCCGATCAATCTGCTTCAGTGGCCGTTGAGTGGCACTAACAATTGTACTGGACTTTTTTAAAAGTTATATTAAACTGTCTGAAAGGGTTCACACACTGTCTAAATATGTTCACTTTGGTCCATTTCTGTATATAATAAAGGGGATAAACTATATGTAATCACATCTATATGGATATACGTCAACATTTGAACCGCTTTAATTTTTTTTTTTTTTTTTTTTTTTTTTTACATGTATCATTAGATATTTTAGTAAGCTGAAACCCAATACTTACGTTTAAAAGTGTAATTCGGAAATTTCCCTCAAAAAACCCTGTCATCACTGGTGCGCAATGAATTCTGGGGTAGGCAAGGTAAAGGATCCATCTGTTGTATCCTTCATTGCACAGGAAACAAAGGACGCTCTGAAGCATCAGGCCTTCGAAGGATGAAGCCTCTGAATTGGGATGCAGCTGGTTAAATGGGGAACTTTGTAAATCGGATTGAGATTAATGAATCATTCAGATAGACCTCACAATCGTAATAGCTGATTCTCGGCTACTTCACAACACAAGAACAAAATGAGCACAGGGTGAAATTAATATTTACCTAATCAGTTGCAATCAACATTTTATCAAGTGAAGATTTTCATTGTGTTCACATTTTTCTTACCAACATCGGGCGAACCATTCTTTAGAGTCGGTTTTGAGTGGGTTAACAAAACGGTCTGAATCGGTTCTAAATTCATGAATCATTCCTACAGAGCTTGCAAATGTTCTATCATTTGACAACGACAAATGACAAGGGTGAATACAGTATTCTTCTGACCGATTCTAACAACATCGGATGAATGACTCTTTTGAGTCGATTCTTTTTCATGAGGGATGTGGGCTCAAATGTTCTGAATCGGTTCGCGATTTAGAATCATTCTGACAGCTCACTCACACACTGAATTGTTTGGAATGGTTTGGTTTCTCGTTCCATAAACGTGGCACTAGAAAACAGATAGGCCTAACAAAAAAAGCGCCGGATGAAGTGGACATTTAGCTAGGCTACTTCAACGAAAACAACATGCAAAAGCGTCCTATCGTTTGTCAGCATACGTGCATCATCCGAATGACTCTGTTGCAGGTAATGGCCAAAAATAGTTTCACAAAACACGGTACCATGGCACCATGTTTCTTTTGGACATGTTCTTCCATATGATACCATCACTTTACTCGAGTAATAAAAAGGGCTATATATATGCCTAATGCCTCTGAAATGTGTATGTAGCCTATATTCTTTATGAGACACTCTTTTTTGTTTTTGAATATCATTAGGCCTATATTTCTTTGGAAGTGTGTGTACTTCACTTAATGCATGCTAATATATGCTACTTGTTCATGTTTTTTTCTGTTTATGCCTATGCTTATTTATGAATCCCAGCATGAACTTTGCATATCTTTCATTCGTTAATCATTAATAAGGGCAGTTTATATATATATATATATATATATATATATATATATATATATATATTCATTTTATTTATTCATTTTATTTATTTATTTATTTTATTTATGTTTGTTTGCTTGTTTCAAAAAGCACATTTTAAAACCCTTAATTGCTTTTGAATACCCAAATGCTATTTTGGAATTGTTTAAGACCATAAGTCACCTGAATCTGCTAGTTAGAAAAGCTGCGGCATATAAAAGATATAGACAGAGAGAGATTTTCTGAACCCCTGAGGAGATCAAGAGGTTAAAAACAAGTTGTTTAAAGTCACCATGAGATCAAAATGGACGATTCTTATTCTAAATGGTTTATTTGTGCACAAATAAATAATTTATAATCAACCTGTCAGAATTCTTTATTTTTCAGTTTTTCAGTTTTAGAATTGTAATCTAAGATAAAGTTTAAAAACCTATTTTAATCATTCCTTTTAAATCTCTTTCTCGCCATGAATATAGCCGGGGTAGCTGGCATGGCTATTTATTAAAAACAAACAAACATAATCTGTCACTCACAAGTGATCGCAGCAAAAGCAAACCATCCAATCAGTTCCCGATGGACAAAATAAAGTCAAACCCAATACACTCGATTATACACAATGAGGAAGAAAAGACTAACGCAACTTCCTTTTCATGCCGACCATCAAGGGACAATAGCTGATGGCATTACATCTGAAACTGAAGATTTGTTTTGACCTTATGAGTGAAAGACACAAAGGTCAAATGTGACAGCAGGCAATGACAAGCCTCTGCAAATGAATTTCCCACACAAACTGTCATATGAACGACCACAGCAATCTGATGGTACGCCGGTCTCAGTATGCCTCCCCTGAGATCCATCTGCCCATGTTGCTCCGTAAGGTCACTCCGGTGGGCGTCTGCACCCACTCTTTTCGGCTACACGGCCAAGCAGATGGCCTCACAGCGTAAAGGGTTTCCATGTCTTAGGATTCGCTGGGAAAACGATGAGTCAGCCAGGATGTGGCCTGCCTTCAAAAATACCCCAGCCTGCCAGTGTCCTTGCCACCCTGATCAGCCATCCACATGACGGACTTCCATGATGTGCCATCTTTCATTAACCTCCCTGTGAGTGATGGATTAACCCTGAGGGCAGAGACAGAGTCATAGATTATTGAGAACGCGTTTGCCTTTGCTCAGCCTCACCTGGTTTATAGCGGATGAGACTGAGCTGCTTTAACTGCTATAGCACTCTTGTCTTAGACCAGTTTTCTAGAGGACAGTTTTTGGACTTCAGATGTAATGTTTTTGCTCGAGCTAGCAGAGGTGAGATTACAGTATGTGCAGGGGAACTGATATTAAAGTTGGCATGAAAAATGTAGGACTTGGGAAGTGTCCCGCCCTCGCTTTAATAAACACGTCATCAGAGAAGAGAAGAGGGCTGCATCCGAAATTGCATACTTCCCTATAGTAGGCGAAAAACAGTATGTGACAAAAGAAGAACGTCAGAATTCAGAGTAGTCATAAAGTATGGCAAAAAAGTACCATTTAAAAATCCCATTAAAAAAATAATTGTCTATTTTGATTTCATGGTGACTTTAAAATCAAATAAAAACCTGACTAAACATAAATAGTAATAAATAATAATCAAAAGTTTTTCCATGCTAGAAATTTAAAGAATTTAAATAAACTATCATTAAAATGAAAAAAAAAAAGTGCTTAAATGATATAGGCAAAAATAGGCACTTCAAACAGGTCTTCGAAATACATTGCCTGACAGACAAGCAGAATATTAATAATAATTCCATTAGCAATATGTTGATGCGGCAAGGGTTTTTTAGCGATTTTTAGCAATTGGTCATAGGTTGAGATCATAATACATGACAGACTTTCACGGGTAAAGAATTGGAGAACTGCTGATAATTAATTTCCTACTATCCATCAATCACACTTTTGCATTGATTTTATTCTATCAGTAAACTGTTATGTCAGATATTTCATGTATTACATTTCACCCAGTTCTCATCTCTGATCATGAACTGGTTACCTTCACTCTTAAAACATAAGAATCAATAAAACTATAGACAGGAGGCAGTTCAGTAGATCTCAGTTGAAAGATAAGAACCTTAATGAATACTTCAACAGACAGTGGACATCCTTCATGAAGACAAATGACAAGCCAGATATTAATGCGGCAACATAAACCGAAATCAAACTCTACAGTGATCTGGGAATATTCCAGATTATTTTCAACATGATGTATACTAAGAGACAAATGCTTTAAATAATTTAGATTTTATATATATATATATATATATATATATATATATATATATATATATATATATATATATATATATATATATATATATATATATATATATATATATGAAAATTTTAAATATTGTTATAGCTGTTTTCTATTTTACTATTTTAAAATGTAATTTATTCCTGTGATGGTAAAGCTGAATTTTCAGCATCATTACTCCGGAGACTTCTTACAAAACATTAATTTGACCGGTAATGTATATGACATGTAGTCATTTACCACAGACCATTATTATAACGTGTCCTTCAGTTTGTAAAAATGAATAGGAAACACAAAATAAATGAGAGTGAGTAAATAATGACAGAATTTTCATTTTTTGGGTTAACTATCCCTTTAACCCCCTGTAGTTGATGCCTGGCTGTACTACTGAGTTGGACTGACCATATTTAGAGTGCCCCTATTATGCTTTTTCAAATATTACTTTTCACATAGTGTGTAGCTGTTTGTGAATGTAAAAAGTCTGCAAAGTTTCAATTTCAAAGATAAAAGTGCCATCAAATGAGGTTATTGTCTCCTAAAAGAAAGAACTGATCTAGAGCTGCTGAAAGGAGTTGTCAGCAATTCCAGTCTTACTTCCTGTTACAATTTACAAACCTATGTAGGTTTGTCACACATTTGCATAATGCCAGCCTGTGGTCTTCATTGGCTGCCTGCAAACAATGTCTACTTTGACCCTCAAATACTGCAGTAGTAGCTGAGGCCTTTGGTTCATGCTGTCAACATGTCAAGAAGACGCTGTTTTCTGTGCTGTGAAAGCAAATCTACTTTGCATACGCTTCCAGTTCCAAAGGATGAAGACTCTAGCTTGAACTGATACAGTAAAACCGACGCCATTGTTACTGTTCATATCACTGTGTATCAAGTTCTGAGGATGCTGCCGCAGATGAAATTGAGATTTAGGTGTTTCTTTCTGACTCACACTTCAAGCGGTAGACCAATCACAACAGACTGTGCTATCCAATAAGAGCAGAGTAGACCAATCACAACAGACTTTGCTATCCAATAAGAGCAGAGTAGACCAATCACAACAGACTGTGCCATCCAATCAGAGAAGAGTAGCCCAATCACAACAGATTGTGCCATCCAATCAGAGCAGAGTAGACCAATCACAACAGACTGTGCCATCCAATCAGAGCAGAGTAGACCAATCACAACAGACTGTGCTATCCAATCAGAGCAGAGTAGCCGAATCACAACGGACTGTGCCATCCAATCAGAGCAGGGCAGCCCAATCACAACAGATTGTGCCATCCAATCAGAGCAGAGTAGACCAATCACAACAGACTGTGCTATCCAATCAGAGCAGAGTAGCCCAATCACAACGGACTGTGCTATCCAATAAGAGCAGAGTAGACCAATCACAACAGACTGTGCTATCCAATAAGAGCAGAGCAGAGTAGAACAATCACAACAGACTGTGCCATACAATCAGAGCAGAGTAGCCCAATCACAACAAACTGTGCCATCCAATCAGAGCAGAGTAGCCCAATCACAACGGACTGTGCCATCCAATCAGAGCAGAGCAGGCTGTCGGAAAAGAGGGGTTCAGAGAGACTGAATCTTTGAACAAACTGTTTTCAGACTCTTTGAGAAATTAGGTGATGTGCAATGTATATTATGATAAAATGATTATAATGTACAATGATTTTTGCTACATTGTTTTAGACAATTGTTTACAATATCATGCAACTCAATCATCTTAGACACAAATACAATTTGTTTTGTCTCAAAAAATCCACTAGGTCGATGTTTCCAAGGCCACTTAAGTTTCGGCCAATGGATGCTGGCGGTGGTTCGGGAGATCTGGTCCGTGCTGGTATGGAATGGAACGCCTATGTTTCACAATCCAGTCAATTCCCAATGGATAAAATCAAATCACCCTAATCACCCCCATCCTACCTTTAGGCCAAAAGTTTGTCAGAACAATGAGACTGAACACAGCAAACAGTGAGCAATCTCATTTTGTTGTTGTTAATGGTGGATCATGAGCCGGCTTTCCATACATGGCTCCTGCATGCTAGTTATTTTTTGTAAACAACAGTGAAATATTGTTATACTGTAAATAGGCCTATATAGCACAAATAGCATTGTTAATATGTCAATTTTAATATCACGTACAAGCAAAATGAACATCATGACAAATTAGCCACTCTTTAGGTCCTAATATTTATCTTTACTGTTATTAAGCTTTATCTTGCCTGAGGGGAGCCCACTGAAACATCTGAAAACAAATTAGAAGTAGAACATGAAATTAGTCAGTATGAATATAAAATATACATCTGAGAAAATGTTCGAAAGCAGTTGCTTCCATCTGTAATTAGGTCAGCTTGGGCTAACAAAGACATTTAAACAATTTCACCCTGTAGTAGAGCAGACTGAGATATGAAGGGTTAAACTGTCTTCAGGTGGTTAATAGAAGAATTATGATGCTTTTATATTTTACTCTACAGTTTAGAATTTTGGGTTTAAGATGCTTTTGGGAGAAGTCTTATCTGCACACCAAGACTGCATTTATTTGATCAAATACAATAAAAACAGTGGTATTGTGAAATATTATTACAATGTACAGTAACTGTTTTCTATTTGAATATATTTTAAAATGTAATTTATTCCTGTGATCAAAGCTCTATTTTCAGCAACATTATTCCAGTCTTCAGTGTCACATGATAGAAATCATTATAATATGATGATTTGCTGCTCAATAAACTATTCTTATTATTATCAATGTTCAAAACATTTGTGCTGCTTAATATTTTAGCAAAAATTGTGATTAATTTTGAGATAGAATTCTTTGATGAATAGAAAGCTCAAAAGATCTTTTACTTTTCATCAATTTAATGCATCCTTGCTGAATAAAAGTATTAATTTCTTTTTAAAACGTCATACTAACCGGTAGCTCATATTGGGCCGGGTGAGTGAAGCGAGAAAGGTTCTCACAGACTCTCATGCTTGAGCTTCAGTCCCAGGATTTATAATTACTTGAGTTTGTTGGGAGGATACTGTTAATACCGCTAATGCTTTCAAAGCAGGAGGAAAAATAAGATTGCTGTGTCATAAAATCAATCTCTCTTTATGAAGAATTCATTGGTCTGGTGTCGTTCTCCTGAAAGCTCTAGAAGTTTTTGATTAGTGTAAAATCAATACTATGTTGGAGATAGTGTGTGAATAACCAAAGAGAGATTGCGGTGTGAGCCCCAGAGTGAATGAACCCTCTCCATCCGTGAGGATCTGTGTCAGTTCTGTGGAGTCTGGGTTAATTGGTCTGAGAGAAATCAATAACATCTGCTAATTTGCCTCCAGATCTCACCAGCTCAGTGACATGGAAGGGAGAGCTGGATGCGGAAGATCACAAGCTTTTGATGAACGCGCTGAAACGTCTACCGTCAGCAAACCTCAGCAATTACGTGCCTTCTAGTGCTAATGATGTGTGTTTTCCATGTCTTAGTTCAAAGCTCAATCACAGTTACTCAAATTTAGCATGACACCAGTGGTCACCTAACAGGATTGTTTTCCGTTGGTTTGATGATGATGATTATGAATCCATAATACAATGTCTCAGGAACGCTTTTAGATTTTCAGACCACTGTGATTGTTATTGTGCTGCTTTGTTTGTTCTTGTTTTAGGTACTTTGGGAAAGGAATATAGCTCGACCCAATTAATAACTTAATGAGGGAATCTCAGGAGCTAAGTTTCCTTCTGTAAGCCAGGAGTGATAGAAACCATAGTTTTCTCTTAAATGGAAAGTTCATCTAAAAGGTGAAAATTCTGTCATTTCCTCAACCTCATCATGTTATTCCAAACCCATAAGACTTTCGTTCGTCTTAAAAACACAAAAGAAGATATTTGGATCATCTTTTGTGGATTTGGATTTCTTTTATAATGTCTGGAATGGACTTTCAGTGGAGGACAAAAATCTCTGGAAATATCTGCATTTGTGTTTCAAAGACGAACAAAAGTCTTATTCTAATATAAATTATTGTGGCGTGAACTAATTCCTAAAGTCACCATGAAATCATGAAATCAATCAATCAATCATGAAATTTAATTCCTAAAGTCACCACGATATCATTATCATCAGCGCTTACAGACGCTCAAATCCACACATAAACACACCACTGACGTCTTCACTTCCAGGTCAAAAAGCTGTCAATAAAAAACTCAGTAGCCAATGAGAACACACTGCTACTAGCCCCGCCCCCACGAGAGAAATGTATCAGAACAGCGAACGAAAACTCAGGGAGCATAAACGAAAACTTCAGAAGCGTAAATGAAAACTCTGGAAGCGCATTTGTAAGTTTAGATCAGCGAAAGAAATATGAGAAATAGTTAACAAAACATGCAGTGTATTAAAACCGAAGTAAAAAAATTTGCCTGCGATTTATTCTTTTTCAGTTTCAAAGATATTTTATTCAGTATCAATTTATATTTTCATTAGTTTCTTAAAAAGTTACATTCATTATTATTGGCACAAAAGTAATTCCATAAATTACAAGTTCTGAGTACATAAATGTTCAAGAAAAGTTGTGTTTACAAGTGTTTGGAAAACTCAGTATTTTAGAAGATACACAATTTGATTCACAAAAAGATTTGAGACATGAAAGAATTATTTATCTATATTATTGACAATATAATGTATCTACAATCTATATACTGTATAGAGATCAGTGAGCGGAAAGCAAGTCTGTAGTGAAGGTTGTCAACTTTCAACTTTCATGGTATGTAACAAAAACATTTAGTGAGTAAAAGAGTGAGTATAAATGACTAAAGTAAGTACAGAATTTTTTGAGTGAACTTTTCCTTTAAAATGCATTAATTGAACTGTTAACTGTATTAATTGAGTCTAAATAAAAAAGGTCTGTTTGTAATATTATTGTAATTTTACTCATGCAAACTGCATTAACTATCCATCAGATAACTGAAGCAGAAGACACCGGCTCACATGACTGACGGCTCTAATGGGTAGATGAATATCTAATTCTTGTCTCACTCGTGACCTTCTCCATTGCTAACCCAGTTGCCATGGCAGCCACGTGTGATGTTTTTGACAGGGTATATGGGTGCAAAGGTATGTGTTCATCACACTCATACACACATGCAAGCACTTTCATCTACGGTTAAGGTTGCCAGTGGATCTTACAAGCATGCTTTTGTTGGTGAATGAAGAATCTCTGTTTGTACAGACTTTAAACTTCTAAGATGATTTACACATGAACACCAACAGTGGACAGTCTCTGTCAGCCAACACTAATAGAATTCGCCATGCAGCTTTGAGATCTAGGCTGTTAAATCTATATAACTGTAGTAATTTCAGTAAAGTAATTTCAGTTGTTTTGCTAACATTTTGTTAACTGGAGAGAGACCTCTCTTATATTCCAACTTTTGTTGTTGTTGCAGCATTCTCACAACTGATACAATGTTTTTTGTAACTGCAACTTTACTTCTAACAATTGTGAAAAAAAAACATTTTATAATGGTGAATATTTCTTGTAATTATAACTAATTATGAATATTTCTTTTAATTATAACTTCATATTTCAAAATTGTTACTTTATTTCTCCCAACTGTAACATATCTACTACTTCTCACTGACTTTATTTCCTACTATTGAATTTTTTTTTTGTAATTGTGTCTTTATGTTTCTCAATCTTTAACCTTTTCGTAATTGCAGCGTTATCTCACAATTCTGTCAGCATTATCTCACAGGGTCTGTCTGTCTGTCTGTCTCACTGTCTGTGGGCAGAGGGAACCGCGACTTCGGATTCCATACTTGGAAAAATTGGTGACTGGTACCCTACGCTTCACTCAAATGGAGACAGGCCAGGATGACACTGGTACCGAGTTATGTGTGTACTCAAGGACGGGTTCTGTAACCAAACATTGTAACATACGCTCCAAATCTTGGTTGGCCCTCTGGCTTTCACTCTGAGGATGGAAACCAGAAGAAAGACTAACATTCGCCTCCATTAAATGACAAAATTATTTCCAGTATTTGGAGACGAACTGGGGCCCCCTGTCAGAAACCACATCCCCCGGAAGGCCATGAATGCAAAAAACGTGGTCAATGACTGCAACCGCTGTCTCTCTGGCAGAGGGTAATTTGGGCAGAGGAATGAAATGGGCTTTCTTCGAGAACTGGTCCACCACTGTCAAATCTACTGTGTTACCCTGCAAGACAGGGCTATAACGAAATCTAGACCAATGTGGGACCATGGGTCTCGAAGGAACCGACAGCAGTTGAAGGAGTCCAGCAAGGGGTCGATTGGAAGTCTTACAACTGGCGTAGACAGAGCAGGCCAATATAAAACGACGCATGTCATGAGCCATAGATAGCCACCAGAAATGTTGCTTAATGAGAAACAAAGTTCGACTGATCCCTGGATGACAAGCCACCTTGGAGCAATGCCCCCATCGAATGACGTAGGACCGCAACTCTCAGGCACGAATAAATGATTCGATGGGCATCCGGGCGGAGGCTTTGCCTCTTGTAAGGCTGTACGAACCTTCGACTCGATCTCCCAAGTCACCATCAAAACAGATTGGTCAAAAACATGAGATAAGGCATTGGGTTTGATGTTCTTGGAACCCTGGATGGTAAGAGATGGAAAAATACAAACGACTGAAAAATAAAGCCCAACGAGCCTGCCTGGAGTTTAACCTTTTGGCGTATCTGATGTATACAAGATTCTTGTGGTCGGCCCTGAACCCTCCAACCAATGACGCCATTCCTCCAAAGCGAGCTTGACTGCAGGCAACTCTCTTTTACCAATGTCATAATTGTGTTCAGCAGGAGACAATTGATGAGAAAAATACTCGCAAGGATGCATCTTGTCGTCCGTAAAAGAACGCTGGGAAAGAACCGCGCCAACCACAACGTCTGATGTGTCGACCTCCACCCACAAACTGACGAGAAGGGTCAGGGACAACAAGAATGGGAGCTGAAACAAAGCGGCTCTTGAGTTTGGAAAACGCAGCATCTCTTGAGTTTGGACCACCTGAAAGCTGTTTTGGTGGAGGTCAAGGCTGTCAAAGGAGCAAATGCGAATGAAACGCCAGCAAAAATTGGCAAAGCCCAGACACCTCTGCAAGGCCTTGCGGTAATCTGGAGTTGGCCAATTTACCACTGCCAGAATCTTTGCGGGATACATGCGAACTCCCTCGGACGACACAACGTACACCAAAAAAGGGAACAGACTGTGCATGAAAAATGAATTTCTCCGAATTTCTGAATTTCTTTTCTTGACAAAAAGCCCATTCTCTAGCAGCCTCTGAAGCACTCACCTGACATGTTCCTGGAGAGACGAAGAAAATATCAATATGTATCCATATAGACATACAATATATGGATTGATCAACCATGTCTCTCAGTACGTCGTTCATGAGTGCTTGGAAGACAGCAGGGGAGCTGAAAAGCCCGAACGGCATTACAAGATATTCAAGTGCCCCCTGGTGGTATTAAAGGCAGTCTTCCACTCATCCCCCTCTCTTATGCCGTCCAAATGATAGGTGTTCCGAAGGTCCAACTTTATGAAAAAAGAAGACCCCTGCAGTCGTTCGAAGGCTGAAGACTTCAACGGTAAAGGATAGGTAATATTTACTGTGATGCTATTCAGCCCCCTATAGTCAATACAAGACCACAGGGAACCATCCTTCTTTTCCACAAAGAAGAAAACCTCATCTGCAGGGGAAGACGAAGGGTGGATGATTTTGGCTGCCTGAGAATCAGAAATATATATTTTCCATGGCCTCCCTTTGCCAAGCGGAAAGCAAGTATAATCTGCCCTTAGGCAGAGACATACCTGGCAATATATCTATACACAGTTGTAGGGATGATGCAGAGGGAGCGAAGCAGCTCGAGACTTACTGAACACTTTTTTCAGGTCCAGGTACTGGGCACTGGGTTGTGAAGCGAAAGCCAGGGATGACCAAGGACAACAGGAGCCATAGGAGAATCTATTATAAGGAAACAAATCTCTGTGTGATTACCCGAAGTTATGAGACTCACTGGCCCTTTAGTATGGTTGATGGACGGGAGAGACTGACCACCCAGGGCACTGACGGAGATCGGGTGGGTGAGTGAGACCACCAGTTTCTTGAGTTTGCGGGCAAGATTGAGGTCCAAAAAATTCTCCTCAGCTCCTGAGTTCACTAATGCTTGACAAGCATGATATGATCCAGCCCATTGCAGTTTAACCGGGAGGAGAGTGGCGACAAGGGAGGTTTTTCCAAAAGCAAGACTGCCTGTCAGTAACCTCTTCCTTACTGACGGACTTTGGCTTTTACTGGGCATTGAGCGGCGATGTGTCCCATCACCTCCACAATATAAGCAGAGTCCCTGAATCAGACGTTTCTCCTTCTCCTCCTGGGACAGATGAGCTCTACCCACCTGCATGGGCTCAGGATCGAATGAGGAATCAATCAGAGAATCAAGAGCTGTGGGTAATTCCAGTGCGTAGATCTCGTTCAGGATACGGTCGGCCAGCCAATGCATGAACATGTCCCACTGCGCCTCAACGTTCCAGTTACATTCTGCTGCTAGTGTGCAAAATTCAATGGAGTAATCAGCAACTGATCTGTTACCTTGCCGCAGGTCCGCCAGAACTCGTGCCACTTCTCTGGGGAAACCGTCTGATCAAATACCTTCTTGAGTTCATCACTAAATGACTGAAACAATGAGCAGCACAGGTGTTTCTGCTCCCAAAACGCAGTGCCCCAGAGCGCAGCCCGACAAGACAACAGAGTAATAACAAAGGCCACTCTGGATTCCCCCGTGGGAAAAGATGATGGCTGAAGGGCGATGTACAGGGAACACTTGGCTAGAAATGAATGGCAGTCGTGGTTTGCTGACGCGAGAGGCAGGGTTCTGGGGTGGAACAACACGGGATGTTTATTCTAATACCTGTGTTACCAAAGCCTAAACAGCGTGACCCGTAGCCAGGATCTGTTCAACTTGATGTTCCATCTGTGCATTACTGCTTGATAAAATGTCTCTTAACTCCAAGATGCTCTCTGGATCCATGTATGATCAGATCGTTATGTCAGGAACTAAAGAGGCAAGGATCCAAAGGCGAGTGAAATAAGTTTATTAAACTAAACAGAAAACTAGAGCAAGCAGAGCTGTCCAGTTTTTCTGGCACAGGAGAAGTCCTTGGCAGGCCTTGGTAGCGAGGGAACTGCAATGGACTGGAGAGCAGAGGAACGAAGAGTCCAAACTGGCTAGGCCACTGTTGCAGTAATAGTTCACACACAACCAGGCTGTAATCCAAACACAGTAGGGAGCAAACACAGGAACAGATAGCTGGAAAACTGGTGAAACTACGAGAAATGAATAGCAGAATGGTCTGACGCTGAACACAGCAAACGTAGGAAAGATAAAGGTGCCAGGAACGAGCGACGGGTGCCGTCAATCTGATCTGATCAGACCAGCTGCAGAACACAACACAAAGAGCAGGAATGAACACGTGGATCCGTGAACCGTGACAATTTTTTACTCCGAAATATACTTCCATTAATAACTGCTTATACTGAAAAAAACCTTCCCCACATATCGTCTCTACAAAACCCCACTCTTCACAAACATACCAAATGAATTCAGTGGGCCTGAATTCACGGAATGAGGTCTTTTCTGATTGGCTGATTTTCTGATTACAGCTGTAATAGTGAGGACATTTTATGCATGGCATAGCATAAATCCCTCATAGCACCTTTAATGTGGTTTACGAAAATATAGTGCTTTATATATTGAAGAAAATAGTGATGGTGACCATCTACGTCCTTCACGCTCTGTGTCTACATGCATTTAGATGTCCAGAGTGCCCGTTGCTGTCCATAATAAAGCAGCTCAAAGCCCTGGACATCCATCTATCCATTTAAATCAGCATAGTTTCTCCTAGAGACCTTGAGGCATCGGTTAGGGTGGCCGATCCATCAAAGTCCCAAGTGAGTGATGATGTCATCACCACAGGCCATCTGACTGATATATATTTTTGTCAGCTCTCTCATGAATGAAGGAGAAACACCCCCGCATGCCTCCAACTGCATTCCCATTAACTCTACTGGTATGGCATCTTCAGTCCACCAAACGGCTGTATCCCCTAATCAACGCAGGCTGGCCCCGTACCATCCGTAAGCGACTGCCCTTTCCATCCTCCCTCCTCCACAGAGCAGTTCCCACAGCGGTGCTTCTCAATGGCCCATTTCACCAATTACTGTTTTCACTGAACCAATTGAACCACAATTGTCTGCTTTCTGAGAGATGATAATTTGTAGCGAACTGAGGCCGGCTGTGTCTCCCGTGTACCCCAGCAGTTTAATTGCCATAATTATGGAATTACAACTGCAAATGAACTGCCCTGTCGCCAGTGAATGGAGATCTTACTTGGGCTCTTCTGTAGAGCATTAAGAAGGACAGTGATAAACCTCACAGGACGCTGCAGTAGATAGAAAAGAGCTGAAAGGAGCTAATTAACTAACCAGTAAAAGTCATTGCTCTATATTCTATCTGACGTCTCCTTCCTCTTTTTCTTGTTGGCCTCTAGCTCTCATTTTGTGTAGATTCATTTTTCCTGCATGATTCATGTTCAGAATTTACTGGAAACTGTTTTCTTTTCTATTTGTCAAACTTATGGAAAGACTTTCATTCTACTTTAATGGAGTCTCTCGTGATGTCTTATGACTGACTCATCTTGAAATGAGTCGTTATTTGTACTATAAGGCAAACAGTGCTCTTATCTGAAGTGACAGGACACTTGAAGGAGGGAGAGAGAGGGGAATTGGATCAGGAGAAGACTCAAACCAGATTCTTCATGACCCAGCAGCTCTTACACGCTAGCCACATCATTATAGTTTAGATTTTCTTTTGTTTTTCTCTTACTTAAACTTTAATTATTGATAATTATTAATGTGCTAAGACCAGAGGAGGGAAAATAAATGACCTTTCAAATTTTACACAGCACATCTATAACCTATAACCAAATCTATAACCATTTGTACATGAACAATACTCTGATGAATGTGATAATGATTAATAATGTGCATTTTCTGCATTATCATCACACTAGTAGACTGGAAACATTTGTGTATGGGGTGTAATATGTGTAATTATTAAATTGTATATAATTGTATCACTTATATAATTATTAATATACATATAAATTGTATATAATATTTAATATTAATATTTAATAACTTATTAATATAAGTGTTTATATTTTAGACCTAGCAGGGTGGTTTTTAAGGGAAATTGTGTACATGCGTCACTCGTCCATGTGTGTCTCGTCAGATCTGTAAATAGAGAAAAGTTGCTCCGGATAGTTTCACATGTGTGTAGTTTGAGAGTGGCATACTGCAGGTTAGTTGTTACAACGAGTGAGAAAGGTAGGAGCAGCTAAATCTCCAAACTCCAGGGAATCACATGTTTTTTTTAAAACAGAAGAGAGTCTGCTAGCAAAAAGATAACGTAAAAGAGCTCCTTATAAAATGAGAATCAACAGTGGCTTGGCTTTTCATTGAGAACTGATGGGTTTGAATGGTTTAAAACTGATGTGGAGATGACGTTTTTTATAACTCAAGAGGTGAGTTAGGTATTTTATTGAACAGATAAATTGGCATTGGTAGTAGCTCTCTAACAGAGTTCATTGTAAAGCATTATCTATTGTGAAGGGTCATTTTATTATGGGTTGCTGGAGCGCTGAGCGAAAGGAAGTACTGCGTCTGTTAATGGGTAAAGCTAGTAACGTCTTTAGCTAGTCAGATCCTTTCAATCTAAACTGGTTATATCTCTTAATTAAGCCTAGTAGTGAATGTTTTATGAGCAGAATACCATTCATCCACACAGCCACACAGAGCCGAAGCACAAACAAAACAAAGTTCTTCCACAAAATGCATGCAGTTTTGTTTTTTAACCGCTAGAGTGCCAAGCTATGGAAGCTTGTTTCCGCCACAGAATAAAACATTTTAAGAGATAATTGCGACTTTTTATCTCACAATTGCGAGTTTACATCTCGCAATTCTGACTTAATTTCTCAGAATTTCGAGATATAAAGTCAGAATTGCGTGAAATAAAGTCGCAATTGCGTGAAATAAAGTCGCAATTGCGTGTTATAAAGTCAGATTGCGAGATATAAAGTCAGAATTGCGTGAAATAAAGTCGCAATTGCGTCTTATAAAGTCAGAATTCTGAATTTTTTTTTCGCAATTGCGACTTTATATCACGCAATTCTGACTTTAAAATACGCAATTGGGAGATATAAAGTCAGAATTGCTTGATATAAAGTCGTAATTGCGTGTTATAAAGTCAGAATTCTGAGATAAACTATTCCGAGGTTAAAAAAAAAAGTCTGTCTTTTTTTTCCCCTTAGAATTGGACTTTATATCTCACAATTGTGAGTTTATATCTCACAATTCTGACCTTATAACACGCAATTCGACTTTATATCTCGCAATTCTGACTTTATAACACACAATTGCGACTTTATTTCACGCAATTCTGACTTTATATCTCGCAATTCTGACTTTATAACACGCAATTGCGACTTTATTTCACGCAATTCTGACTTTATATAATTCTGAGAAATAAAGTCAGGATTGCGAGATGTAAACTCGCAATTGCGAGATAAAAAGTCGCAATTATCTTTTTTTTTTTTTTTTGTGGCGGAAACAAGCTTCCATAACAAACAATACATAGTGTACGTTTAATAGTATACCAAAGTTGGAAAAAAAAATTGCCAAGCCAGCCACTCAACTAACTCTAAGTGTTATATTAAAATATTCTATAAAATATTTTTGCACTAGTGACACAGCCTAGCAAAAGTACATTTTAATACTGTTCATAGGATTATTGGGAGCTTCTGAATCCCTATTATTGTAATATAAGAACAGGAGCATTAAAGCTGTAACACATCTTCTGTCACTATCCACTCCAGTGTGATCCAGGAACAGATCGCACTCACACTCAGTCAGGATGTGCAGGTCCTCAGATGACCAGACTGTGTGCTCTATGCCTGTCCTTTGCTCAGTTTGATCTGGACAGTGTTATCTGATGTTCTCTACCATACATATGCTACTTTTTGTTGTTTAGGTGACCGTTAGGTGGCGGATCCTCATTTTGGATAATCTGAGGGAAAGATATACTTTTTTTTTTTCTTTTTTTTCTAAGGTCAGCATGAGTATTACTGTTGCTCATACTTATGATTTGAACAAAAACAGAACTTTTTTTTTTAGTTAGGAGTTACAGAAATTAATGACACCTTAAATCGTTTGCCGATTTTTCTTTCCCCTTTCCAAACCATCCAGTACCCCATAGTATCATGGCAGTGAGTTTATGCACACATTTTTTATTATTCATTATAGTAACCGAAACAAAACACAAAATCAAAGCGGAAAAAAAAGAGATTGATTGCATCTAGAATGGAACATTATATTGCAACAACATTATTGACCTTTGAATGGCTGGAATATCCAGTTGAGTTTAATTCACAACATCATTCAAAATTCAAAGACTCGTGGTGACATTCATTACTAGCATTACTTCAAATATGAAATGAGATAAACAACCATATTGTTTTGACCTTATGTTGTCCTTGTGAAGCCAAGTCAAACCATGCATAAGAATTTCGCAGTGGTTCTCCTTTGAAAAGTTGTTTTTTTTTTTTTACATTTTTTTGGCATTTGAATAATGTGTCATTTTCAACGCTGAAAAAGCTATGTTTGCGTTTTTCCCCCTCCACTCCACCATTCTCCTCCTTCCCTCAAAATAGCATACAGAAGAGGGTTGTTGCTATGGTGATACATCCACTGGCTTTTGCAAGACATTTATAGCCATGCAATCCATGGGGGATTTAGCTCCCTGTAACTTTCTGTAATTTCCAATCTAATTATATCCCGCTGCTGTGGCTGGGCTGGAACATTGCATGGGTGAACTGGGATTGAGCTTTTGGCTTGCTTCTCCCCATATGGTGACAGTGCAGTGTGCCGTTACCCATGAAAGCAAAGGCTTCAGCATGAAATATCATTTACTCGCATGCATATGAAGATGATATCATGTCAGGGCCCTTTGCTAGTGTTTCATTGTTGTTGCCGATGGCAGATCATTCGTGTAGTACAGAAAAGTCTTGAATGGTCTGAACGGCTTTAACCCATTCAGACCCAGACACTAAATTTCTTTTAAACATTCGGTTTTAAAAGCAACATCAAATTAATATCCATGTTGGTTTTGATTAGTTCTTATTTCAGTATTATTTATATAGTATTTATTATATCTTTAGCATCTTTAATTTTTATATTTTCTTTTTTTAGGTTTTTGTAATTTTGTTATGTTTACAATTGTGTTTGTTTTTCAACTAATATTGATATTTAATTTCATTTCAGATTTATTTAAATTAATTTTAGTTTAGTTTTTAGTTTTAGTTAACAATAACAATACCTGTGTTTAGTGTATCTTATGGATGCAGTGATTATTCAAATTTTGACTGATACAGATATAATATAGCTTTTACAAGCTGATAAATATTATAATTAATTTTTAGCAAGTAGCCAATAAATGTCCGATATCAAAATTATATAATATTTTGTCTAAATGAAAAAAATAAAACATTAAAAACTAAAATCAAATATTTTAATGATACAAGTTAGGCAATATTATAATATGTATAGAATAAAAAAAAAAATAGATTTTTGCTCTGAGATTTGCTAAAAATTACATTAACTCGAGAGTAAGATGACAGATATGGTATTCTAAATGTAAAAAGAGGAAATTCATTAAATATGAAAGATTGACTGATATATAAATACTCTGAATATAAACACTTATTATAGGTGTACCGTAGTGATTCAGGATAAGACAAAAACACGGTTTGGAAAATGGATTCATGATGTACTCGCTCATTATATTACGGACTGCAGCTTTAAATAAATGCATGAAGTCCATTTGGCTCATCAATTTATTAGACTTAAAATATTTTTTATTCATTTTATAACACCTTGTATATTATGAAGATCTCAAATTTTTGTCAAATGATTTGGGTTTATATGCACAGTGGCTATTGTCCAAAAAACCAGCATTTTACATGAGGTTACTGTGTAAACCCACTCAATTTTCTATATACAGTATAATTGTAATATTTTATAGTTAAAGGCAATACTCATTCTGCAGTATTGCCTTTAATAAAGCTCAAAGGAATTTGTACAAAAAGAAACCTAGTTCAGCAAGTAAGATATTTTATAAGTGCTGGCATAAACTGTTGGAAACAACTTTGGTGAAAACTACAGCTACATCATCACCTTCTGTGCCCTACTTTTCCTCGGCTAAACAACAAAATCAAATCAAATCAAAATGTTCACAAAATGGAAAGATTTTAAACTCAAAAGTAAAATCAGTGCTTTGAAAATAGTGCTTGAATTTGCACCGTCTTGTCCGAGCTGCCATTCAAATCGACAAATTAACGAAGGTGACATACAACTCTCTCTAACATGAATCAATCCTCATGTAGAGAATGAAAAGCTGTCAGACACATCCATCAAAGCAGGGCTGACCGTACTTCACCCTACAAGACTTGGACTTGTTTCTCCATGTGAGTGCAAATGGGCACCTGATAAATGTAGGGTGGAGGCCTTCTGACCGTAACATCTCCACTGTCATTTTCTGCTTCATACCAGCCACAGATATTCATTTAATATGACTCCTCCATGAGCAGCTGTGTCTCTACAAACTCATTACCACTGTCGGCCACCAATGATCAGAGGAGCCGACTCAGATCCAAAGGCCTGTCTTCAGGGTTTAGTCGCATGAGTGATGTGACATGTTGTAATACAAGTTACATAAGACATAACGTATGATTAACACTGGACATTAGACTCTCAAGAGTGCTGGCGCAGGTGATAAAGTTACAGTATGGATGTGAGAGCAGACGGGCATCAAATGCAAACCCCGGCCAAATACTTCTAGGTGATGTGGGTTATTTCCATGGGCGTAGAATACACTTTTTTTCGGGCAAGTGTGTTCGTGTAAAGGCCAATGTAAATAAATCTAGATTTAAATTCAAAGAGACAAGATAGTCTATGCATGACCTGTCATTTTATTCTTATCCAAAATGAGGCGATACTCGAAGCCGGAGGGCGCTCTCTCAGAAAGTCCAAAACGGATTCGCAGAAGTGATAACTTAAGACGTTCCAGGAAATCCTTCATATGGACAAAGACATCCAGCTATTCGCTCATTTCGCTGCATAGCAGCAGATGAATATTGCGACAATATATGGTTTATGCGTGCTTTTCAAGCCACCTCATGGTATTTATTGACAATGAAGTATATGAATAATGCAGTAATTGACAGCCTTTTTAATGTTTTTGAAAGAAGTCTTTTCTGCTCTCCAGAACATCACATTCTGAAATATTATTACTATTCAAAATAGCTGCTTTTAATGTCAAATGCAATTTATTCCTGTGATTTCAGCATCATTACTCCAGTCTTCAGTGTCACATGATCCTTCAGAAATCATTCTATTAGCTTTACATCACTAGGATAAATCAAATGTAAAAATGTATTAAAATAGAAAACAGCTATTTTGAATTAATAGGCTATATATATTATATTTATAGGCTATATCTTAAAGATGCCTGCTCAAATATGGACTTTTTTTGAAAGTCCTGCTTCGGTTTAGAGTATGAATAGCTGTAATAAACTGCATTTAATTACGGCTCTCTCTGAAACTGTTCTGATGAAGGATCTCATATAAACTTGAACGATATTTAATTAGTGGCGTAAATAGCAGAGATGCTTCTGCCAGAGGGTGATGTCATTCCCACACAGGGAGAAGAAGAGGCGGAGGGAAGCATCTTTTATTTATACAGTTATAACCTAACATTTAATGAGGAGTTAAAGCGATACGTTAAGATTATGTGAAATTGGCTATCAGAGCAATACTCTTTCTTACCATTAGGACTAAAAAAGCTATAGGAAACCTAGCAAATTTTTCCCAGTTGATCTTCTTCCAACTTTTGATAGTAATTTGATCGCAATTAACACCAGCTGAGAGTTTAGCATATAAAAAGGGGGGAAACAAACAAACAAACAAACAGCAGATGAAATCAAGCTCCTCATTTATGTCGGTGACCAGATTGGCTTGTTCATTACTCCTGCAATGCACATCTCAGCAGATGGAAGTCATCATTACTGAAACTTCTGCTCGAAGACCGACATCACACACACACGCACGTTTCTTCCCTTCGCAAGCTCTGTTTGCTTTTCCTACCTCATTGACTTTGTTTATTGTTTGTCTCTCGGCACTGGGAGGCCTTTTTTAACGCACAATGCAGGAGCGCTCCAAATTGTTCTATTAAGTGGGTCATCATTTCCTATGGTCTCCTGGAAGACAAAAGAGCTTTTGTGCATCTCTTCCTGCAAGGCAAAAGCCCCCTGCCTCCATTCTCCTGTTGTATGCGCGTTAGAAAGCGTTTCTGGAAAACAATCTAATGTCTAGGATTAATAAAGGAAGATAGTGAGGGGATTTGAATACAGGGAGTGCACATGCACCCTCATTCATGAAAATGAATCGGATGGAAATTTTTTGGCACGAGCCGAGCTTGTCTGTATGCCACGATGGATAAAGTCACATTCTGAGCGAGATCTGGTTTGAAGGTCTGAGTGTTTAAAATGGATATTTTTGCCCTGGAGCTTGAGTCTACGCCAGTGACTCAGCCCTGTAACTAATAAATGACGTAGGGTGCATGTGCTATCCAGGACACTTCTCTTCAGAGCAAGGAATGAAACGCAATTTGTGAATTTTCTTGCTGGCTTTCGAAGATGCTACGACTGGAACTGCATGACTGTTATGGCTCTTTAGCATTTAAGCACGTAGGATCAACAACTTGTCCTGGAACAACATTGCTAACATTAACTAATCCCATCTTTTGGGTTAAGGTTATGCTTAGGATTCTTAGGATTCCCATCAACCTGACAATATGCATTGTCCTCTCAGATTTTAAAGTTCTATTTAAGATTAGGAATTGTTCCACTTACATGTCCTACTTGGCTAAATTGCATTGATCAGCAAAATGTCCTCCAGCTTTCTCTGATATTTTACACCATAACTTTTATTTTTGCAAACAAAATGCTGTGCACACATCTTTTTTAGGACAGTGCAGCACTGGTTTCCTTTATCATCCATTTACTTAAGGCCCCTATATACTAATGGCAAAGTTATTTTTTGTTCTTCGTTTTGGGGTGAAAAGAAGAATGTGCTGCATGCAAAAAAAAAAAAAAAAAAAAAAAAAAAAAAAAGAAAAGACAGCGGTGATAGTAGCGATGTGGATGTTTGCACTGTCTGCAATTCAGCACTCCAGTTTAGTCACGTCACATTTATTTATATACCACTTTATTCAATAGTTTAAAAGCAAGCAGCTTTACATTATTTAAAAACAGTGTTGGTGTCTCTTTTAACTAGTATTACAACTTAATTTCCTTCCATAAAGCAGCTCTCCAGGGTGTTCATGTTTTTATTCGTGGATGTCCAACCTCAACAGAAGAAATAAACTGGAGATGATTTCCATGTCAAAGAAGGCGGAGCCTCAGAGCCACACCTACCTATGACATCATCACCACAGACCAATGGTAGTTAGAAGGAGTTTGGCACGCGGAGTTTGGCACGCTGCACGCTGTTCGAAAAATCGTCAGTGCAAGTGAATGTGAGAAAATAATTATTTTCTTGTCCCGTTTGAATTTTGCCATGAATGTGAACATATGTTATCTGTGAATTTTTTATATCATTTTTCGTGTGAAGAATGCTACAATTTAGCGGGTGGAAGTTTGATACGGTTAGACTTTGTGTGAGAGCACTTTGCGGACTACAACTCTTCGCTGCTTGCGACGGGAATCTGAAGAAAGAACCGCCCATTTGGTTTGAATGGTGACATTTGGGTACAAAACACACAGGCATCTCGATCTGTCTCCATAGATTATCGCAGCATTAGCGCCGTGATTTGACAAGTGGAGGGAAAATGTGTTATGGGGTGACGTCACATAGGCGACATGTAGTCTTTCTCGTTATGTCTTTTCCACAACTGCTAGCCAAAGAATCATACAATATACTGTCAAACTCGTAACATGAAAAATTATATAAAAAATTCACAGACAACATATGTTCACATTCATGGCACAATTCAAACGGTACCAGAAAATAATTATTTTCTCACATTCACTTGCATTGACGATTTTTCAACCTAGAGGTCCAGTGGGGTTTTATGGATGGGCGGGACTTACCAGCTCTATAGTGAGGCAAAAGGCTGAAAAAAAAGGCTGTTTGTGTGTGTGGTAGACGAACCCGTGCGTCTGCGCCATTCATTCACACAGATACTCAGAACATGCAGGATTCGTATTTAAACAGTCTTTTGCAGTTTAATGTTCACAGACACCGATATCGCGATTTTTTTCATTTAAGTTTACCTGCTTTGTGTTCATCAAAAATCTGACAAATTCTGTGAAATTCCACGTTATACAGTTAATTCCGTTTTTATAGATTCCGAAAATTGTTGGATAATTTTTGTTCTTTTGTCTTATCAAAATTCTGAATGACATAAGCGTGAGAAACCGATGACAGAATTTTGATTTTTGGGTGAGCTTTTCCTTTAAGGCTCTTGCCTTTTTAAAGACCTTGATTTGTCCTACAGTCCATGAAACCATTTCATGGGGTCTTTAAATCAAGCCCACAGTTCACTGCATCGCTCTGTGACCACAGTATTTCTCCAATAAATGTGTTAGGAAGCAACTCATAATTTGAACCTCTGTAATGGTCTGAGTGAGTGCTTTTAAAGGACAAATTTATGTCACACTGGCATGTAAAGCTTTGGTTATGCCTGTGAGTGTGGCTCAATTACATTATATGATAAATTCTACTATGCCGTTCTATTTATACACAGTACTTAAAACCCTACAGATGCACTTTAGATAAAAATCAAGTCAGTTTCCCCTAAGGACCGGTCACTCTCTACCAGATAACCTGATTACTTTTGTGTCCTGTGTGTTTTCAGATGGTTTGGCTTTCAATAGCACGCGTCGGTGAGGAGGAGCTGCCCAGCGGGTGTGTGAGCTACGACTACAGTAAGTCAGTGATGTGTGTCCGCTGTGTGGTATGTGGACAAGCATGTGGGCATTGACACGGTGGTTCCTCCCCTCCATCTGATTAATGGCTCGGTGAGAAAGCAAGCCACCTCAGGCCTGAAAGGCCTCTCAGACTTTCCAAAATAAACAACTCCTGCTTTCTGGATTACTATCGATCCGAGCCGCCGCTGAAGACGAGCGTGCAAGGGCGAGATCTCTTTCCCCCTCTTTTTGCTTTCCCTGTAATCTTCCTTTCTCTCACTTTATCTCCAACCTTTCAATCAATCACTCAGACAATCATCTTGTCTTTCACCCTGCAATTGTGGCTCACCTGGAGTTGATGTCTTTGTCTTTTTTCTTTTTTTTTGGAGGTTAACCTTTTATTTATGTGACATACGTTGTGCTTAACAACTGTAAAAGCATTTAAAACCCACTAAAAAGAAGTATGACTGCCAGAGGAGGGATAATGTTATTAATGTCAGAGATCTACAGTGCCCTTGGTATCTTCTCAGCAGATTGGTATTTCGTCTTCTGCTGAAGCCTGTTATTACAGTCTCCTGAGAAACGCAGAAATGCAGCGCACAGAGAGGCCTATTTCATGCTCGGAGTTCAAAATATGCAGTGTTTTTCTACCCATTCCTTGCATATTTCCCCCCAGCCAGTGTCTGAGCGGTCAGTTGCCTGCCATCGTCTCGCATAGACGGGTTTTTGACAGTCTGCATGAGGTCTGGTTCACTTTGCAGATTATTCTGGCCTCCCACTTAAATGAGAAATGGCTGTCTATAATGCAAACCAGTAACAGTTTGTTTTGGTTGTATGTGGCAGTTAGGGAGGGGTAAGATTGAAATACCCTAATACTATGTAAATTATGGTACAAGTTTCAGATTTGCTTGCTTGAAAACAGTTATTTTACAGCTGTCCCGATTAAAGTGAAATGTGCAAATGGATGTAAAGTTTTGATTGCGGCATTACATTTAGATGATCTCGCCTTGCATCAGATTTCTTTTTACTCGTTTTCTACTTACTGTAAAGATTTACTAAAGACACGCACAGAAATATTAGCACTGCAAATGCGTGAACAGGGTTATTTTTGAGGCTGATCTTTTAGGAGTTTGGGTTAGCCTAACCCTAACCCTAACCCACACAAAGTAATATACAAAGGTTTGCGCTCGTCAATGTACTGATGTTGTACTACATTGCGTTATTATGGAAATGATCCGGCTTCGTCTGTGTTCTTTAAAGGGGGGGTGAAATGCTATTTCATGCATACTGAGTTTTTTACACTGTTAAAGAGTTGGATTCCCATGCTAAACATGGACAACGTTTCAAAAATTAAATTGTACGTTTGAAGGAGTATTTCTGTTCCAAAAATGCTCCTTCCGGTTTGTCACAAGTTTCGGAAAGTTTCGGAAAGTCGGCTTTAGGGAAGTCAATGTCACCAAAGAAGTGTGTTTTTGGTTGCCAGGGCAAGACAACCCTGCACAGATTCCCAAAGAACCCAGCGTTAAGGGACCAGTGGATGGATATTGTTTTTTCAGAGCATCAACAGAGGTTGTGCAAGACTGTTTGTTTCCTGCATTTCGACGATGCTTGTTTTATAAACAAAGCCCAGATCGACGGATTTGCAGATCGTCTAATGCTTAAGGATCGAGCAGTCACAATGATAAAGGTTCGCGGTCGTGCGTTGGAACCGGGCGGTGAGTAAAACTGCTTCAAATGTCTCTGGGTGTTGTTAGCTTGGCGCGTTAGCACAGCTTTAGCTCCGCCCACACGGCCCGCCTTCAGCCGCTCGTTTTTTTCCGGAAAGACTCGGTACAGCCTATCTTTCTTTTATACATATAATAAAACTAAAGACTTTTTGGAGATATGAAGGATGCAATACTACTCTATAAGTACTCAAGATTAACAGGAGATTGAGTGAAAATGAGCATTTCACCCCCCCTTTAATTTGCGTGTCGTCAGTAGATCACGCGCAGAACTCTACACTCCCATCTGCGCTTTTTTGGAATTGCCCTCTCACGCTAATTTGCCCTGTTTAGTTAATCTGCCCCAAAGATGTGTTTTGAAATGAATCGGGATTAGTGTAGACCCGGGCTGGGCAACTCTGGTCCTCGAGATCCACAAACCCTGATCAAACTCCCCTGCCTGTAGCTTTCTAGCAATCCCGAAGATCTTGATTAGCTTGTTTAAGTGTGTTTCTTTTGGGGTGGAGCTAAAAATAAAAGGATCTCAAGGGTCAGATGCCTACCCCTGGTTTAGACGTAGCCTAATCGTCCTCAAATCGTCTTGAATCCCCACGCTAATGGTTATGCCACCTGCAGCCTCTTGTAGTGACTCTGGCGAGCAGGGCTTCCCCCTGAGCCACAGACAATGGCATCTTTGAGTGCACCCGATGAGCACTAGGACCCAGAGAGCGCTGCATTTTCTTCCAGGGGTTGCCTAAGCCTCAGCGCACACACCCCTGCTTAGGAAAACTGAGATAGGAAAAGAGAGAGGGTGAGACTAGAGGAACGCAGCTCTGTTGTTGTGGTCACTCCAAGAACACTGCTCTGGCAGAAATGAAGTGCAGGAACTGACCCGCTGCCGTCGGGAGGAGAGGAATACATGTGGAAGGGCTTATTCAGAGTGGATCGGGATTAAAAGGTGACTCAATTTGTTGCTCTGTAGGGCATGCACGCTTTTATGAGTGTGTTTATGGTAGAGGCTTCAACAAAAGGAGGCTGGAGTGTGTTTGGGAGTGTAGGGATGGTCTTCACATGCGTCTTCAGAGGGATTGTGGAAATGAGTCATCGCTGTGCACGAGGGGAATACTTGTGTGTGTATGTGTGTGTGTACGTGTTTGGGGTGCTTTTCCTGTCTGGGAGGAGGAAAGACAGCACTGGTTTTAGGGGGGAAAGTGCGCAAGGCTGATCCGTTCCATGCAAATTCTGGAGATAATGGCATGAGACAAAAGTTTGCTGTGGATTTGAGAGGAAACATTAACTTCTCATCTGTTTTGGAAGCTCAGGTTTGTATCTGGAGCGCTTCTGTGGGGAAGACAGGTTTACCACAGACTGCTTGTGATCTCTGCGATAGCCCGGACAGATGGTGGTAGGCGTGTGTGTGCGTGCGTGTATGTGTGGTATGTTGTGTCTGTCAGGCGGAAAACTAGTTAAGAGAGGCAGATCTGATGAGGACCACAGCAACAGCAGAAAGACGCCTCGGTCTGACTGGCTCAACACAGCTGATTGTACACATGAACGCTGTTCGCTTAATCGCACTGCCACGTGTGCGTGCAATGCATTTGTGTTTGAGTGTATTAATCTGCGTGCGAGCGTGTGGAGTCTGTTTACACACCGCGTTCAGTTTAGGGAATCACATTTGGATTCTTGGGTGATTGTATCAGAGTGTTCAGATTGTTTTTCCATTTTTGGTATTACAGCTATTTTGTGGTAATCTTTTTGAAATGTATGTATATTTGTGAGTGTGTGTGTGTGTGTGTGTGTGTGTGTGTGTGTGTTTGGGTCAAATCTCCATACAAGGACAGTAAATCAGCTACAATGTGAGGACTAGTCAGCAGTCCAATAACCCACTTTCATGTCTTTCCAAACCTGAATGACTGACTGACTTAAGCAGAATGCAAAGATATTTTGAAGAATGTTTGTAAACAAACCATTTTGAATACCATTGACTTAACGTGCATAAAAAAAAAAAACATAAGACATTTCTCAATCTTCAGTAGAGAAACCACAGAAAGAAGAGAAACCTCACTCTGAGTGATTCCACACTGTAAAAAACATTTTTAGTTAACTAAACTTAATTTACCAGTTTTTATTCAATTGATTTGTCCAATGTATTTCAATTGACAAAATTAAAGTTATCTCAACTTTTGGGAGTCTTTGAAACTCAAAAAAGGCCATGCAAAAAAGAAACGAAATATGAGTTGAGTTTTTGTTTTTACAGTATAGAGT
Organism: Scardinius erythrophthalmus; assembly: GCF_964197995.2. Lineage (NCBI taxonomy): Eukaryota > Metazoa > Chordata > Actinopteri > Cypriniformes > Leuciscidae > Scardinius > Scardinius erythrophthalmus. Next base: position 29,305,544 of record NC_138231.1, read on the forward strand.
GAGAGAAAACACAGATTTTCCAGTTTTTAAAAACCTCCTTAAGCTTCAACCAAAATCTCTGTTTCCACTCTTTACCGCTCACATACTCTCAACCCACAGACAATTGGAGAGATACAAACAGTGAAAAGTTCCAGTGCAGTTATACAAAATAACAGCACTCTTGGACCACCAACAAATAAAATTAACTATTGTATTACACTTTTATGTCTGCTAAATATATATATATATATAATATATATATATGAAGAGTTCAGATGCAAAAGCCTCAAAGTGCCATCTGAAGTTTTCTTCTAGAATGATCATTTTTATAAAACTTGTATATTTAAGTTCAATAATTTCACTTAAATGGCAATGCAAATTACCTATGAATTGTCATTTAAGTGAAATTACTTAAATATACAAGCTTTATAAAAATGATCATTCTAGAAGAAAATTTCAGATGGCACTTTGAGGCTTTTGCATCTGAACTCTTCATATATTTATATTATATTATATTATAATTATTATTATTTGTTCTTTAAAACAAAATAAATATTAACTAAAATAAAATATAGAAAACGTAAACGGCTAGTTACCAACATTTCTCATTTTCGTTTAGTTTAGAATGAAGTAAATATTACTAATAAATAAATGAAATAAAAACTAGATATATTTTTAGAAAACTAATACAAATTATGAAAACCACAAAATTACTAAAACTAAAATTAAAGTGAAATCAGAAAATAAAAAAACCCTAATTCAGATATTTAACTAAAAGTATAATATCAATGACACTAAAATAACACTGATCAGTATTTGTGTCTTGTTTTCCCATCAAAGTATCTAAACATCATTTACTTGACGTACAATAAATCTTATTTATTCAAGCATTAATAGCATTCAAATTTGTATTCATGTTTAATCATATAATCATAGTTTATTCATAGTGAGGTTGATACTAAATAAACTATATATTCTCTGAAAACAAGCATAATGTAATTTTGCTTCCCATGTAATTGTGTCTTGATACACTATTTTTCTTGATTTAAAGTTGTTGTTAATATATATATATATATATATAATATATAAAAAAAGTGTGACTGTGCCGATTATGATGTCATGCTCCAATATAATGATTCTCAGGCCAAAAAATCATCCGCACTAATGTGAGAACAGCCAGAACACTCTGTTTTCTTCTCTTTGTCCTTGAACTTGTTTCAGAGAAAAGAGCAAAGCAAGGATTGAGAGGGGTGTTTAGTTTCAGGGGCTGATGTCATGACTCATGATGTCATGCTGTAGTCTGACTGATTGCTCTGCAGCTCTGCCTCTGATTGGTCCATGGCCGCTTTTGGCCGTGTGAGCCAGTGACTTGATTTTATTTTTATTTTTCATAAATATTTACTGGCCGGTTGCTGGTGAAAGCGGTCGGCACCGTGTTTGTCTTTGTGTAGTAAGGCGTCTGTGTATTTTAGAGCACTGTGTAAGTATGTGTTCTCGTCCAAGCGAACCCTCGGCTCAGTCAGCAGGAGATTGTAATGATTAGCTGTGGTTATCTTTACTACTGGAACATGCAGCAGTAAAAGCCCAGATTTCATGTGCATATAGCGTCTCTGAGTGATGATGTCATGCCTTTGTGACTCATTAGAGATTTATCATCTTCACCAATGGGCCATTATGTCATTTTCTAAAATGGTATAAACAGGGTCTGTTTATTCTCAAAATCAAGTTATTAGTGGTGCTTGCTTAGGCCATCACTATTATTATTATTGCTATGTATGCGTATTATTTATATACTACTATAGTATTTATTCATACTTTAATTAGCTTTTATTTATTCAGTAGGCCTATTTATTTTTGTTATTTTATATTTGTTTTATTTCAAATAATGAAAATGATTTGTAATAAAGTTTTAGTTCACAATAACAACATTGGCTTTTATGTGACCTTGAAACAGAACTTGCGTGCGCTTTACCGCCACAATAATTGGCCTCATATTTTGGATTTAAGTGCTTGTGTTATTGTCCTGGAAACCATTTGAAAGCTGAAAAATTACTTCACTGCATTCTTTCTCTCTTCCTCCACTTTTTCCCCTCTTCCGTCTCTCTTGTGCACTGTAAAAGTGAAAGTGTCAGCTCGCTTACAGAATGGGTCTGGATGATCCTTCAGACTTGAAGAAACCTCATGGGTCAAAGAACAGCTTGAGCTGAACATTTCAGATTTAAGATCTTATATTATTTAAGCTGAAGTGTCATTTTTTTTGTCATTCTCCTATCCCACATCCCAATGTGCAAAGTCATCTACATGTAAGCTATTCATAGGATGATTTCTCTGAAAAGTCAAATGTTTACTTTACCATTTGGTAATGGTGTGAAAATCAGTGTGAATTTGCCTTTTTTTATCTCTGTAATTTGACGGATTTGTGTATTATAAGTGAAATGTCATGAACAAATGTACAATTTAATTTTACCCAACATGAATTTATTGCATTTATCATGCTAAATTGCCTAAGCAATGCCTAAATAGCTATTTTGCTAATTGTTACTGTTAACCAATAGCCCACATGACTATGATGATGTCAGTGAATAGATAAAGTTGAGTGAGATATATTATAATAAAAAGTAATGTAATAAAAAAATTGTATAGTAAAAATAGTGTATGTGTGTGTATATCTATATATATATATATATATATATATATATATATATATATATATATATATATATATATATATATATATATATATATATATATATATATATATATATATATATATATATTTATGAAGAGTTCAGATGCAAAAGCCCCTAAGTGCCGTCTGAAATTTTCTTCTAATGATAATTTTTATCAACCTTGTATATTTAAGTTCAGTAATTTCACTTAAATGGCAATGAAAATTACCTATTAATTGTCATTTAAGTGAAACTACTGAACTTAAATATTCAAGCTTGATCAAAATAATCATTCTAGAAGAATATTTTAGATGACACTTAGAGGCTTTTGCATATAGAGGCTCTCTCTCTCTATATATATATACATAGAAAGAGAGAGAGAGAGAGAGACAGAGAGACAGATATATAGAGAGAGAGACAGAGATATAGATATAGAGAGAGATAGAGATATAGAGATAGAGAGAGACAGACTGTTCAGGTAAGTTAAGTAATGAGTTACAATATTGTGTTACTCCTTTAAAAGTAACTAATTGCGTTACTTAGTTACTTGTTATGGAAAGTAATGTGTACTTTTGCGTTGCTTTTTCTCAACTGGGAAAAAGTAACAACATTTTTCGTAACAACAAAAAAGTTCTGTTTTTGGCAAATGTAAAGGCCCTATCGCACCAAAAGTGAAATGGATAGCCTAAGCCTCAGGCTGAAGGAAATGCAAATTCACATCTGTACAGTAAAGAGAGCAGCTCAACTAAATATTTCAGCTGTGCTGTTGTTCTGGATTGCAGAATAATAGGACACAGGAGAAGACATTTCAACACTCTTCAGCAATAAAAACAACAAAAAATCGAAACCCAAATGTGCTATAATTTTTGCTTATTAGTATGGTTGAATTGGATCATTGAAGGTCAGCAGCAAAGACATTTGTTAATAAAGTGAGATTAAATACATAAAGGTTATGTGTTATTTAACACATTTTATTATTGCAGGGTTGCGTAATATTCTGAGTTTGCATTTCACTGCTTTTATCCATTTTGAGGAATACTGAATCTGTTTTTGTGCAAATGAGATGAGTAAATGCATGCTTACATTTAGTCTCCCATCATGCTCACAAAGCGCACACTTTTCAGGTTTCCTGAACAACTTTTACGAGAATCACCGCAATTTAACGTAAGATCTTTTGCTCATCAGACAGCAAATCAGATAAGAGAAATAAGAGAGTTCCAGACCAGTAGCCTAACATTCATTATGTGTACAGCTGTACTAGTAATATACATGCAGTGCAGTCACAGTGACTTAGTTACGCTATAGGAATGTATAGGTGTGGTAATCTGCAGTCATAGGATTCATTCATGCTTTTTGATGTCAGCTTATGGTTATACACTGTTCTGTCATTGTTTATGGACTCCTGGAATTAGCCTTGGCCACTATATGTATGCAACTCTAGCTCCTCCACTGACTGTCATTGATCATTTTGTTTTTTACTTTAGTGTCACTTTAGTCCGTGGACAGTTAGTCAGTTGTTTTCTGATCTCAGGTTCAACTCTGATTATCTCCAGCACAAACTTTGACACAAGAACAATCATCTGCTTTCTGGGAAAAACAGTTTCCACTGAAATTAAAATCAGACATATGGATCTAAATGACTTTTCTCCCCCTTGATACAGAGTCTATCATTGCCCATGCACTGATTACATTACTGGGTAGATGCACAGCTTATCCAGGTTTTGATATCTGTTTCCCAGATCTCCATATCTCAAGCAAAAAGAGCTGTCTTTCAGATCTCATATGTGGACGATCCACATCTATCCAGTCACATTTTCATGAGCTTGTCCCTCTGCACTTGAGCGTCTCCCTCCGCTCTGCCTGGACCATGCGTGGGCCTGTTCTTTGGCAATGCAAAGGGGAAAAATACCTTCCTGTATGATGTCAGGGCTTAAACACCAGAGCAAAGCATAACACAGTCTGAGAGAGGCTCTAAACTCACTCCCTACGAACAACAGCAGGAATGAGGATCATCTTTTTTTCAATGTCGCCACTTAAGAGCAGCTCGGCGTTCATACCTTAATAGTCCTTTCGGCCGAAGCTGTGGCCGCTCCATTCATAGCGCTGGTCATCTGAGAACTGGCTTCTGATCGGGCCTGAATGAACAGCTGTGGTGGTCATGAGTGCGCTGTGGGTCTTGTTTCTCCTGTCTGAAATGTTACGAAAAAAAGCCCTTGCGTATATGCAGCATAAACATAGTATGGCCGTATCCGAGTGTTTTGGGTATGTAATGAATAATTGAATAAGTCTACATTCATACTTATTTCTTCGCTGGCGTAAACCGACTTACAAGAAAGTGCTTTTAGAGCGTTGTGACAAGTTGTCAAGAGTTTGGAGAGAGGTGGCTAGTGACGGCAAGAATGTAGTGCCGTTTGTAGACCGAGAAACTAAGCTTATGGTGTGCTTGTGCATAGTTTTATTTGGAGTGGAGATTCTGTATTATGAGAAACATTACTTGTATAGGCTATAGGCTATATGCTATAGTTATTGGCTCAGTCAGGATAATAATCTGTTTAATAGGGACAGTAATCACTGGTCAATGGTTTATATATATATATATATATATATATGTGTATATGTATATGTAAGTGTCAATGTGGTCTTTTTAATATGCTTAAGACCATGTGCAAATTCATCAGTCAACTCCATTGCTGAGTATTTCTCCTTAAAACTGCAGTGAAAAAAATACACTATTTATTTCCTTATTTTTATTTCTTATTTTATTTATTTTAATTTATTTTTTGCATAATCCTTATAAAGTAGTCATTTTGCAGATGCTTTTAGCAACAGTGGCTGAAAGTGCACTTAAAACAATCCCCCTGGACAATAGTGATGGGTCAGGGGTCACACTCAAGGGTTCAAAGTTCGCTTACTTAGCACTTGCAGTAACCTTCAGCTGGTTGATGCTGTAACGATTCCATTATGGAAGGAGAAAGCATCTTTTTCTATTAATGACCATTCAAAGGTATTTCAAGTCACTTACTCTGTGGGCTGAGCACCTGCCCTTGAGGTAGATGGGAATGCTAACGCATATCTCTTCGCATGTATTCTAGATCTCCTTGGTCTTGATCCCAGCGCTGAACTTTTATTCTTGGACAGAATAACAGGTCAATTATTCTTGAGAAGCTGTTATTGAGGAAAGCTCCTCTTTTGTCCCCTTATCGTGATGATTAAGTGCCCAAGACTATAATGTGAGGGACCCTTATATGAAGAGCGGACGCGGAGTAGGAAGTGGCGAGCTGAGATTGTGTGCTGTGGTTGGACGCAGACATGCTGACTCCTTCGATTCATGCTCTGAATACACTCAGAGGAATCAGGTTTTCACAAAAGTGTGCAGCTCACACTCTGAACATCTGAGTTGATTTATCACCATGCCCAGTGTTATATATTATAAATATGGCAAAAGGGTTGCGTACTAGTCATAGTCTAGTTCTCTGTGATGTAAATCAGTATATTGCAAATAATAGTTCAGGCACTAGCAAGGGCCTTAATCCACTAACCCCCCCCCCCCCCCCCCCTTCATAGAAAAGGTTGGTCTATGTGAATTGTTTTTACGAGAAAATGTGTCATGTCATTTACCCACCTGACTCATTACACCAACCTCTGTATAACACACCATGACCGATATCGGTCTGATAACGTTTGTTTCGTTTATTGTCATTCTTCTAGTGTTTAGATCCAGTCCCTGGAAAAGTGCACTTACCATATACTACTGAACTAGGAAGTGGACTGAAATGCACTGCTGGTGGATGCGAACGGGTTTGTTTGAACAAACTGACATGACAAGGACGCCAGGGACTGCGGTCGTCTTGCGGAAGCAGGCAAATTTGATGAACCGCAGAAGTGTATGGTGTTTCGAGTTCGGCAGATCACAAAGGGCACGTTTGATGAATATGTATCTGGTGCTAGACTGTCAGCTCTCACGGTCCCCGTCTCATCTTCCTCTTCCACTCCTCCTCTTGTCCTTTGCGCTCAGATCCGTGGATGCACGGTCTCACCCTAGAGCTTCTGTCTAATCATGGTACCATCATCCCTCAGTCACGTTACCCTAGCAGGGCCTGTCAAACAGCATATGCTGGAGGACGCGTTGACTTTGAAATGCTGCTAATGACTAGAGGATGTTCTTTTTTTCTCTCTGTCCTGATGGTCAAGGGCCAGGAAAGAGTTCGGTAACAACGCTGGGTTGCTAGTCTCGGTGGCAGGGACAAACTTCAGGCTGATGGCGAGCAGCCCGTCCTCCTGTTTGCCGGAGATAAGTGGTGATGCCACAGGGCTGAAGTTTTTGTGGGTATTGTCTTTAAACACTGGCTGCTTCAGTTTTTTAACCACCCCAAATCCAAATATCGGACTTGGAATGGAAAGCTTAGTGGTTTTGTAAACACTTTCATTTCCTCTTGCCCCTGTTATGCTGTTTTAAAGGTTCCTATTTTTGTTTTGGAGGTCTTCTATAGTTTAACATGTATCCAAGGTCAAAAACACTTTAATTTTCTCATAATATACATTGCAGCATCACCTCTTTTCTTACAGTATAGCCCCTTTCACACAGAGATTCCGGAAAATACACGGATCGTTTAATTCTGGTTCATTCACACTGCCAGTGATTTTCCGGAATCTGTGAGTGCGTTCACACACATCCCGTAAAGACACGTGGCGTCAGGATTTCAATGCAATGGCACGTGGGTTAGGGTTGTCAAAATGGCTGAAAAGTTAAATTCGAATTTCTTTCTTAAATATTAGCAAAATTCGAATTATATTCGAATTCTAAAGGCATTACTTAAAGTTAGAGGAAAAAAAGGACTATTGTCTCCTATGCCCACAAGAGGGCGCAAGCGAACGCAATAAACTAATATAAACCAAATCAAGCATTGCATCTTTTATTAAAATAAAATGACATTCACTTTTTAAAGTGCATTGACTTTTCAAACAATTATTCTTAAATAAAATATAATTTCCTTAATGACAATTTGCATGCAAGGACAATTAGGCTACAATAGTGCATCAAACTGTGTTCAAGCATCAGTAACCGAGAAAACACTCTTCAACAGACAGCGTAAAGAACAACATCAACACAAAATAGCAAACTGCCATTCAGAAACTCACAACATCTACATATTGTTCGTCAAAAACACCAGAAGCTCAACTTGATCTGCAGCGAGTGGTGAGCGCTTTTTGTTGACAGTGTTTCCAGGTGATGAAAACGCTCAGTTCTGACTGGTGCCAGGTGTGGTCAAGTATGTCTTTGCCAGCCGCGCAATATGTGCATACATACCGCATGACTTTTGCCACCAACCGAGAGGGGTTTCGTCAGCAGGAAGCCTTTTCTCACCATTTATCAAATAAACAACGCAACCGCACTGTATACTACTGTATAAGCTATCAGAAAAAAACCTGAGTCAGTTACGTTTTTTTTATATATATATTTTTTTATTCGAGAAATTCAAAACATTTTGACAGCCCTAACTTGTGTCATCACTACGACACACCCCTTATGGCATTGGCCCTGGCTTTTGTTCACACAGAGCATGTTCCCGGCAATGTTACTAGGTCCCCATCCCGGCATCAATCCTGGGACGTGTTTACGTGTGTGAAAGGGGCTTATCTAAGACGGCTCGATCAAGGATTCAGTCTCTCTAAACCCCTCTTTTCTGAGAGCTTGCTCTGCTCTGATTGGTCAATTGGCCCAGTCTGTTGTGATTGGTCCACCACTTACAGCATGTGTTGGAAACAAAATGATTAACATATCTGAATTTCAGCTCCGGAGTCTTCCTGAGCACTTGATATACAGTGATATGAACAGTAACTATGGCATTGGTTTTACTGTATCAATTCAAGTTTTATAATGAAACATTGAAGTAGCTGATCAACCTGAACTACCATCACATATTTATCCTATTGTTATTTATTTCCTCGGTAAGTGTCGTTGTGGGTTTTGGTTCTTTTGCAGCAAAGTAATAAATAATTGCACACCTTAGAACGCTCATCAACCAATCAGATTCAAGCATTCAACAGCCTCGTAGTATTATAGTAACTTCATTTATCCTACACTTTGATCTTTAAACCTTTGCAGACATTTTACATTCTCAGTCAGCTATTTTACACACTACATGAGTGAAGTGACGTGAAGGCCATGTATGATAACCCATGCTCGGAATTTGTCCTCTGCATTTAACCCATCCAAGTTAGTGCAGTCTGCAGTGGGCCTCCATTCACTGCGGTGCCCAGGAAGCGATTGGGGTTAGGGGCCTTGCTCAAGGTCACCTCAGTCGTTTCCTGCCAGTACTGAGAATCAAACCCATGACTTTCAGTTTACAAGTCTGACTCGCTAACCATTAGGCCACAACTGCCCCAAATGAAAGGTAATATCAGAATAAGAATTATAATAGACACTTTGAGTGTCCTTTCATTGTACCTTGGGTGTGGTGAATCTTTAAAGGAATTTTTGAGGTTTAATAACTCTATCGACAGCATCTGTGGCCTTCTGATGATCACCACAGAAAATCATTTCCACATGTCCCTCAGTTTCTAAAAATAAGTAATGAACTACAGTTGAAGTATTGGGCAGTTGGATAGCACTGGAAATAAACATTAAAGATACACAGTTAACACACTGTTTCCACACTTAAAAATCATGTGTTCGTATGAGACTAATTTAATAGAATCGCTTACCAACCTTGTGTGTCTCAGTATACAAACTTTCAATTCTTGTCATAATCATGAATATCCAGTAAATTCTATACATTTTGCGTGTTAGATGCAAAGGAAAGTGACGTAACTATCTGTAAAACAGCTTTAGCACAATCAGAAGTTCAACTCTGCTCCTCTCCCATCAGTTATAGTTCAGGTCAATAGCAAAGACCGTGTAATCGAGAGAAAAGCAGAGTGTACAAGAGAGAGAAAGCGAGGGATCCCTCTGCAAAAGCGTCTCTTAGCATGCTGTCAGTGTATGCTGTGAATGCAGGGGCCCGGGGGCCAGTGCTGTTTTAAGCCTGACTTCTGAGAGTAGAGGTCTCCTCTCTGCACCAAACTTCACTGGAAGACCCTCGGGCTGAGTGCGGTCAGGTCACCTTCACTAAGCTCAGATCAGACAAGGGAGCGGGGGAACAGGGGAGCAGGGGACTAAAGCAAATGAGCGCTGTAACTCTTCCAATGGTTAGTGCCTGTGGGTGAGAGAGGTTCATGCGGAGAAGAGAAAGTTCTTGCCCGGAGTCTATTGCGTTGTGACCCCCATAAGGAGAACTGTGCGCTCCGGCCCCTTTGGACAACGAACCTTCACCTTTTTGCCATAGCTTATGTACTTTTTCTGATGTTTCTGGCAGAAAGGATGGAGCGTATTCTTTGATCTGTGGACGGCTTGGCTGATTGGTTGGCTGTATGTACATGCCCTGGTGTGCCCTAACACTGTTGTCATGGGAACTGAGGAAATGGAAACTAAACAAGTCTTCTTTTTTTTGGTGCTGGAAAGGAGGGGGAAACTCCGATGTCTTTCAATGCTGTTGTTGACATCAAGACAAAGGTCTATTATTTGTACTCTACGTACCAGAACTGAAATCTCATAAGCGAGATGTACCTCAGGGTTATGTGAATGCAGTTTATTGTTGGCTTTTGTGAAGGATTTGTTTAGCAGTTTTTGTGGAATTTAAATATTTTGAAAGAACTCGAATCCGTTGAGACATTTGCTTTGCTTGGTTTGAATTAACTCACGAGAAGCCTTGCGCTACCTGTCATAATTAATTGCCTTTTATGTTTATCATTTTTGAAAAGAAAAAAAAAGATTTTTGACTCTCATGCTGCTGTAATTTAGCAGAAAATTACCTTGTCCCCTTATATCACTTTTTTTTCTCTTTTGTTTATTTTTCTTTCTTTTTTTCTTTGGTTTGGTTCTTGTTTGTTTTGTGGTTTTTCTTTGGTTCTTGTTTTTTTTGCCGTTTATGTTTTGTTTGATTTCTTGTTTGTTTGTTTTGCCTTTTATGTTTTAGTTTTTTTGGATTGGTCTGCTTGGTGGTTGTTTTTTGTTATGCCTTTTATGTTTTGTTTGGTTTGTTTGGTTCTTGTTTTTTTTTAGTTTTACCTTTTTATGTTTAGATTTTTGGTTTGTTTGGTTCTTGTTCTTTGTTTTGCCTGATATGTTTTGTTTTTTGGTTTGGCTTGTTTTTTTGTTTTTTTTGGGGGTTTTTTTTGCTTTGTTTGGTTCTTGTTTTGTTTGGTCTTTTGTTTTTTGTTGTTGTTTTGTTTGGTTCTTGTTGTTGTTTTTTGTGCCTTTTATGTTTTGTTTTTTGTTTTGGTTTGTTTGGTTCTTGTTTTTTTATTTTGTTTTGTCAAGTTAAGCATTAGTGCAAGGTCTAACAGCTGTGCAAAAGTCATACTAAATATAGTATAATATTTTGACTTTAGTCTGATGAGTGATGTTTTTTGCTAGTTGTGCAATCTTAGAAAACTGACTGATGTTTTAGCCCTTCTTCCATTTGTGAAGTAAATTAAAACTAAACAACTAATGAAATCCACAAAAGTCAAATTGCCCTATAGGCTTTATTTTGTAATGATGACGTCAATATATTTTATAACAACAATGAGCTTTAATAGGAGAAAGCTTAACTGAATTATTTGTTTAATCCATGGTTATTGAAATAATAAATCAAAAGTCAAATTGCCCTATATGATTTGTAATAGTCAATGTTTGCCATGAGCTTTTATAGGAGAACGCTTTAACTGAATGATTTAAATTTGAGTTTAATTGAATTCATATACCATGTATTATATTATATACCACATATTATATTATAACCAGATAATTCATATACTATAGTATATATTTAATTGGTATCCAAGGTATGTCCTAAAACACCATAATGATGTTGTGGTACTTGTACATTTGTTATAACTGTAGAAAGTGAGAGAGCTTGCAGTATCTATAAAGCAGATGCTGAGTTTTGAAGTTTCTTTTGTTTACACTGAGCCAAAATGCCTGTAATGTTTACATTAGATTTGTGGCACTAATGGGCATTTGGGCGAGCTGTTGTTTGCCTTTTCCAGTTTTCAGATCTCTTTGGTCATTTGACACAACTCTCACCTGTAACATCTTGCTCCCTTATTTCTGAAGGGTTTTTAAAAGCTTAAACAAAAACTGCTTTCAAACTTTGTTTGTGATCGGTAAGATGTAATTGATTCTTGAGCGCAAGGGAAGTTCACTGGCAGCCCCAATGGTACCCTGTTCGAGTAGTTCGTTGTCATAGCAACAGTAAAATTAGCTGGCCCTTTTCTGTCAGATGTGACGTTTTGTGGCAGCGCCACCATGGATACACAAAAAGCAAAACTGTATATCGTGTGTATATGTGTATTTAGCCTATATATTCCAAGAAAACACCTTAATGCGGTTACCCTTTATAATAACTGACCCGCCAGTCCACTGCTTTTCTTACAGGTTTATTTATTGGCTTTCATATTTTGAGGCCAATTTGATATAGATTGATTTTTTTTTTTTATAATATATTTTAGTACTTTGGAGTAACATGTAAATGCTGTTTTATTAACAATAACAAAGTACACTAAACAAAAAAATTAGTGTAGAAACAATTTTCACTCAGAAATTGCTATTAAATTTCACAAACAATGGCAAAGAAAACACAACATTTTGAAGTAGAAAAAACTGAAAAAGCATTTTCTTGTAAAACATACTCCGATAATTTATATTTGCAATTTCTACCTCCAAAAAAAAACGTTTTATTAGTATTATTTTCTCTCTTTATTTGACGCATTTAATTAAATTACAGGCTATAACAGTTTTCTCTTGTATTTTAGTGAAACAGATTTTTGTTTTTCACAGTTTTTGTTAATATGCAGTTGATTCTAGCTGAGACCTCGGTTGTGATGTGGATGTGATGCCGTCCACATTTGTATAATCTGCCTTATAAACGCAGCCATGCCTTGACTGACCCCAGGGAATCTCTGCTCCAGATTGCGAGGATGGATAATATTCTCGCTCCGTTGCCGTGGAGACAGATGCTGTATTAGCAATGCAGCGCTAGCTGTCAGCTGTCAATCAATGCAAGGGAAGAGAGCTTGTGCTTTGACATGTAAGCGCGAGTGTCAAAAGCAGCCCTGAGGCGTGACTGTGCATTTTCCAAGGAGTGCTCAGCTGCATATGCTGATATTGACTGATCGAATGGCATTATCAGGGGGTGCTGCCCCTGGCACATCAGTTGACATGTTAGTACGGCAAAGGCTATGTATAATTGTGTGTGGGTACGTGTTGGCATGGGTGTCAGAGAGAGAGTTAAAAGTGACGGGTAATGCTGTAGGGAGAGATTAACTGTGACTTGGGCAGTGTGTGATAAGTTCGTATTTAGATTTTATGCATCTGCAGATAGTGTCAGGCTTACTTCTACTACAATCCAACCTCGTGCTAAGCTTACCTCCCAGAATACACAAACACACACACGCACACTAACAGGTTGTTGTCACAAGAGAACACTCTATCAGATTTTCCATTGTAAAAAGGTTGCATCCTTGTTATAATGTGATTTTTGTATGGAGAAGACAATTGTAGCTTTACATCTAATAATTGCAACTTCTCATAATTATGGAAAATAAGTCACAATTTTGCATATCTTACAATTGTTACTTTATTTCACACATTTACTTTTCCCAAAGTTGAGACTTTGTTTCTCTTTATTGCAACTTTATATTTCACAATTTATTTGTCACAATTGCTCAAATCTTTCTCATTATGACTTTTTAACTCACAATGCATCTTTAAATCACATAATTGCAACTTTATTTATTTTATCTCAGTTGTCTGTTTAATTTTTTACTCTTCTTGAGACAGAAACAAGCTGCCTTATCTATGGAAGCTTGTTTCCACCACAAAATAAAAAAAAATGAAAAAGGTAATTGCGGCCCTATTTCACAATTGACGTTTTCTCTCTCGCAAATTTGACTTTGACTTTGACTCAAAATTGCGAAGAAAAAGTCAGAATTGCGCAATTCTGAGAAATAAACCTGAAATTCTGAAAAATAAAGTCAGAACTGTGAGATATAAACTTGCAATTCTAAGAAATAGTCAGAAAAGAAAGAGTTGTGAGATAAAAAGTCAGAATTATCTTTAAAACATTTTTTTTAATGTTTCCATTTGACTTGTCACAGTGACTTCTGTCATACACCATCTTATGAGTTTCCAGAATTCTGAACATGAAATTCAAAATGATGAAGTGTACATAACAAAGTTGTTATGTAATTTGGCTTATAATTCTAATACAGCCATTAAAATTCGGTTGAAACAGTTGAAGGGGAGTTTTTTTTTAAACAGTGTCGGTCACTGTACAATGGTTCCTTTTCACAGACTGCATTTTCATGGTTATCAACATCGCAAATCTTGTAAAGTTTTTCATATTTTCATTTTTTAAAAAATTATATACCGTACATTTATAATGCTATACTTTGTGTTATATTACCTTGGCAGTAAATTACAAATTCTAATACAACGTATTAGATGCGTTCTAATACAACGGCAGAGGGAGTGAGAAAAATGTCATATTCTCTCTTCTGACTGCTGTAATCAGTCTCTTTATATTTTTTCCCTCTTTTGGAAAGTCGTGGAAACGCTATCATGTATTTGTTCTTTTGCTATTGGAGCAAACAGGAATACAAAAATTATATTTGTTGTCACCTCCTATTCATCGCTATAGATATTTACCCAACTATGACGACCTCCGCTTCTGAGAACCCCGGAAATGTAAAAAGAGTTTACACGTTTTAAATGAATAGTTTGCCCATTTATTTTTGTAACCCTTTCAATTTTGCTAGCATTTACTTATAAACCATTTCATGCAATATATAAATAATTAATTAGGGGTTCAAGCACGAAGTGCTGAAACCCTATTGTAATTGTAAGGATTCGTAAAACGCATGGCTATCTCCAAATTCGATTTAGGCAGGAAAAATGTTCTGCTATGTCGCATTTTGTCCAAAACCTACTTTTGCGAACTAGCCTAGTCCCTGGTTTTTCGCCCGATCGAAACCAGACCAGTCCAGGACAATTCTCTGGACTCTCTAGATCAATAGTTATCGAAAAAAAGTTGAACTTTTGCATTTGGGTGGCTGTAACAGGGTCATTTAGAAAAGGGGCGTGGAAAAATACACTCAAAAGCCTATAAATCCTAAAGGAAAACTCAGAACTTCATCAAAATTGATGAGCATATGTGTCATGACGTGGTGAGGAAGCATGCCAAGTTTCATGAAGATCGGACCATAGGTGGCGCTATAACTGGCAAAAAGCTTTCATTCTTATTAGGGGTTCAAGCATGAAATGCTGAAACCCTATTGTAATTGTAAGGATTTGTAAAACGCATCGTGCAGGACAAACCGTAAGGCCTAGAGACGTGAAACCTGGCCAGATGGTAGGCCTCAATTTGGGGACAACCTATCAGAGTATGACCCCGATTGGCCCATAGGTGGCGCTACAGCAACCAAAAGTACAAAATCACTCATAACTCTTAGGCCGTTTGACCTAGACTCAAGTGCCTTACACCACTGTGATCCCTAGCTCAAGGCGGACAAAATGGATATCTCCAAATTCGATTTAGGCAGGAAACATTTTCTGCTATGTCGCATTTTGTCCAAAACCTACTTTTACGGACTAGTCCCTGGTTTTTGGCCCGATCGGAACCAAACCAGTCTAGGACAACTCTCTGGACTCTCTAGATGAATTATTATTATTCAGAAAAAAAGTTGAACTTTTGCATTTGGATGGCTGTAATAGGCTCGTTTATAAAATGGGCATGGCAAAATACATTAAAAAGCCTATAAATCCTAAATAAAAACTCAGAACTTCACAAAAATTGGTGAACATATGTGACATAACATCATTAATAAGCATGCAAAATTTTATGGAGATCGTACTATAGGTGGCGCTATAATTGTCAAAAAGCTTTAAAACCATATATTTCCTATGGTACATTGCCTGTATTGGCTGTAAATGGTCTTTTCCATCTATTATGTCAGTGGTCACATGCTTGCTAAATAAAACTTAATAACTTTTGATGCTTTTGTGCTTAAAGGCCTTAACTGCTTGAACCCCGATAAATGCTGCTTGCAGCTTTAATTATATATAAATCTATAATATATGGAGAGATTACTATGTTTTCAATAAGTAAATGTTCATTTGTACTGCCAATCTCTGTCCTAAAGAACAGAAAGCACCTAAAGTAACAAAGCATAAAAAAAGCACCTAAAGTAACAAGTATCAAAAAAGCACCTAAAGTATCAAAAAAGCACCTAAAATATCATGAAGTATTAAGAAAAAGACTAAAGTATAATATTTCTTGTGTTCAGAAGAACCAAGTCACCAAATTTAGCCATTATTCCTCTCTGTTGGACCCCTAAAAATCTAATGTTTATGTTAATGTTTTTTTTTTTTTTGTTAAAAAATGCTTCTAATTTGACTTGTGAGTTATGCTGAAGTAGCTTGTCTACTCTGTTCCTCTGTTCATATTAATATAATGTGAATTTGGAATTTGACTATTTATCATGAATAGACTGCATTTGTTGAGTGTGTCAACTCTGTCTTTTCCCTGTTTGCTAGTCTCACCTCTGAAATATGGAAGTGGTTGCCAGTTCTCACGCTGATTTTTAGTCTCATTTCTCTCTGGAGTGCATGTTTGTTTCGAGGGAAGATCTATAAATATAAGAGATTAAAGTAAACGTAACATGCATCGATTTTAGCCTCATGTATTTGTTGACCCTAAAAACTAGATTTTACTAACCATATATTTGATCAATGCCGAAAGCTGCAAAACTCAAATCTCACATCATACAGTGAGCAAATAATAGAGAACAGAAGTTTAACTTTTAATAGCACTCACCTCACAAAAGTCCCTGTATCAATACTGAGCGCGTCATTCCTCCTAGACTGCACACAAATGTCCTGGGCACAGCAGTATTCTTTAATAAATCATAATTATGACTTAAAGTGTAACTTCGCTGATTTTTGTTTTGTTACAGTGTCAGTAGTAAATGTAAATGAACAATGTTTACTCGCTCTATGTTACCTGGAGCAAGAAATTCATGTTTATTTGTTGTGACAGCTCCAGGGTTTTCATGAAAGCGACAGATTATACTTCTGCATTTTTGTATCCCTGTCCACAGATCGACAGAAGGTTATTAACAAAACAGTTATTGTAAGAGTAAAAATGGAACACTATGGCAACAGCTTCGGGGAACTGACGGATCGGCAGTTTCTTTCGTTTTTCCCCTCCGTTTGGCCTAAAACACTGGGTCTCATTTACTAAGCATGCCTACGCACAAAGTTGTGCGTGAAATGTGTGTACGAACAATTTTAAGAACAAATCAGGATTTATTATTATCATTATTCTAAATTTAAGAAAAAATATTGGAACGACTGAAACCAAATGTACATAAAAAGTACTTGCTCTGTATGGCCTTATAATCACGTTAAGAATTTATATTTCATCCTAACACGACTATAATTGCATTGAAGTATGTTGCATTAATTGTATTATATAGTCCATATTATATTCAGTTATATAATAAATGTATTAAATACTATTTAATTTCATCTTAAAGGAGAACTCGGCAACTCTAGCGAACTCTAGTCACTTCTTCGCTGATTTTCCCTTTTGTTGTTGCATGTTTTCCCCACGAGCTCCCCCTACAGCTGTGGTGGGGCGTATATTTCACAACACAGTCGTAAAAAACTCACTTGCGGCAGCCTCCTCCCCCTCTCTACCGCTGCTCATGTGCGTTTGTTTTGATCGGAGCAAGCCAACTGTATCGCGTGGAGCTATGTCTACTGAGGTGGGTAATCTGGTAATACATCATACATGCGTGTGTGTTTATGTCGAATTGCCGTAAAGCAATTTGTGTTTCGCGCTCGTTCTCGTTCTCGCTTTCGCTTCTCACGAGACTTCCAATTTCTATCTTGCCGGGACGGTAGTGAACAAGTTGCAAGGTTGGTTTTCCGCCTGGGAACGCTGGGGGGAGCGGGGAAAGTCACCAATATCACCAGAACAGGTTGTTTAACCATCCAAATGATTTCTAGACAGTTTTATTAAGTTAAAAAAGCTACCAAGTTCTCCTTTAAATACATTCCATCTTATACAGTGTAAGATATAAAGAGTAAGAAAAGCTGGTTATAGCCTTCAGCTGCGAGGTTTCTCTGAATAGTGCGTACAATATAATATGATATAATGCGCATGTACAGCTGGCTAATGCGAGGTCTGTAATCTGGGTCTGTATAAGTGTTTATTGTGAGAATGGCACACTTGGCATTACTCGAGGATTGGGCGAAAGTTTGACTAGTGTGATGAAAGGCTGTAAGGAAAGCATTTGCGGAAAGCCCTCATTTGGAAATGGTTTGGCCCTGTTTTATGCAAATGACTAAAAGTTTGCTAAGAAGTATTTCCTACTAAAACGAGGCAGTATTTGACTCTGGCAAGTATCCATAGCCAACTGGTAGAAGTGGCCTTGGACAGCAACATGCCCAGTGCATTATGGGTGTTGAAGTTTTCCTATCTAGCTGGCAAAAGGCAAAACAAAAGCCTTTTTTCTCAGTTTTCTACAGTCAGATAGCACCGATTGAACGTTTTTTTCCGCCTTTATTGAAAGCCCATCTTGCCAGCGTTGAAGAACCCCTTTTAAAAAGTTGAAATTATGGCATAAATCATAAATCAAAAAAAGTAATAATTTTACCATTTAATCTCAGAATTATGACTTAGTATGTCATAATTTCAAATATATATTCCACATAATTTCCAACACAAGTCATAATTGTTATACTAAGTCATAATTTCGACTTTTAAATCTCTTCTAAATCTTATGTGGTGGAAATGGCCTTCCATACTAAAAGATTAAGAGTTCCAATTAAGCCTTTTCATGAATACTTGATTAAAAAAAAAATTTGTCATAAAAACCAGCTGTCACTTTAAAGTGTGCTTCTGGTGTCTCTGCAGGAGCCGAGGGCTGCATGGGTCCAGTGGTCATGCCCCCAGGGAAGAAGGCCGAGGGCCCCAGCAGTGGGAGCGTGGCGCGGGGTCTGAGTCAGCTCTACCAGGACACCGAGGCCGCTGACCTCTCTCTGGCCCTCTCTGCCTCCCTCAGCCGGGCCGAGGACGAGGAGCTGACCAGCCTCAGCTGGTTGCACGAGAGCACGGATCTGCTGACCAGCCTGGGCCACTCCGGCCTGCGTAGCGTCAGCCCCCTGCAGGATGCTAACGGTGGCCGCGAGCCCTCGTCCTCGCCGTCGTCCTCCCCTGAGCCCAGCGAGCCGCCCTACCACCTGTCCACGGGTCCCAGCCGCAAACCTCCATACTCCTTCAGCTGCCTCATCTTCATGGCAATAGAGGACGCTCCCTCTAAGAGACTTCCTGTCAAAGACATCTACGGCTGGATACTGGAGCACTTCCCTTACTTCGCTAGCGCCCCCACTGGCTGGAAGAATTCAGTGCGCCATAATCTGTCGCTAAACAAATGCTTCAAGAAGGTGGATAAGGATCGCAGTCAGGTGAGCGCTTGTGTTTCGCTGAGCTTTACTGAGGCTTAAAGGGATGGTTCGGAGTAAAATCAACCTAGGGTCCTTTGCACCATGATATCGAGCCAAACACCCCACCAGAAGCCTTTTTTCCCTTGGTTGAACATTATTAAAGTTAGAGCTTATTTAGTGATATCAGCCGGATGGCTTAGTGCAGGCGCTAATGGCTCCAAATTTGTATCTCGTAAATTACCCCACTAATAATGCCTGTGATGGTACCAAACTTCTACAGTAGTACAAATAGGTTCTGTACTCATTAAACGAGGCATTGGAAAGTTTGTAAGTACATCAGGAGTTTATTTAAATAACGCTTGCCTGAGGCTCATGCTACCGCTAACATGGACACCGACGTCACTTCACTGAGTTGAGAAAAGCACGTAAAAGTCCTGACAGAAAGCGATGCATAAGGATGTAGTGTAATGACGAATTATTATTTTTTTCCGAAGTGTTGACAACTTAGTGTTAACTAATAATTGTTATAAACTGGTACTACCAACAAAATATTAGTGCATTCCTGGAACTGGGCGTCGTTACACTACATCCTTACGCATCGCTTTCTGCCAGGACTTTTACGGTGTCCGGGTTAGCAGTAGCATGAGCCGTCAGGCAAGTGTTATTTAAATAAACTCCTGATGTACTTACAAACTTTTCAATGCCTTGTTTTATGTACAAGTTATGTAGAAGTTTGGTACCATTCTGGGCATTATTAGTGGGGTAATTTACAAGATACAAATTTGGAGATTTCTCTAAATAAGCTCTAACTTTAAAAATGTTCAACCAAGGGAAAAAAGGCTTCTGGTGGGGTGTTTGGCTCGAGGTCATGGTGCAAAGGACCCTAGGTTGATTTTACTCCGAACCATCCCTTTAAGGTGTAAAAGAGCCGGTTGTTTTTTTAGAACGCACACTTTCATCTTCCTGTTTGATTTTTTCCTTCAATATTTCTTCGGCCTGATATTAAATACTTTAACCAGAAGTGTGCACATGTTCTTAAATGCTTTGTTTGCTTCTTTACATTTATTATTTATTTTATCTTTGTGCTGTCTAGGAGTTATGAACATTTTTACCAATATTTTTGGAGCAGTGGTGTCCACGATAAAGAAAAAGATAAATCTTTTTAAAAATGTTCTTAAAGTTCTTAATGTACTATTTAGTATTCATGTTGGTTTCATATGGGTTTGAAAAAACCTTTATGCCAATTTTAAATTAGTTATCTTTTTTTTTTTTAAGAGATGATAATAACTGTGCGTTCACACCGCCGGCGGCGAGAGCGTCACAGTGGCCAGAAGCCATTCATTTTCAATGAGAGCCGGCGGCGAGCTCCGGCGAGGGCGGCGCGGCGCGTCTTGGACGGCGAGAGCGGCGAGAAGAGTTGAAATCAAGTCAACTTTATGGTAATAAGCTATGACGCGGTTCGGCGGCAACGGCAGCAACCAGTCGGAATGTAGAAGTCCTCCGCCTGAGGGAATACGAGAGAACACAATTCTGTAAACTTTGGTTCCCACCACATTAGTTCCTAAGCAAAATGGAGGAAAAATTAATAATTTCTGTTGCGGGTTTCCCGTTATTGTACGACTTGTCATCCATGGTGTTGTCAGTTTGATTAGAAAAAGCTGCGCAACACTATTTATAGGCAACATTTTCGCGCTAGAACTTCTTTGAACTAAAAACGCTTGTTTTTTAAGCAGGAATGCAATTCATTTGCTCAAAATAATAATGATTTTGACCAATTGCAGCAACGGTTTTTGCGGCCCCTTTAAATAAAGTTTTTTATAAAATCACGCATTCTAATCTACGTCAGAGCGTCCCCGAATCTTTCTACGGCGTCGGTGACAGGGCGGCGAGAGCGAATTTTGCCGCTCTCGCCGGTGGCGGTGTGAACGCACAGTAAGAGCCAAACTACTTAATAATGCCAATAATTATACCACACTACTCAATAATGGTTTGTTAAAATAAAAAAAACATTATATTTGTATCGTCCTGACATTTTTAAATGTAACAAAGTGAACAAATTCTCATCATAGAAGTGGTGTCTTTTTAAATTGCATTTTTAATGTGAGGTAGGACAGAAAAAAAAATTTGCGACATCTCATTGACCCATTATTGCAATATTAACCTTAAATCAAAGTCCACTGTGACTTTATGACGGATTAGTTTCCAGTTAGTTAACAACGGCTTATGTTTTTATGAATAGATTTTATGAATGTGGGCTGTGGATATGCAAACATGTCTATAATTATAATTAAAATATAGTATGATTATAATCAAAGCGTAACTACAAACAAAATGTAATCATTCTTTTTGTTTAGATATGATAAAATTCGCAGACTGAAATCAAAGCAGATGAAAAGATTAAAAACACCTTTTGCACTGGCAGAGTGAGTTTGCATCGTGTGTGTGTGTGTGTGTGTGTGTGTGTGTGTGTGAGTGTTTGTACCTGTCCAAGTCGTCATGTTGTCTTTTGGTTCTTAACTACGGCCAAAAGAGTTCTCCTTGTATATGTATTCCCATGGCAACCAAGCTGTAGTTGACATGAAAAGCATGCAGTTTCTGTAGCAACAGCAAAACTGATTGGCTGCGTTGCTATGTGTGTGAGTAGGTCTGTATATGTGTGTGTGGGTAAAATATGGGAACATTTCAGGGAAGTGGTATGAAGCACAGTGATGTTGATGATGGTGGCTAAAGTTCAGGTTACTTGGCCAGCTGTATCACATTTCACTAAGTACAAAATAATCAAAGTAAGTCTCTGGCAGAATACCAAACTAATCTTCTGAAATTGACATGTTCATTTAACCTGTCTAATATAGTCTGTGAATTAACTGAATTAAATGTGAATGTATGCGTTTCATTTAGTTTAATTTTCAACTGTGTTTGGAACAGGGAACGTAAACATTTTATATTAATATTTCAGAATGATTTTTTTCTGTTTCTGTTTTTCATGTTTGTCCTATTCAATTTTATTAAAAATGGTATTTAATCTTTCTGATACATACAAACATCAGAAGGGTGTTTGGAGGAGAAGGGCAAACTTGTGGGTTAACAGCAGACTGGAGGCCAGATTTGCTAAACAGGGAAAATTGAGAGCTCAATCTCAAAAAAGTGCAGATGGGAGTGTAAAGTTCCGCGTGTGATCTACTGACGACATGCAAATTAAAGAACACGGACAAAGCCGGATCATTTCCATAATGACCAACACCATCTACCAAGAGCAGTGCAGATTAGCATCTGGTTTAAGATGTGTTGTTGTTTTTTTGGTCATTAAATAATGGCGCAAATACCAGTAAATTGACTAATCCTTAGTAAATCACCTTGCGTGGTTCATTTAAATACTCTCCTCCCATAAATTTTGCATCTGAAAGGGAAACTCCTACAAATGCATTTGTAAAGGTCAGCCACAAAAATAACTATGCACGCCTTTTCGGCGCTAATTTTTCACTGCCTGTCTTTAGTAAATCCTGACAGTAGTTTTTGAATGCCAAAAGAGGGTTTACGCTGGTGCAAGCTGTTAGTAAATCTGTCCCTCTGTATAATAATTCACAGTGTGTTACTCAATAGCAGATGTTAAGCTAGATCAGTCTCAGCTTTCTTAAAGGCCTCCAAACATCCAGCCAAGACGCACAGGTTAAAGATAAAAAAATGTGTTTGCACTCCATTTTGTGCTTCAGTGTACTAATCAAATGCAATTTTCAGTGCACTGTGTGTGTCTGTGTCTTAAAGGGATAAAGTGCTAAAACTTTTGTAGCACTTTATTTTTTTTTCCCCTACTGAAGTCCACTTATAATGTTAGTCAAGGTAACTTGAGCGAAAAGCTAATTTAGTTTTACCTGACCATTTTTACCCTCTGTCTGACACTTGAAATGAAGTGGCCTGTACTTGCTTCTGTACCTTTAAGTCTTCAGCATGCAAATGTAATAGGTTTCCATAATACTTCTTGTTAATGTTCCCAATGATTTTAGTTGCTTAGCTGGCACACGACCCTCCAAAAACAGGCTCATGGAAACTTATTTCCACATCTAGGTTTGTTTTAACCAAATAACGTGTGTCATAAATGCCATGTGGCTAATCACTCTGAAGCTTCTATTTTTTTTCATGACAGCGCTGATTGGCTGATGGAACAAAAAAACGTACGCATTCCCAAACCCTTCAAGAAGCGGTGGTCCATTTTATGCTTTTAAAGAGCTCTCCAAAAACATCTACTATCATATAATGAATAATTTACGATTTTCTGTTTGGTCAGAATATGTAGCAACTTTTGAATCACGGTAGAGTGAGATTTGGTGTAGTTACAGCTTCAACCAGGAGAGCCTAACTTGACTATTCTACCCAGACAAAACTTGAGCCCTTGGACTAAAATCTTTGCGCAGGCGTACTTCATATTAGTGTTCCAGTTTTCCATGATATGACCCCTTTAATATTCATGAAAATATGGGTATGCTTTATAAGCCATAAGTAGAAACCTTCTCCTCTAAGCATAGGCAATCATGTATCCTGGCTCTCTCAGCGTAGAGTCTGTGGCAGAAATCTGCTTTCCTCATTTACCACGGTTGGGAAAGATTAACACATGGGTCTGGGCTGGTTTTAAAGCGCCATCATTGTCTCCATGTAGACTGAGAATCTCCTGCCAAACCTTCCGACCAGACAACCAGCCATCCCTCTCTTCTACTTGTTGCCTTGGAGACCAGTGAAACCACAGGTGCTTGTCTGCTCCTCCTCTATCTCCTGTAGTGAGGGGTCGTGTGGTTCTGGCAGGCAGGTGAGCTGGAGCCGTACCCGGATGCCGTGCCGGAGCTTGTGAATGATGTACGTCAGTCTGTGATGTTGTTTTGCAGGCGTGTTGATAGCTAATTGAGAGCAGATGGAAGACTGGTAGGGGAAGTTATGAATGAAGTCATGGGGAGTGTATTTGAATTACCCTGCACCCCGGGTGGAAACGGCACGCTGGGCCAATGGCTCCTTGAGCACTGTGAAAAACACAAATACACACAGAAATGTGAAATAAAGTTGCTTCCCCCAACCATTTGGCAATTGCAAGCTTGTCGGCCTGTTTAATCAAACCTTCCCCTAATTGCCGTGAGTTGGTGTGTCAGTAAACACTGACAATCACTGCAATAGCGACTGTTCTGTAACTACGATAATATCAGAGCGCTTTCATCATCCCGTCTCACTTATTTTTGTGCTTAATACGAGAGCCGAGATCAAAGGCACACGGGTTGAATTTCATGGCTTGTGTGAGTTGTGTTTTTTGGTAAAGTGAAATGTGGCTCTGGAAGCCCCTGATGGAGGGCAGACAGCTTAATTAGGTGGAGAATGGCTTCTTTGATCTAAAAATATATGCCAGTGTTGCCTGTTGAGGCAGTTTTAAAGGTGCCTCTGTGTTCACTAGACAGCGAGGGTCTCGAGTGCAAGGTCTAATCCTCCACCCTGCTGTTCAGTTTCCTCAGTGCTTTGCAAATGTGTATTCATTGATCATATACAATATATTCCAATATATATACACATGTCATTACTTTGAAGATTCGCGAGAGCATCAGGCTAATCTGAGTGTTCATTTTTTAATCACGTTTTCAATATACATGCAGTATTTGGCGTACACTTAACTCATGAAAACTTTCTCTCCACAACTTCATTTTTCTGACATGCTGCTGTAACAAACTGAGATACCGTGTCGTTTTGCTTTATTTAATAGTTGATTCATCGCAGGTTCCCTCATTCGCATTTATGCACTGATTGTTGACTCGCTAAAATATATAGCTTAAAATGTATATATATTTAAATGGGAGGAAAGATTTACAATGCACTGAATGTTAGCTTGTTTACTGTGCCCTAGAGCATGATCTATTTAAGTCTGTGTCATATTAACAAGAAACTATGCTTCTGACTACAGCTCAAGAGCTCCAACCACATACATTTGCGAGCTATGCCTTCGGGAAAAGCCAAATCGTTCAACTATGTCGGTAACTTCGGAACTTGCGACCATAGTTGGAAAACGATGCTTTTGGGGAATGCACCCCTTGCTATTTCAAGTAATCTTGAATATTTTGATTAGCTGGTTCAGGTATGTTTGATTAGAGTTGGAGCTAAACTCTCTAAGACGGTAGCCCCCAAAGAGTAGGGTTGGCTACCCCTGGTTTAAAGGTATGATTCTTTCTTGGACTCGGTAAAGTCCTAGTTTCCTATCCTGGACGAGCCCCCCATGTAAAGAACGATACTGTACAGCAGGGCTGGGCTACTTTACCCTTCGAGGTCCACTCTCTTGCAGAATTTAGTTCAACCCTGATCAAACTCACTAGTGTCCTACTGTTCCCCCCTTTTTGGGATATAGGCTTTCAACCTCGTTCCAGGTGTAACCCATCTTCTTGCCTTCCTCTTTCCCTTTTTCTTTGAGGATTTCAGGTCAGCGCTTGCCTGGTGATGTTAGATGTAGGCTTCCTGCTGTACAGTACCTTGGAATATTGTTAATCTTAATAAAGATACTGTGTAACATGAGCGTAATTTGTCTTTTTTGTATTTTAGAGCATAGGAAAGGGTTCTCTCTGGTCTATTGATCCTGACTACAGACACAATCTGATCCAGGCGCTTAAGAAGACTCCATATCATCCGTATTCCCCTCGGCTTCCAAAACCACCTACCTCCCCATCTGCCTCTCCTCAGCAATACCACAGGTAACGCCTCAATTTCTCACTCAGTTTTTATTTTTTGGCCGTCCATTTCTTTTTCTTTTTCCTTTCTGTTCTTTTCCTCTGCAACTACCAGTTATGGCTTTTTTCCCTCTTCATTGGTTTTCTTCTAGTACTCTCATTCACACTTTCCATTTTGTGTGGCCCTAAAAATCCTAGTCCAGACTTTTCCGTCTCTAAAAAAAAGAGCTTGGGCACAAAAACCTGTCTTGGTGTGGAATAACAAAATGTGACTGACTGGATGTTGACTTTACCACAGTCAAAATTATTTTGATTGTAAAGTAGTCTTCAATTAAATGAAATCTCAAGAAAGAGAAAGGAAGAATGAAGGAAGGAAGCTCATATATATACACCTTTATTTGTTGGCCTCTCTTATGACCTTCCTGTGAAGAACACATTGATTTAGTGTCTGAGGGTTTTGGGTCAGTTCCTTCACTCGTTCCTGAACTCTTCGTCAGCAACTGGACATGGTCCTCTGGGGAATCTGTGGGATGTAAAGAAGCGGCACACGCTTGCCCTTCCTGAGTCGTTTCTTCTCCTCTGCTGTTGCTGTGACGACCAGAGCACCTCCATGGCAACATATGTATGAGACAGGTGTAATAGAAGCACAAAGCTATTTGTC
Organism: Scardinius erythrophthalmus; assembly: GCF_964197995.2. Classification (NCBI taxonomy): domain Eukaryota; kingdom Metazoa; phylum Chordata; class Actinopteri; order Cypriniformes; family Leuciscidae; genus Scardinius; species Scardinius erythrophthalmus. Next base: position 29,332,067 of record NC_138231.1, read on the forward strand.
TGGCAAAAGAAGAAAAAAAACATAGATAGGACAGACAGTTAGTGCTAAGAAATACATTATAGGCTTAGCAACACTAAACTCCATAGCAACAGCACATGCTGGCTTCTATTTTCTTGCTTTTTCCTTGATTCTCCTCCTCTATTCTCTTTTGGGAAATTGGAAAAGTTACTGTGTAAACAGTAAAAAAAAATATATATATGTATATATACACACATATATAAAATATAATAAAAAAATATAAAATATAAAAATATATATATATAAAAAAAAATATATAAAAAAAAAATATATATATATATATATATATATATATATATATATATATATATATATATATATATATATACCAAAAAAAGTGTTTTTACTTTAATTTTGAATAATTTACTTTAACTTTTTCATTAGTTGAAGAACCAAACAATTCAATTCACATTTAGTTGTATAGCACATTTCACAATACTGTACATATAGTTTCAAAGCAGATTTACAGTAAATGTATGCGTCTACATTATCCAATTAGAACGGCTCATACTCAAAGCAAATATGTTACCACTATACCAAATCTTAATTTTATTTTAATATTAGTGCTGTCAAATCGATTAATGGCATCTAATGCTGAACCATGCATTTATCAGACGACCTAAAAAATCCCTGGAATGACATGTATCAATGTAAACATTCCAAACCACTAAAAGGCTATGTTAAATTGTAATCAAAATAATAATGAGATTAGATAAATGTCATCGGTGAACCCCAACACACCCAACTGTCCCTATCACTTTAAAAAGTGACGCTCATGGTGTGTTTGAGGATCTGGTTTCAAGACTAAAGGAGTGAGTCAGTCTAAGTGTAGGGATGATATCGACTGTTATTGAAAATAGAAGCCATTTGGATACATTGCTTTACACTTTCTATAACAAGTAATCAAATAATTGGATTTCCAAGCTTCGCCAGGATGTCTGTACTTGTTCAATTCGATTCTTTTACTACCTCTCAGTCTAGAGTTTGCATTCCACCCCATCAGATTCTCATTCTCTTGAATTTCCTCCCCTTTCCTGCCTTTATCGGTCTTTGATTAGGATTTCAGAAGTTCATAATACAAAGGTTGTTTTGTTTTTTTTAGTTTATTTTTCATTATTTGATTCTATCACTGTATTTGAGTGTGTTTTATATCTTCTAGTCCTCCACTATGGCCAGGAAGTCCACTCTTCAGAAAAAATGGAGGAGTGCTCTTACAAGGTAATATCACTTTTTTTGGCGGCCTCTCTTCCTTGTTCCACTAACATTGCATTTTCCAATGAAGCTGTTCGCATCACATGACCTAAGTAGATGAGTCGCAGTTTGGTAATTTTTCCCTCAAGTGACATCTCAGGTATATTACAGTTTAAAAGTTGGGGTCAGTAAGATTTTTTTTTTTTCAGCGTTTTTGTCTTACATCTCTTATATTAGAATTTAAAAGTTCTATTTTAATCTATTATTCCTGATGGTAAAGCTGTATTTTCAGTATCATTACTCCAGTCTTCAGTGTCACATGGTCATTCAGAAATTATTCTAATATGATGATTTGCTGTTCAAGAAACATTTCTGATTTATCAATGTTGAAAACAGTTGTGTTGCATAATAATTTTGTGTAAACCGTAAAACCCTTTTTTCCTTTTTTTTTACATTTAGATTATTTGATAACTAGAAAGTTCAATAGAACAACATTAATTTGTAGAATAATAAAAATATATATACATGTCCTTGCTGAATAAAAGTGTTAATTTCTTTTAAAAAAAATTCTAACAAAAAATCTCTTTACAGTCTACTAGGGCTGTTTTCGACTAAGGATTTTCATAGTCGAATCTGATTCGTTAGATTTTGCCGTTGTCGACTAATAGTCTAACCTTTTTTTTTTCTTTTTTTTTAGATAGCAGCTAGATTTTTTCCATTTCAAACAAAAGAGCTAAAAAACACATATATATCACACATATATCATAACATTTCATAAACATGAGGAGCAATATGAGAGAGAAATTTGGTGATGGTTGTTTAGGTACATTAAACCACGTAAAGCTTTTTCACGCCCATGAGAACCGTGTGGAGTCAACTCACAGCCGCTCCACTGCCCTGCTGAAAATGTGAAGCAGAAACGCTTAATATCAGATAACGTCCATAATAATTGGACTCTGGGTTCGATTTTTTGACCATTTTCAGTGGTTATGAGGAGCAATATGAGAGGGAAATTTGGTAATCGTTGTTTAGGTACATTAAACAACTTAAAGCTTTTTAACGCACATGAGAACCGTGTGGAGTCAGCTTTTTAACGCACATGAGAACCGTGTGGAGTCAACTCATAGCCGCTCCGCTGCCCTGCTGAAAATGTGACGCAGAAACGCTTAATATCAGATAACGTCCATAATAATTGGACTCTGGGTTCGATTTTTTTTTTACCATTTTAAGTGGTTATGAGGAGCAACATGAGAGGGGAATTTGGTAATCATTGTTTAGGTACATTAAACCACGTAAAGCTTTTTAACGCACATGAGAACCGTGTGGAGTCAACTCACAGCCGCTCCGCAGCCCTGCTGAAAACGTGAAGCAGGTTTTTGAATACATTTTTATTTAGTTACATTAGTAAGCTACAGGACATCATCTTTCAAAACATGACCTGCGCGAAAGCGAAAAAATAAAATAAAAATGGTACCCAGCCCTTCTGAAAATGCGAATGCGTCTCTGTCCCCAGCACATTTCAAACCAAACTGACGCCCATGTATTCGACTATGAGGTTCATAGTCGAATCAGACCTCTCCGAATCGAATCGTCGAATCCTCGACTATTAGAAGTCAGCCCTACAGTCTACATCTTATGGGTGAACAGAACAAATATATTGATGACACATCCTGCACTACACAGATTTCGTCCAATCAAATGCTATCTGGAGTGAGGATGTCCCTCCTCCTAATACCACCACCATCTAGAAAATCATGTCCATGGCTGTGACGTAGCCTATTAGCCATGTAAAACTATATATTTTTTTAAAGATGACAAGTCCTTTGATATGTCCCACCCAAAGAAATATATTTCAAAACAGGACAAAAGTGATTTCATGCAGCCTTTAAAAGTGCCTTGCAAGAGCTCCTTGATTTTGATTTATATATATAAAAAAAAAACCTCTTTATCACACAAATAGCTGCTTTGCGCCTACAGATTACCTATGTAATGTCTTGGGAATCATTCTTTTTTTTGCCACTGATTCTCTCATTTCCCACAACTGCTCCTTCATCTCTCTCTCTCTCAGTCCATCTGTTTCTCTCTCTTTCACTCCTGTTGGTGTCCTAGCCGTTTAAATGTCCATTCGATTCCAATCAGGGTGCTCTCTTTCCACTCCACCGCAAGCAGCTAAATGGAAGGAAATGGATACATTATCTGTCTGTAGTGGCTGCTCTCTCCTTCTCGTCTGCTCTTGATAATGGAATAATGGAGGCAGAGCTGCCTGTGAAAAGAGTCTGAGCAAGGCTATTGGCGTTTGACTGATGTGAATGTCTTGATGGCTGTCTACATAAAAGCAAAGAGCTCTGTGTGTGTGTGTGTGTGTGTGTGTGTGTGTGTGTGTGTGTGTGTGTGTGTGTGTGTGTGTGTGTGTGTGTATGTGTCAAGTGGTCGACTGGACAGCCTTAGCTCAAGGCCGCTTCACTTAAGCTTGCTATAGCCAATGTCATAGTTCTTACAGTTTGTGAGTGGCTGGACACCTGTGAAGGCTGTCTAGTGTCCATTTGGGGTTGTCTCTTAAAACAATACTTCACCCAAAAATTAAACTTCTGTCATCATTTACTCGCCCTCAGGGGATTAACTGAGGAATCACTTTCCATGTGTTTGCCTGCTGCAAAACTGGTAGCGTCAACACTATTATTGACCTTTCAACAAATCAGTTGAGCAAACATTGCATCACCTAATTAATATTGATGGTGATATGGTTTATAATGTGTTCCTCCCAGTTTTCAGACTGTTCTATTGTCCAGCTCGCTCTCAGGGCGTTCCACACCTAAATTACTTTCTTCCATGAGATGTTTAGCACAATGTTCATGCTGCTCTTTTCCATGCAATAAATGAATACATAATAATAATTCCTACAACTCATACACTACACCTCAAGTCTTCTGAAGCCATACGATAGCTTTGTTTGAGGAACACATGATAGGATTTTCATTTTGGGTGAACTTTTCTTGAAGATTTCTCTGGGTGATGTTCTTCAGATGTTTTAGGGCAGTGGTTCTTAACCAATCATTTAAAAATTATTTAAAATAGGCTAAAAAAAAAATACCAAAATCTACAAATCAAGAGGTTTTTAGTGAAAATTCCCTAATTTATCCAGGGATATCCAAAACCTGGATAAATGGGAGAATTTTCAAATGTGATTTCTAGACTTCTTGAAAAAGATAAATATATTAGGATAAAGATATTAATAAGTCATGGCAATTTATATGTGGAATATATATATATATATATATATATATATATATATATATATATATATATATATATATATATATATATATATTGTTATCTCAAGCTCTAAAATATTTAATTAGGTAGAAAATGCTATTTGTGAGAAAAAATAATTCCACCATGAACTACTGGAAATTTGGGTTCTTGTATCTTCTGTAATCACAGCAGTGTAGTCCAGTCCAATATTTGTTATATGTGTTTTATGACATGAGTTGTAATTTGTTTTTTTTGTTTGTTTTTTTTGGCAGTTCCACAGAGAGTGATACAGCATAGCTCACGTGTTGCCGCTCAGGGGCTCTTTCCTGTTATCAGACCCCTTCCTTTGAGTCCTGTGAGCAAGAGGACCACCGCTGTGAGGTTAGTTTCCTTCTTGGTGTTAAATAAAAATAGTTTTCTAAAGTGCTATTATGCTATTTTAAAGGTTCGTGATTGTTTTGGAGGTCTCCAACAATGTTAACATGCATTCAAGGTCAAAAACACTTTAATTTTCTTATAATATACAACATATCACCTAATTTCTCAAAAGATTCTGAAAACGGTTCATTCGTAGAGTCAGTCTCTTTAAACTCCTCCTTTGTGAGAGCCTGCTCTGCTCTGATTGGTCAGACGGCCCAGTCTGTTGTGACTTATTTTACCACTTACAGCGCGTGTCAGGAACCAAGCGCCCATTATCATATCTGGATTTCAGCTCTGAAGTCTTCCTCCGCACTCGTTACACGGTGATACGAACAGTAACAATGGCGTTGGTTTTACCCTATCAATTCAAGTCCTCATTCTTTGGAAGTGAAAACTGGGTCTTCTCGACATGTCGACAACATGAACCAAACACTTCCAGGCCTCAGCTACTTCTGCAGTGTTTGAGGGTCAAAGTAGACATCATTCACGGGCAGCCAATGAAGGCCATAGGCTGGCATTATGCAAATTTATTACGTTGGTATGTAACAGGAAGTGAGACTCAAATTGCTGATGACTCGTTTAGCTGTTCAAAATCAATTCTTTCTTTTGGGACACAATAACTTTATTTGTCGTGAATTGTGATCTTTAAAACAGACCTTTTACTTTGACAGTCAGCTATATTACACACTACATGAAACCAATACTATAGTAGTATTTAAATAATACCACAATAACACTGTTCTCAACTTGAAAATTAGGCACTGAAATATGCCAGACTCTCTTGGCAAAAATACATTTTGTCTTGTTTTATGTCATTGTAGTCTTGTTTTGAGGATACACCTTATTGAATTTTGTTAGATATATGCTTAAAACAAAACAAAAACTATTTGACGATGTAAAATAACATCATAAACATAAAGATATCATTTGCATGTTTATTTTCCGTATTTTAGATTACATCTCTCATCATCTAATGCTCACTTAAAATGAATCTGTAAAAACACTAAAACTAATAACACTAAATGTAATCTTTAGCAAATCTCAAAATGGAACCTACCTTAATACCTAAATTCACTTTATTGATTTTAATTAACATTTAATTTTTAATTTCAGCCATTTATTGGTTATCAGCCATAACACAACAACATGTGTATACCTTGAATACACAAGTCATTTTGGTAATAGCGTCTGCGTAACTGTAGTATATTTAATAATGATTCCCTCTCTCCGTCCGTCTTAACAGATCAGCCCTGGGCGACTATCTGACACGGGGTAAAAACAGTCTGTGCAGTGACTCTCCTCCACCCAGCGATGACCAACAGGAGGACCACACGTACAGCAGCTCCCAGTCCCCGACCACAAAGGGGGACATTTCTTCCCCCCTCTCCTCCTGCTCCACTCAGGGTTCCCTCTCTGCCCACAGCCACGGTCAGGAGGTGACGGTCACTGAGGTCAAGGAGGAGCAAAAAGACTTCCCGCTGGACGCTTCGCCACCTCCTTCCCAGCTGCTCCAGCGCAGAAGACTGCTGTGGACCAAAGGCCACCTACGGACCCCTGGTGACACACTTCCCCTGAAGAAGAGGAGGGCGGGAAATCTCCTGGTAAAAGAGGAGGAAGATGAGGAGATGAAGGAGGCGGCGGGGTCGTTGCTTCACCTGGCTGGGGTGCGCACCGGTTTGAATAAAAACGCTCAGCGTGTGTGTAAAGTTCAGAAGGAGCTGAAAGAGGAAGCCAGCGATTAGCAATGAACGAAAATCCCGTTAACACAGATCTAAATACTTCTGTTCCAGGATATCAGGTGAATTCTAGTCAGTTGTTGCAATATCAATAAAATCACTGTTGTCCCTTGTTAAATTTGATTTCCCGGGTGAAAGACTGCTCATGTCCATGTTGTTTTGTGTGTGTGTATGCGAGCGTGTGTGTGCGAAGAGGGAAAAAAAGCCATAGTAAAATTTGGGTCATTTGAGTGAAAAATGTTTGTTTTTGAATTCATCAAGCCTACAGAACAATTTAAAAGAATTAATTATGTTGTAGCAATCCTTCTAGCTCACATCAGAAAGCTGAACGGAGAGATTTTCTATGCTGCTCTCAAGTGTGCCAAAGATGATACCTGTTGATGAAAGTGCAGCTAATCCATGCACACTTAGCAAGACCAGTTAAGGTTTCAAAAAGTAGTGATACTGACCTATATGACAACAACCATCAGATGAATATCTGGGTCAATGACATGATAGTCATTTTTCTTGGTCCACATCGACTGATTAATTAAAAATACATAAATGCAATTCATGACTTTTTTCTGAATTCATTTTGAAGGTGCAAGTCAAATGTGTCAAGTAATTCGTTACAATATTAGTAAAAAGTTACTTAGTTACTTTTAATGAAAAGTAATGCATTACATTACTTTTGGACTACTTTTTCTCACCTGGGCGTCCTTGTTTGTTTTTTAAAAACAAAATAAAACCAAAAGTTCTATTTTTGGCAAATGTAAAGGCCCTTTCACACTAGAAGTGAAATGAATAAGCCTCAGGCTGAAGGAAATGCAAAGCAACTTGCATTACTTACCGTATTTGAAAAAGTAAGACTTAAAGTAATCTGATTACTTGTAATGCTTTACTCCCAACACTGGAAATTAGTACGGCATTGTTTTATTTTTTTTTTATTATTGTTTCTTAGAAATATGAAAAATTTAAAAAAAAAATATTTAAATGAATAGTAGTATAATTTAAAATATTTTGACAAAACTGCTCAATAATATCTGAAAAACTTTTGTTGGAAAAATCTAAGTCATGTGGTGCAAAAAAAAAAAAAAAAAAACTATCATAAAGAGAAGACCTGCAGACTTGTGACTTTGAGTCAAGGTCAGTTAAAAATGAATAATTAGGAATACTTTTTATCGTGAAAAATTTATTTAATTTCTTAATGAATAACGTGCATTTTCATGTACATGTACCCAAGGTGTAAGGAAATATATTATTCTTTTTTATTAATGTTAAATTGATGGTTACACCATATGACATTTTAATGTCATTACATTTCTTTAAAGTGGTGTACACATACAAAAAGTAAATTTCTCCTTTGCATGTTTTAAAATAGATTTTTTACAGTTCTTTATGGTGGACACTCTTATTTGTCATTGACCCATTTATTTATTAAGCAACAAGTGTTTTGTGTATAATGGCCTGTGTCCAATGGATATCAAACGTAAAGGTCAAATGCAATATGCCAATTCTCTCTTAGATGTCTGGTTTTCAAAACATTTCTGGTGTTAGTTCTTATTTGAAGCACACTAAAATGAATCTTTTTATGAAGCAATGTGTCAGAAATGCCTATTATGTTGCCAAAATGTTGGTATTTTTTTAAAGTTCTTTTTTTCCCATCACAATCCAAGCAATTTGTCCTATCAGGATAACACTGTAAAAAAAATACTCCCTTTTTCCACAAAAGGCAGTTTTTGCCTGTTTTTCAGTTATATTGCATGGGTGCTTGTACATAAGAAGTATTTTCTTTTCTAAATGAAAGATCATGTAAGATAGATATTTAGCATGAGGCATGGCTTATTTTCTTACGAGAAAACAGAGAGGTGTCTCTAAAAGCGTAGGTTTCTTTCTTTACAATTTTTTTTTTTTTATCGTATCTCTCTTCTGCGGCAGACAACTCTTCCAAAGGAAGGGACTTCGTGAAAACCCATTAATGAACAGATCTGCCTTGTATTGAATATCAGGTGAAACTGATTTTGCCTTTTTCGTGGTCCTCAGTTTGGTGGTCCTTTTTCAATTCATTGATGTAAGTGTTCAAATGTTGTTAATAATCAGTGTTGGATGACCTATCACTCTGTACACCCTTTAAGGTTGTGCTTGGATGTCTGTTCTGTTCTTTTGTAAAGGTTCAATACTTCGTTAAAGTAACTTGCATTGTGCAACCTGCAGCGTTGATATCATAAATTGTACTGAAATAGTTTGACAAGGAATTAGAAGTGGCTTTAGGATAGTCCCTTATTAGCGCGATACTTCGCAATCGACCATGGTTTGTTTTTTCCATAATATTTTGTTTTAAATTACCCATCCCTCATGAACTTGAACTCCATCTGTGAAACTGAATGTCCTGTGGTGGTGGATGAGCCAGGCTCGTCATCTGTCAGCGTCATACACATGGTGCGTTCAATGTCGGAAAGATCGTAATTATGAGTTGAACACATGATTGAACTCCAAAATGTCGTAAATATGAGTGGGAAGCTCTGGATTTTCTTTAATGCTGCCTTTACGTGCTATCCGAATTATCATAAATACGAGTTTCCTAGTTTGAAATTGGACATGATCGCCCTCTCAAGTCGTATTTACCACTGGGAAGTTTGGAGATAATTTGGATACCCAAGTTCCCGAGATGGGTGGGCCATAAACTTTAAACATGGCGGAGGGGAGAACGATGCTATTGACTGCTATTCTTAATTAGTTTTTTTCCACAACAACATCGCCTTGTTGTTAAAGTAGTGCATATTTACATATGAATAATAATTTTAAGCATATTGTTTGTATTATACACAGTGTAAATAGCCTGTATTTGAACGAAATTCCAGAATCGTCAGTCTGTCAATGACTGGGATGCTACATAAAATTTAGGCTTTAATAAGATTTTCCCAATTATTAAGAAAGATTAACCTGATAGTGTCCTCCATGGTTCCTTTTCTTTCCGACAACAAAGCACTTGAATTCGACGAGGTCGTAATTCACGACTTCAGAAGTGGGAAGTAGGAAATTTCCGATAGCACGTGAAGGAAGCATATGCCCCGATCTTTACGAGTTGGGGGTGTGGCAGTGAAAAACGTGGCGGAATACCACAATACTCAGGTATTTTTCAGTGACATTGTCAGGCTTATTTATTTACAACAAAATAAGCTAACCGCCTGCACAAAATATGATAGCATTGTAATATAATATGTAACACAGTGCACAGTATCTTTATAAATCAATTAAAACAAAAAAAAGCAAAACGCAACTGATGCACAATCTTTCATTTTAGGCATAGAGTTTAAATCCTTGCCGTAGGCCTATTTTCATGTAATTAAGAGGTCACCGCCATCTTGCTCCGACGAAAGTGACTACGCACCTGACGTTGTAAACTCGACTTCCCAACTCGTAAATACGAACTTCCCAGGAGGACTTGAACGCACCACAGCATCTTTCGCGATGTTTACACTCCACTTCCGCTTTATGTATGAAACGTTTTCTGAATGTTATGCGTCCACCGGGGGAGCGGAGCACAGATATACCGTTTTCAGTCCTTTGAAATACTCCAGCACGATATATCAGCACTTTTTAAAATAGAAAAATAGGACTATTTGTCTT